>NW_025544783.1:318486-746258 GCF_000003525.1 Blastomyces dermatitidis ER-3 | reverse complement strand
TGAGAGAGTCTTTCATCTTGTCACTAGATGTAGATGTGATCACTGTACTAATCTGAATGCATAGTAATACGTTCTTCTGATCTCTGTTCTTTGACTTGAAGAGTGAGAATGATGTGAGATTAAGAGAGTGTTCACTCACACTCATGATAGTGATCAATACTCATGACAGTTGATTGATTTGAGTTTTTAAGGTAGTTATCTCTTCTTTAAGATCCGAATTTTGTGCCTGTAGTATTTGTTAACCTGCTTTCAGCTCTTCACAGTCCATCTTTAGAGTATCAATCACCTGGCTTTGTCAGGTTATCATATTCCTTAGCTCTACCATGAGCCTTGTAAGTTCATTGAGTCTGTTTAACTCATTCTCTTCAGTGAAGTCCTGGGGTCCGCTTGTTGTTTTCAAGTTATCAGCTTTTTGAGTCAATGCTGTTATCATCGCGTGGATATTGTCTAGCTTTGTTGAAAATGTCAACCTGAACTTGAGTCTGCTTTTCAACATTGCTGCAGCCTGAGAAACTGTAGCCTTTTTCTTCAGAGCATTTAGCAGTTCTAAGTCAATGTCTTCAAGCCTTGTTGAGGGTCTCATAGTTCAGTGAGGTCTCGGATTTGCGCCCCGGTGGCCGAATGGTTAATGCGGCCACCCAGTAGCGCCTTGGTGTGGGAAACCAAGGCGTGTGAGTTCGAAACCCGCAGGGGATACATTAAATCCGGAACTCAAGCACCTCAGGTTTCTAATAAATACAGAGGTGTACAAATCGCTTCAATAAATTGCTTCAATAAATCGCTCTATGTTCCTGGGCTGGGAAGTTATTATCGCATGTATCTAATTGTCACTTCTTTGTATTTTCTATGTTCTTGTTATCTTGATATGATCTCAACATCTGTATTTCCTTCTGTATAATCAACACTTAACCTGTATTTAACATCACTCAAGGACTCATCATAAGCTCCGCTTGTATATGAGTATAATGAAAGAAGAATAATAATAATAATAATAAGGTCTCGGATTTGCCTTCTCAGAGTCTGAAGCAGTGTGTGACGCGTTCTTTGACACATTGTTCAACGCGTTTTCATGGTTTTAATTACTTATTATATAGATATCAGTCAATTTTGTGAGCTTATCTTGTACTACAAGAGCTTTCATAACCTCTCTCTCTTCAGATTAAGTGTATTTCATTATCTCTTTATCTGATCTGTCTTTGATGATCTGAATCAGAAGAACATTAAGATATAACTGAGATAGCTGTGATTAATCAGTTTACTTTATTCATTATAATCATAAGAATGCCAAGCTGTGACTTCAGTGATGAGTTTTTTCAGTGATCTTGCTAGTTAATTAATTTATTTACTAAGACTCAGAATTAATCTTTAAGAGCTATAACAGCTGACAGTGAAAGATAATTGCACTGCTTTTAATTACTCTGACACTGCGAATTCACACTCACACTCAGAAACACTAACTTCAAAAAATCAATAATAAATTTTAGAATCATTACTTTCTTCACTATTTTTTATTTCTACTTCTACCTAGCACAGTAACTAAGAAGAATCATCATTTATAGAAACCTGAGTTTAAAGACTATCTTTTTAACTGTTAAAGCTTAGCTGTTTCTTAACATGTTAATATGACTTGCATTTCTACACTTCTGTGAAAAAGTGATTTTGCAGTTTTACAATTTTACATTTTCACTTTTTAGTGTTTTGCACACAAGTCAGCAGGTGATTTGAATCAACATATATGATTTAATGAGTATGTATACTGTGGCACTTATAATCTCTGTTAATGAAGACAGTTATAACTCAAATAGCAGGTTATTACAGCAGAGATGATTTTTTCATATTATGTAACTTTATATAGACTAAAGAGAGTTCTTCAGCTTATTCTTGAAAGTCAATTCAATAATACATCTTGAAAGCAAATAAGATTGTAAAAGAGAGTGAAATGAAGAGATGACTAAAAAATATGCATAAAATTAAAGAAAGATCTAATGACAGCAGAAGCTCAGCATAAAGAAGTAGCATTAGTAGTAGTCTGACAGAGTTTTCCTCTGACGTGTTGAGAATTTGTTCTGTTGCAAGATCTGAAAGTTGTCTTTGAGAAGTTAGTAACTAGTGCTGAATCAATTGAGCTGATGAGTGATTGATTTGTGAGTGTCATTGTAGTACTTTTACCTTTCTTCTTTCAACAATTTGATAAGTGAGTCTTGCAGTAATGCCATACTGATATTTGAAATGAGGTAATGGGGAAATTTGAGAGTGAAATGGAAAAGTGGGAAATTTGGGAAATTTATCATTTTCTGATGGGAAACTTTGCCACATCACCACCTTCGGAATGAGAAGCTAAGCCGCGGGATTGCCGGAATTTGTAAACGTAGGTGAGACTACTTACAGCGTATAAAACAAACAAGATAACACTGGCTGCTAGCGGATTATGAATTTTCCAAGTTCTCAATTGTACTTATTTTTGATGTCTTTGGTTGAAGAGCAGACCACTGCCTATATAGTCAGAGATTCAAGCTTGAGTTCTGGGAATTTTTCCAGTTTAGAAGTCGGTTTCTGTCTGTATGCTACGGTTAAACATTCGTCCAGTGCCTGACCTTGAAACTTCAAACATCATTCACTCACCGAGTAATCGAGCCAACTCCGCAACCGAAGCAGTATCCTGTAAAGAAACGTCAAGCTCTCAACTACCTGGTTGAGACACATTGAACGACAAACATCATAATGTCTCGGTTCAAGCGCATCTTCTGCTAGACTGCGTAAAATATTACAGATCTTTGTTATATGTCACGTGGTACCTTAGAAGCATTCATACGGGAATTATCTCAGCAAGCTCAGATGCTTCTTCAGATATCTATTTATTGCTGTTTTAACACTGAATTGATGATTATGTCATGAGCTAATCTCAAATAAGCAATAAGCTAACTCAAATAGTAAAATCAGGTCATGTGAGTGATGATATCTTGCAAAGCATCTGAGAAGAAATGATTTCTGATTATTAGTAATATGAGAAGAATTTGCTCAGTACTCTGAGTATGAAAGAGAATTTCAACTCAACTTCATAGATTCATTATTTCTGTATCATCTTGAAACCTTAGAATAACAATGTTCTTGTAATATATCTGATTTTTATATTCATATCTCAAGTTCTTAGAATAGAAGTATCATCTCAAAGTTAATCAGTGTGTTTTTGAACACAGAAATTTTGATTCAATTCCTCATATAAAAAAAAGCTCTTAGAAATTCTGAGATCAAAAAATATGATCATTTTCAAGAGTATACATCTATCTTAAATATAGATTTTTTTGAAATATTAAAGAAATATTTCTATTCTTCTTCTCTTTAGCTATAAGCTAAGGTGATTTTCAAATCTCAAAGATATGTGAATATATAGTAATAGAAAGTCAAAGTTAAAGAATCTGAAAAATCCTTGTAAATCTCAGAAATCTTCATTGAAGATGAAATTATTTCTTCTTAGACTCTCTGGTGAGGATTGCTCTGAGCACATGACTTGTATCAAAAGTAGGTTAGTGTCATGCCGGATTAACTAGTTAATAATAATGCTGCAACCTGTTCAAACCGAGCCAGAGGTCTGAGCCCGCTGAGATAATACGGGAAGAATGTAGGGTTAATTTACGGTGATTACACCTAGACTGGCCGCCGGGACCATGAATTTCACATTTGATCTCATTTGATCTGGTCTCATACATTTCTTGGCGTGAATCCCGCTGGGACTGGCTATCAAAAAAACAGATAAAGTGACTATATATCAGATCTTAAAATGAAACCATGACTTGAAAAAAATGAGAAAGTGATTTCATTTGATCTCATTTAGTCTCATTCTTGATATAAAGTTACTATTTTTAGATATTTTAAGGTTTTTTTTAGACTATTTTTAATTTTTTAAAAAGTAACACTTTTTGATAATACTCAAATGAGATTTAAAGTCATTTAAAGCAATAAAAATAATTTAAATTGAGAAGTGAAAATCATGATCTCATTTGAAAAATGTAACAAGAGTAGACAGTAAGTCTCACTAAGACAGTATGAGACTACTATCTAATGTTAAAACTGTGTAATGAGATCAGTTGAATTGATAATAAGACTATCAAAAAATCTAGTCCTGGTCTCAGACACGGTCACACGGTCAGTCTAATTACACTGTGAATTCATCATTTCACCTGTGTCACGTGTCACTGATTGTAACACATGTTTCATCATTATATTCAGTGACATATTGCTAAATATTAAATGTTAAGATAATATTGAGACAGTGTAGAACTTTCTAACATTATTATAACACTACTCAGTAACTGTGTAATTAGTAGATATTATTATCAGAATACTATTAAGATATTATAAGATACTATATACTGTTCTATCAGTGAAATTAATATACTATTAAGCTAGTTATCTCTTACTCAACTACTATTCATTAACTATCTATTTAAAGAAATAAGATATCTTAATTATAATACAAATATCTTATTACTTGAAACTTATATATTAAATAATTATTATTTTTATTACTATTCTGTATTAAAATATTATATAATACTGTTTTTTAAACTACTGACAGTTTAATAATAGTGTAATTATCAGAATTCTCTTGTAAAATCAGTAGATTCAGTAGATAATCATGTATAATATGATATAGAGAAATAAGTGTAAAGAAAATTCACTTAACTTCTTTCATTTTATAAATAAATATAATTATAATTCAGTCAAGCTCTGCTCTCTGATATTGAATAATATTCTCTTTTATAAGAGAGATTCAGTGAATGCAATCTCTGATTTATATATTAATAAGTTAATAACTGATTAATTAATTAATTAATTGAATAGATATACTGAACTGAGAATGTTAACTTATTATAGAAAAATATTAAATAATAATCTGATTTTAAAACTGAGAGCTTATTTCAATTGATATTATAGAATTCTTATAGCTTATTAAGAAATAAATGAAGTAATTCAAGCTTAAAGAGATTTATAAATTATATACTAACTTTTTCTAATATTTTATTTAATAATAGATAATTAAAAATCTTCAGAGTAATATAATCTTTTATTAACTTTAACTTAATAGAGTAGTTTAGTAAATTATTATTCTTATCTTCAGCTTCTTTATTTATTCTTAACAGATTATTAAACAGTGCTGAGTAAACTGTATATAAATCTTGAATCTTCTGTATCAGATATATATCAGAGCTGTCAAAGAAATCTCTTAATATTAATTATAAAGTTTAATAAAAGCTCTTCTGTAAGAGTAGTGTTTTTTTCATATCTTAATAATTTATTTACTGTACTAGATTCTTATAGTCTCAATACTTATTCTCTCTCATTAGAATATTACAGTTGTTAAATACTGTATATTCTTTAATCTACTTAATATAGTGTAAATTAATATATATATTCAGTTATTTCTTTATATATTATATAAGCTTTGCTTTTTTTATATAATTACTGATATATATAATAACAGTACTTATAGTTAGAACAGAGAATGACTGATGACTAATAACTAAATCAGCTTGAGATAACTTAAATATCACTGTTACTCTGACTACTATTTTAATAAGAAATTATAGTTATTAACAGACTCTCAGTATAATTTAATAAGTTACTTCAGAATTATTTTCTCTCAGTGATTGAGATATTAATAGACTATTACTTCTTACAATAATTGTATATATTTAAATAATAAGATTAATAGATGATTGATTTAATACTGAAAATACTATAGAAATAATCTGCTTAATTATCAAACTGAGTTATTTCTCTCTAAGCTTATACTATAAGATAAGAGATATAATAATTAAAGCTTAAACATGTTCTTAAAGATGATACTTCTTAAGATAAGTAATTGATAACTGTAGATAATTTTAACTGTGAGAAAAAGAGAATATCTATAATATTCAGAAGTATTCTAGCTAATTATATAGTGATAAGATAGTATTAATCAGTAATAAGTGTAAAATCTCTGATATATCAGTGAACTTAAAATGGCTAAATTCAGAATTATCTGAATATGAAGAGGAGTAAATCAACCAGATATAGTCTGTTAAAACAGCTATATACTATCTTTTAATAATTTGTTTTGTTACAGTCTTTCTTTATTTTATCTTTTTCTTTCAATTTCTTTCTGTCTATCTATTTAATGTGTCTATCTTTAAGACTGTGTTCTCTTTTCCTTTGTCATGATATTGTCAAATGGTTTCAAAGTATGAGATGATGTTAAAACTGTCAGGTCACGTGATCTGGCTTACTAATCCTTCCACCATATAACTTCTCACAAAGCTAGCAACCTTTCAATCATACAAGCTTTACACCTTCCACAGGTTATGAGACCTGTTTTGCGCAAAAATCGCTGCCAATTCGGGATTCCTTGTCAATATAATCTATTTGAACTACTGCTTCATTTGATACGCCCTTCAGAAGTTAAAATTGTCTTATTCTATCAGTATTGATGCATTTGAGATCTTGATGATCAATAATACTACTGCTCACTTAAAAAAGAGGCTTGTAGAAAACACATCACATTTGCAAAAAAGTAAGAAAAAAAAAAAAAAGAGAATGATATTGACAAGGATTTAATAAATGAATATCAAGATGATGAATTCAATATGATCACACTCACACACACATTTGCAATCTCATGTTCTTTTCACTGAATCAGTTGCAGTTGATGATGATGATTCTTTACACTCATACTCTGTCAGTGAACATTCTTCTGAAGTCTTTGAAAGCTTCATTGAAGAACACTCTGCAACACTCTCTTGATTTGAAGCTGGTTTGAATACAGCTTCTGACACAGTCAGGCCAGCCTCCTGATCTACTTAACAGCTTGATAAAGCTGATTCTCATGAATTCAACAGTTCAAGTGAGATAATATCAGATCAACAGATGAAACATCTCAAGATAATGCTTGAGATGAACAAGAGAAAGCAAAGAGTCTTAGAACTTGAACTATAACTGAAAAAACTCTGTTAACAGAGATTCTCTACAGATTGATCTCAGAATGTCAACAATCATTCTATCATCACATCAACAGTCACATGGAATTCTAATCTCAGTGAAAGGTTGGAATTCAATCTTTATGAATCAGATAGCTGTGTTGACAAGGCAATCTCTCAATTCAAGGAAGATGTCAAGAATACTGTGAGATTAAACAGTCTGACTGATACATTCAATTACATCACATGAAGCATCTTCATGAAATTGAAACTGATTGATGCACAGTGCTGATATATAATAGAGAAACAACAGACTCAGAACCCTCTATAAAGAGATGATGAATGAGCACCATTCTGGGACACCAGAAACCGGTGGCTCTACACATTCATCTCGAACTCCTTGGATGCAGGTGTCAGATCACATTTCTCCAAGTATGATGAAAATCAGATTGCTTATACTCTATGGAATGTGATTGAACAGAAATACTCTGTCCTCAAAACACAGTTACACTGTGAGGCAGTTCTGGAATTCATGTCTCTTAGTAGCACACAGGTCATCAATCTACATACATTCTTTGATAAGTTCCGGTCTGTCATCACGAAATTGAAGATGCTGAATGCTTCCCCCCCAGATGTGTGAATATTTGATACCTTCTACTCAGTTCTACCCAACAATTGGAGGAATTATGTTCAGAAGAAGATAGAGAAGATACAGGATTCCAAATCCACAGCTGTGGTATTGAATGTTGATCTTCTCATGAAGGAGATTCATTCGCGGCTTGATCCTCCAAAAGATAAAAAGAATCTGCAGAATATAGATTCTGCAGTCAACACAGCTACAACAGCTACAATGGCCACAACAACTACCAGCAACAATACATTGAATCCGGCCCGTGGAGGCTGTACTGGACATGGTTGTGGCAGTTCACAAGAGGGCTCCCGAAACCATCAGGGATTGAGAAATCCATCTACCTGTCCTGAATGTGAGAGATCTCACTTTGACACCTGTTGATTGATCAATCCAGACAGTGCTCCAGATAATTGAAGAATCTACAACACTGCAAGGATAAAGAAATTCAAAGAAAAGAAGGAAAAGAATAGTGAGAGTAGAACCCAACTATTCATTACAGATGAATCAGAGACCTATCAGATGACAAACCTCACAGAGGTTATCAATGTACCAGCCTGTTACAAGGATCCCTCCAACGGGTGTTTATACATATCAAAGGATGTCATCTTCCAGAAGGACCTTCATCTTGCCAATTCATCAATACCGACTACTCCACACAACCCGAAGATCCTACCCAATGCAGCCTGTAAAGCGGCTGCAGCGATTCCTTCGAAGACACCAGGCCTACCCACTGCGGCCTGTCAAGAGACTGCAGTGATTCCTGATCCATCAATTGATAATCTATTCATTGATGAGGAAATTCGACCTGAGTGTCCATTATTTCTCATACTCACTAATAATTGGTGGATTGACTATGATATCTCTGCGAGAATACCTACCCTTTTAGTGCAGAATACACTGAACTCCCTGAAACCCACAGTTGAATCTGATGACCCTCCGACATCTACAAGGGATATCACTATAGTGAGGGAATCAACAGTGAGGGAATCTTCAGTGAGGAACAGTCTTGAAGACCTACTCACCAATCCCGAGATCACTGCACTTCTGATCCCGAAAAACCTCACACATGCCAAAGCTTCCATGAAATGGAAGTATTATTACAAGGCCTGTGTTAAAGAGGTCAACTGTTTGAAATATACATGTTGAAAAGAGAATATAAAGAAGATAGAGGAATAGAGGGATAAAAAATTATATATATCATGACTGGTTTTTCATTGCTACACATTTTCCAGTCATTTTTTGTACCTGTACTTGATTTGAAGGCGAATTTTGTATATAGCATCGTGTATAGTTACTCTGGTGAGTGGGAGTGTCAGGTCACGTGATCTGGCTTACTAATCCTTCCATCATATAACTTCCCACAAAGCTAGCAACCTTTCAATCATACAAGCTTTACACCTTCCACAAAAACACTGCAATTTGTAAACAGTTTTTGTATTCTGAGCTGAAATTTTCTGATTTTGCATATCTGAAATTGATGAATGTATAATAGTTAACTTTACAGATATAGGAAAAACTCTGAGAACTAAAAGTTCTCAGGTAAATGTCATAGTCTCTGACTGCATACATCTATAATTGAAGAATAATAATAATAATAATCAGTGAACTCACTATAATATAAATCAGATGAGAAAAAAGAGATTAAATTCAAACTTAAATATATCTGAAAAAGAAATATGATCTGTGATATTATTTCTTACTCTTGATATATTTAATCTCTATGTATGAGATTCAGCAGATTATTCAGTTTAGCCTGAAGATGTTATATATAATAGTGAAATCAGTTATTATTATATAGATTATAGTTCAGATTTAGTTAATTCTTATTATTAATAAAACAGCTTCAGTATAATCTTCTTACTATTAATTCTTTAATTTCTGTATTACTATTTTACTGCAGTATATATTTAAGAAATGTAATATAAAATATAATCACTCTTATCTTTTTTTAATTAATATTCATTATAATCTTCTCATAATTCAGTGTAGATATATCATGTGATAATACAGTAACTGTGTTAGAAAAATTAATATTATAAGAATTAAAAATTAGAATAAAAATATTATTTCATTTTAAGTACTTAATAGCACTTAGTGTAGAAATTAAATAAAAACTTATCAAGCTTCAGTACATGTTTCAATATAAATTAAATTCATCAATAAATAATTGATATGATAGAGAAATAACTTGTATATCAGAATAAAATATACTTTTCAAAAGATTTTATTTATATGTGTAAGAAATGCCGCTTCTCACAGATTCTTTACCTCTATATCTATCTCTCATATAATCAATAGAGTTAGCGGCCCTTGGCTACACACAACTATATAGACTGAAGTTTATGAATACTATTCATAACTCAGCTTAAATGCTATTATACATTTAATCTCTACATTTTATCTTTCTACTGTGAATACTTCTAGTAGTTAACAGTATATATTATATCAAGCTGTAAACACTTAAATAATCATCTGTAAGTACTTATTCTTACATTTCAAGCTCAGTCAGTTAGCAATCACTTATTATAACTGAAAGAATTAGAAACTTATATACTTTAACCTCTGCAAACCTGACTGCAGACACTCAGAAGCAGTTATCTGAATTATGAATAACTCTTATAAAAGAAGTCTGAGAGAACTTATCAATTACTTACAGAATATTATTCTCTGCATCTGTGACAGAGAAACTCTTCAAACTCATAAATAAATCAATCTCAGTGCAGAACATTCTTGAGTATCTTCTACAGAATTAAGCTATTTTTCTATAAGAAATGCTTACTATCTATAAACATTCTTAAACTGAGTTTCTAGACATGATCTTCAGAAACATCTATAAACTGAAAAGAAACTTTCTTAAGTTACAATTACTTAAAACTACTTATTAAATCACAATCTATAAAAGCTTTTACAAGTTTGTATTTGAAATTGACTTATAAGCCTAACTATGTAATATGAAAGATGAAGAAGCTATTATCTATATAATAACAGATCTCTACTATACTGAAGTCAAGAACTGACTGAATTATCTAGAGAATAATTATAAGAGATTTCACTGATCTGTTCTCAAGACCTATCTAGAGAATAAGTTAAGAGACTCTGTAAGTCAGACAGAGAATATCTGAACTGTAATTATTAATATTAGAAAAAGAGATAAGAAATTTAATAAAGACTACTTATAATACTTTATGAAATTATGATATAAATTAAGATCTGTGAAAACAGGGCTCTGAAACAAGATCTCAATAATAATATTTATAAAGAGACTGAATAAAAATATACAGAATAAGCTTATTAAGTAAGACTTTAAGTTCTTAACTTTGAAGAAACTGATAACTCTTATTTATCACTTATAGATTACTGTGAGAGTCACAGATCTGCAGAGAGCAGATTATTAATCAGTCTTATAAGAGTCAGAATAACAGAGAACAGATTTGTTAGAAAAAGATAATAAAATATAGAGAGATTCATATCTGACTGCTGAGTAGAAAGAGAGAGCTTTATAAGCTTCTGTAAACAGAGTATATAATAAAAAGACTAAGAAAAAGAGACTCTTCTTTATCTATTCTAAATTAAAATATCTTCACACAAACTATTCAGATAAATTAAAATAGAAATTTAAGAAGTTACAGACAGAGTCAGTAACAGTCTTCTTAAGAGTCTTTAAGCTGATATCTGAATCTGTTACTCTCTTAATGAAAATACTTACTTACAGAGAGAGATTATATCACAGTACTACTACTCTGCAAGTATAAGAAGTATTAATAAACTCAGAATCTCAGATCACTGTAGTATTTCTAAAGCTCATAAAGTGAATAAGCTGAATAATGAAAATTGAGAATCTGCTCTTATAATAAGCAGAATGTGAGAACTCAGATCTGAGAACTGAGAGACTTATAAGAGTTATCTTTGAATTACAAGATCTCTTCAAAATCTGAAGAAGATTTACAGAAACTGTAATTATCACAGATATCACAGATAATATGTATCTGAGACTTATATAACTTTAAAGACTTCATTCACACATAGCTGTCTATAAGTCAGGTTTATACTTTCAATCAGTGTTAACAGACTTACTTACAGAGATAGAATCAGTTAATACTGCAGAGTTAATTAGAGAAGACAAACTTATCTATATAATAACTTTACAAATGTCTGAGAACTTCACAGTCATGAAAACTGAGCTTCAGATATCAGAGAAATGTCAAGATCTTACAGAGATATTCAGCTCAGTAAAGACAGCTGAGCTTTCTTCTTATTATAAGAAGAATCTGATAATAGATTTGATAGAAGAGTAGAAATTCTTCTGAGAATCAATCTATAAGCTCTCTCATTATGAGACAGAGATCTTATAAATCTATGTAAAGAAGAATCTAAAGAATAACTTTATCTGATCTTCACAGATCTCTGCAGAAGCCTCTGTGATATTTATAAAAAAGAAGAATAAAGATCTCAGATTATATATAAACTATTATAATCTGAACTTTAAGATAATAAAGAGTCACTATTTTCTATCTCTGATTGAGAATATAATCAACTATCTCACAGAAGCTATTATATTCACACAACTAAATATAATTAATATATATACATAGCTGTGAATACAGTCTGAAGATGAATGAAAGACTGTCTTTAAAACTACACTGAAATTATTTAAATATCTAGTAATGTCTTTTAGTCTGATCAATGTCTCTGCAGTATTTCAGTCTTTTATTAATAAAACACTTTATATATATCTGAATATCTTCATGATAATATATCTGAATGATGTGATAATGTACTTCATGAAGAAGAAAGAATATACTGAGTATATACAAAGTGTGTTGAAGATCTTAGATAAGACAGAACTGTATATTAAGCTTACAAAGTACAACTTCAGTGTCTGTCAGATTAATTTTCTAGAATATATAATTATCATAGATGATATTCAGATGAAATCTTCACAGATTGAGACTATTCTATTATAATCAGAGTTAACTAGTATTTATAAGATTCAGATCTTTCTGAGCTTTATGAATTTCTATAAATAATTTATCTTTATATTCATAAGAATCTTCTTAACTCTTACAGACATGCTGAAGAATAAAAATAAGTAGAAGTTATTCTATAAATAGAGAATGAAAAGATTGTTAAGAAGAAAAAGCTGTGAGAATTTTCTTATTTCAGAAGCTTACAGAGTCTTTACAAGATTGAAACAGATATTCACAGACACAGTGATACTGTTTCACTTTAATCTCTTACTTTTAATCAGATTGAAGACAGATATCTTCTTCTTTACAATTTCAGAAATAGTCTTATAACTATAGTTAAATGAAAACTAGGTTTCAGTGATCTTTTTCTTACAGAAGATGCAACTTATGAAGATCAACTATAATATTTATAATTAGAAGCTTCTTATAATAGTGAAATTCTTTCATTACTGATATTATTACTTTGAGAGTCTTATAACAGTGATTACTGTTAGAACTGATTATAACAGCTTATAACAGTTTACTTTAATCAAGAAACTCTCATAACAGCAGATTTACTAAGCTCAGAGACTGAGTGAGTTCTAATTCAAGATAGAACATATTAAGAGAACTAAGAACTCAGCAGATAAATTCTCTTATAGATCAGACTATGTTAAGAAAATCAGAGCAACAGATACAGAGAGATTAGAGAAGACAGAAAAGCTTCACAGAATACTCAGACTGAGTGTTATAAAGAGATTGACTGAAGAGTCTCTCAATCTCTTATAAGAGAAGAAGAAAGAGAGAGAAAAGAAGTCTGTATAACTACTTTTTATAACACTGAGAGTCAATACTCTGAGAATCTCTGTAAGAATTCTTGAAGAGAGTATCTATAATCTGAAGAGTTTGCAGACTTTGAGAAGCACTGTAAAAGATCTGATGTAAAAAGTAACAGAGTATAAGTCTTTATAAGATCTTCTATTCAGATTATCTGAACTACAACTGAAGAATAAATATACTCAGTATATTCAGAAACTACTTATAACAGAGATCAATTCTACAGAAATAAAGAATTAAAGAGACTTAAATAATCTCTTATAAAGAGAGAGTCAGATTTATATATCAGTAAATGAGTTTCTACATATAGAACTCATTAAAAGATATTATAACTCTTCTCTAACAGGTCATTTTACAGATACTAGAACTTACAAGTTACTTATAAGAAAATACTTCTAATTGAAGATGCAAGAACTTGTGAAGAAGATAGTGAATTCTTATACTATTTATCAGAGTTTGCAGATAGTGCAGTTCAGACTATATAAAGAACTTACTTTTCTACTCATCTCACAGAAATCTTGAAAACAGCTAGAAATAAATACTCTTATAAGTCTCTCTGAAAGTAAGAGTATATATAATATCTGTTTTAACAGTATGCTGATAATAGTGAATCACTTCATTAAGATAACATACTTTATACTTATTCACAAAAACTTGAAGTTAAAGAATTTAACTCATATCTTTATTCATAATGTAATCTGATTGCATGAATTACCTGTAAATATTATCTTAGACAGAGAATTAATCTTCATAGAAGAGTTCTGATCTGATCTGATAACTATACTAGAGATCTTACAAGATCTAAGTACAGCTTTTCATCAATAGATAGATAATCAGACAGAATGTCTGATAAGTATATTAAAACAGTATCTATAATACTGTAAGAGGTCTACGCTGAATAGATTAGTATTATATTGATAGGTCTTATATAACAAAGATAAAAATGTTAGAGAAGAAAAGAAAGAGAAAGTGCGAGAATCAGTGATTGAGATGAATATTTATATGTGTATGTGATGATGTACACAGTGAAGCTTCGGGGTGAAAGAATATACATGTGTTTGTAGCAGCTGAGAATTGGTGATTGAGAATGACTGAGAATCAGAGTGTATGTGTTTATAGCAGCTGAGAATCAGTGATTGAGAATGGCTGAGAATTGAAGTGTACATATTTGAGAATGAAGTGATTGAAATCTGTGAAGTGTAACAGAATAGTCTATATAATTGATCAGACACAGCTTGTCACATTAACCCCTTCTTTCAGAAGCAGTTCTCATCAGTCAAGAGCCGCTGTTTCAGATAATACAGAACTTGAAGTTCAGATCAGTTGATTGTAGCTGACTCATTTCATAAGATATTACTGACTGCAGTCACAGAATCTCTCATTGAGAATATTCTTAATCTCTCACTCAAACTCATTATCTTCTTCTATAATGTCTGGTGACTGTCAGTCAGAAGTCAGTTAAGAAGGGAATGAATCAGTGATAGTATAGCAGAGCAAGCTTGTATGAAATACATCATAAATCTCTGATAATATATTAAGATGATAGTTGTGACTATCTAGAACTTCTATCACTTTATACTTGATATGATGATAATTTAGCATACAAGATGAATATGTGATTTGTATATTCTTAAGATTCAATCATATCAGATCTTCTATCTTATATTATTCAGTAAGATCTTAGTAAACATTGATTTGATTCTCTTAATCTTGTTTCACAGTTGTCATAAAGACTTCTGCTTAATCACAGATATCTTGAAGCTTTATTACTATATTATCAGTAATCTGAATTGAACTGTAAGAGTTCAGTGTGAACTGTGCGATCTCTAGAAGATTTAACACTTTCATATGATATCTATGTGTAAGAAAGAATGAGCTTATATCTATTAAAATGACATCTCAACTGTTAATAGTGATCTTTGTGTGTAGAAGAAGATTATACTAATTATCTTATAAGTAATTACAGAACTTATAGAGATAATTCTTCATAATCTGAATTATCTGTTCTGATGTATTATCAGTCTCAGAGTGATAGACAGTTGATAGACAGTATATAATCTTGAGAACTTGACAGATTTTTATTCAGAGAGTACTTATGAATTGACAGTTCTAATCTGATACTATAGATCTCAGCAATTCATGCATCTGATAGAATGAGCTTTATAGAAAAGTTTCAGTGACTTGTTCAGTATTCATCTTATTATAAGATTTCAAGATTATATCTTTACTGAGTTAATTTATGATGATCAGAATGTTTCTACAACTCTTACTCTTAGATAGATTAACAGTGAAGTCAATTACTATATCTTATCAGATTCTATCAGAGACATTGAGTGATTTTAATAGATCTTTTCTACAGTTCTTTCATGAGATAATAAAAGAACAGTGATTATAGTTTCAGATGAAGTGTAAGAACTGTCAGCTAGAGTCTGTAAGAAATTACTTATGAGAAGATTTACAGCAAAGAGAGAGACTGCACTGCTTGAAGTCAGGGACTGACCTGAGAAAGACATGAGGTTGACCGCTGGCCCGAAGATCGGGTGCAGTGACAAGGCTGAGAGAGATGAAGGCATGGTCATGAGTGGCAGCGCCCCTGCTTCATCAGCTGGCAAAAAGTGACTAGAGAAGTTGCAGAAACACTCACAAGAAGCTCAGCAGTGATCAGACATTGTTTATAAAGATATTGAAATTGAAAAAAATTTTATTCTTGAGAAGTTCTTGAATCAATATACAGACATTGTCAGGAACACTCTCTCTCTATCATCTGAGTGAAAACACTTCACAGATGAATGAGAATACTCACAGTTTATAAGAGCTGTTACAGAAAAAGAAAAAAGAAGATGAGATTCTGCAGACAGATCTGAGATATTTATACTACTCTAGAGAGATTTGCTTACACTGTGAGTGATTCTACAGAATAGTCAGAACAGTACTTCTCAAAGTCTGCAAACTCTTCAGATTATAGATACTCTCTTCAAGAATTCTCACAGAGATTCTCAGAGTGTTAACTCTCAGTGTTATAGAGAGTAGTTATACAGGCTTCTTTTATCTCTTTTTTCTCTTCTCTTATAAGAGATTGAGAGACTCTTCAGTCAATCTCTTTATAACACTCAGTTCAAGTCGAACTCGCTCGATTTTTCGAATAAGAACCCGCCGATAGATCCATCGAAAAGCCCTCGATCATACGAGCATTTTGACCCCATCGCCGACCGCATACCCCGTGTGGTGGTGGAGTTATCCAGCCAAACGTGAACCGGACGTTGTTCGAAGCTCCTGTGTGGGATTATCCCCCGTTCTCCCCTACCACACCACAACCCCGGGCCAGAGTGCCATACAAATTGTAAGGTGAAGTGACCTAGCCATATGCACCAATCTTCTCGATTTTGGAAGACCCCCGACCTGTAGTTGTGGAGATATCCGAGGAGCGACCTCCGCGAAAACCCTGTCCATCTTTGATGTTCCAAAACACCAACGCCAAGTCTCACCCTCGTACCGCCCTTCCCAATCTGGCCCATCCCCGGCAGAAAAATACAAAAAGATACCTCGGCGATAATATCAAGCACATAATCAACAGACTCTTCTGAAGTGCAACCTCCACGGTCCGCCGCCAGTGTATCTAGACTTCAACACCAAGTCTCACCCCTGTACTACCCCTCTCAATCTGGCCCATCCCCAGCAGAACGATACAAAAAGATACCTCGGCAACAGTATTCAATACATAATCAGTGGACAACGAGTCAACAGCACACCAACAACTATAAAATCAGTATATCTCAAGGTCTGACTGAGCCTTTGATCCCTGCACAGTGAGATATATTAAATCTAGTTTTAATACCTCAATATTCAATAGATTCTGCAAGGGATTGAGAACAGCAACACTAGGTTTCTATTGAATTTGAGAATTAACTCTATATTGATATAATCATTGACAAAGTCTTCTATTTTGAGATATAAATAACCAGTTCCTCTACATCCCGCTGGCAATATTTATATTATCATATAGAAACAGACTTATATTCTCTATAATATCAAGACCCTGAAGAGGGAAAGTCTTGATAGAGAGTATACAGTAGTGCATATCTTAGCAGTTTCTATCTCATTCTTCTGCAGCAGTTAATGCAAAAAAAAAAAGATCTTAGAAATAGTTTTTTACTTCTCTTGAAAAAGTAAGGTGTTTTTCTCTGGGTTTTACACAATATTCTTACAAAGAATTAAAAACAGAGTTGTTTTCTGTCATAATTTCATATTCTTTTAAGTAAGAATTACTTTTTCAGTGACTGAAGAGCTTTCATTAATACTTAATTCTTTTTTACACTCTTTATTAACTGATTTGAGTTGCACACTTGTTGTGTGAGGAGAATTGAATGATTTAGAATAAAATTGAATAGTTTTAATCAATTTCTCTGCAAAAAATTGATTTATTTTTTGTCAGTTTTTCTCTCAAAAACTGTCATATCATCTGATTTATTATCAATTGATATCATACTTTTTCTCACTGTATCCCAAGAAAGAGATTGTAAAGATTTTATTGATTTATCTTAAAAATCAATTTTAGTTTATTAGATTCTCTTCAAAAATCTAACCTAGTTACTGAACTAGTGTGAAAAAAATCAGGTGTTTTATACACAAAAGTCTTTTATTCTTCTTTTGAAACAGTCTGACCAACTTTTCAATTGAAAACAGACTTAGAAATATCTCAATTGAAACAGTCTGACCAACTTTTCATTGAGTGAAAACAATGAGTTCAAAAATACACTCAGTTGATGTGGAAAAAGATGCTTTCTCAAATGCTATTTCTGAGATTGAAATTCTGAAGAGAAGAAAGAAAGAAGAAATAGAGAAACAACAAGTTCTTGAAATACAGGAACTTGAAAAAGCAAGCAAGATTCTTGAAAAGCAGTGTCTGAGTGAGATGAATAAAGAAGTTCTGTTAATTCTTCATGCTCAGGCCAGACAACTACAGGAGGTGATCAAGTTCAAACTTGAAATCTCAAACACAGTTCAAAAAACCTTGAAAATTCCTAGTACAATCACTGACTCTTTATCTTGCTCTTCTTCTTCCTTTCTTCCTACTTCTTCTTCTTCCTTGAATCAGAAGAAAATATATGCTCAAGCAGCTGAATCTGCTGTCTCTAAACCTGCTGTCTCAAAACCTGCTCAAAATTCTGAGAAAACTGAGAAGAATACTGCTCATGCCTCTATTCATAGAAAAGTGAAAAAGAAAATGCAAAAAGAGAAAAACTTTCAAATCTCTAGAAATAGAAGACTCATTCTCAAAGTCTCAAATCAGGACATTCTGCAAAGAAACAAGCTAAACTCAAATCTCATTTTCAGAATCAGAAATGAAATTAATCAGCAGTTCTTTTCTCAGTTGATGACTGATATTGAAGTTCAAAAACCAGTTATAGCTTCAATTGAGTCATTATTCTTTGAAAACTCTATTATTCTGACTACAATGCCTGAATTCAGTGCTGAATTCCTTATTCAGAATGAGAATCTCTGAAAGTCAGCAGTAGAATCATTGCTAAACACAATAATTCTATCTGAAAGAGATGAAAAGTGAGACAAATTCATTCTTTATGATATTTCAGTTGAAATTTTTGACTGTGAAGAAGAAATGCTACTTCTCAAAAATGAATTGAAAGAATACAACTTCATTCAACTGAGAAAGAAGCCTGTATGACTAAATTCAATTAAGTTCAGACAAAGCAGGAGAAATGCCTCTGTTCTAGTATATATAAAAACACTTGAACAGTCAAAGATCTCTGAAGTAAGAGTAGCAGGTTTGAAAATGAGAGTTCATGAATACAAAGACTCAAGAATGAATCTCAAAGCTCAAACACAGTGTTCAAACTGTCAAAGATATGAACACTTTGTAATCTCATGTTTTAGAGACTCAAAATGTGCATTCTGTGCCAGAGATCACAAAACTAGTGAGCATAAATGTGAAACATGCTCAAAAAGAGATGAAATTTGTCAACATACTCTGCTTAAGTGCTCTAATTGCAAAGAAAAACATGCATCTAGCTCAAAAGAATGTATGTTTACTTCTAGAACTCAAAAGAACTGAAGAAAAGATGAAGCTCAAAGTCAATCTAGAACTGAAGAGAAGAGTCAAGTCAGTAAACTCACAACTGCAAGCTTAAAAAGAAGAAACTCTCAATTATCTAAGTCTTTAAACTTCAATTCTTCAGTGAAATGTAAACAGAATTTGAATCCTCAAACTTCTGTTAAGATTAGAGAATTGAGAAATGACTCTGATGATAAACTAGATATAATGCAAGCAGTTGAGATTTCTACTTTTCAGAACAGTTATAATCTACTATCTGATGATAGTAATTAGATTCTTCTCTACTCTCTTTTAGTATGAATATACAACAAAAACAACAAAAAAAGTTTAAAAACTCTTCAAAAATCACATTTATTCAAAATAATGTGAATAGAAACTCAAATTGCATTTATTCTTGTCTTCAAATTGCATTTGAATAAAAAGTTGATTTTATACTGCTTCAGGAGCCGAATTTTGATGCTGAGTAAAAATATGTCATTTCTCATTCAAGCTACTACTGCTTTTTATCTCAAAAGTCTGAGATAAAGTCAAGAGTAGTGATCTATGGAAGAAAGAGATCAAGATATCAATTTAATCTAAGATTTGATATTATGTCTGACCCTGATATTCTGGTGGGTGATATTATAGATAAAGAAAATGAGTTTGATACTATACAGCTCATAAATATCTATAATGAAAAGTCATTGAAGAAAAATAACAATATCTGAACAATTGATAGAGGATTTCTGAACATAACTTCATCAAGAAACTCTATAATTGCAGGAGATTTCAATGCACATCATCTCTGATGAAATTCAGAATGCAAGAGAGCAGTGAGAGCTGATAATCTGATTGAATGAACCTTTGAGCATTCAATAGATTTGGTTAATAAGTCTGATCAACAAACATTCTTTAGAAAAGGCATGAAACAGAAGTCTATTATAGATCTAACATTCATGTCACAAAATCTAATGAAAAGAAGACTTGTAAACTGGTTTATTGATTCAAATGAGACATCAGAATCAGGTCATGAGATTATTCAATTTGATATTGAACTGAGTGAAAAATAAATGAGTGAAAATCCTCTTCTCTCTAATCAGTATAACTTTGAAAAAGCTGATTGAAAAGCAGTTGAAGAAAGCATAAAACTGTTAAAATCTGAAAGACAGAATGAGCTATATTGGAATTCTGGTCAAGATATCTCAAATGAAATGCTTGAGAATAGAGTGAAGCTTATTACATCTATCATTCTAACAAGTGTTAGAGATAATATTCCAAAAAGAAAATCTTCTGAGTATTCAAAACCTTGATGAAATGAGAATATCTCATGTAAAAGAAAAGAATTAGCTACTGCTAGAAGAGATTGAAAGAATGATGTAATATCTGATGAAGAGTTCAAAGCTGTCAGAAATGAATATTTTTCAGATATTAAAAGAGCTAAAACAGACTGCTGGAATAAATTTCTTGAAGAAGCACAAGAGAAGGAAGTTTTTAAAGCTTTTAACTATACTAAAACAAGAAGTGTAGCAAAACTTCCAGCCTTAGAATATGAGTTTCAGAATGAATCATATACAGCAAACTCTTTTGAGGAAAAATGTCAAGCTTTCATGAGAATTCTCTTTCAGAACTCACCAGATTCAGATTCAGATTCAGAGAAAGAGAATATATCACTTCTCAACTACATTGATGAAAATGACTGGGAATGGCCTGATCTTACATAAGATGAATTAGAGTCAGCTATCTTCTCAAGTTCTGTTAAATCTGCTGCAGGTCCTGATTCAATTAATCACTTGATTATTCAAAATACATATTCCTACTTAAAGAATGAATATTTTGAGCTCTTTTTCAATCTCTTGAAAAATGGATATCATTCTGAATGCTGGAGAGAAGCCACTGGAGTGATTCTTGCAAAACCTAATAGAAAAACTTCAATTCCTAAGTCATATAGAGTAATATCTCTATTGAACTGCCTAGGAAAGGTTTTAGAAAAGATAATAGCTACTCAACTATCTTTTATAAGCTCTATAGGTGATTCTCTTTTATTCAGTGAACAAATGAGAGATAGAAAACAGTGTTCTGCAATTGACACTGTTCTCTCAGTTGTTCATGATATTCAAATAGCAAAGCATGAGAGTCTGGTCTCAACTGCAGTTTTTATTAATATAAAAGAAGCATTTGATCATGTTTCAAAGTCAAAGTTAATTCAGACATTGAAGATATTAAAACTGCCACTTTCCCTAATAAAATGAGTTAACTGTTTTATATCTAAAAGAATTATACAACTCTTCTTTGATGGAATGAAACAAGACAAGACTGAGATAAAAATAGGAGTATCACAGGGGTCTTCAATCTCACCCATTTTATTTGCAATATACACTGCATATCTATTCAAAAATAGAAATATGAGAATAGTGTGATCTCTGAGTTATGTGAATGATATTGATCTAGTCTACAGCTTAAAAACTATCAAAGAGAATTTGAAAGTAATTGAAGAAGCTGCAAAGGAAATCTTTGTTAGAGCAGATATCAATCAAATTTAATTTGATATGAATAAAACTGAGTTAATTCATTTCTTTTCTAGATTCAATGAGAAAGAACTATCTCTAACTCTTTTAAATAGAGAGATTAAACCCAGTGTAAATGTCAAATGATTAGAAGTATAATTAAACTCCAAGTTGAATTTTAAATATCACATTCAACAAAGAACTGTCAAGGCAGAAAGACTATTGAACAACATAATCAGACTATCAAATACAGAGAGGGGTCTATCCTTCCAGGCTATGAGACAGTTATATATAGCCTGTATTACATCAGTAGCTGATTATGAAGTTCAAGTTTAATGGAATAATCAAGGGAATTTCACTGAACTCTTTCAAAGTCTGCAAAACAGAGCCTTGAGAAGAATTCTGAGAGCATTTAAATCATCTCCTATTAAAGCAATGGAAATTGAAGCTTCAATTCCTCCTTCTACTATTAGATTTGAAAAGGCCTGTATGAACTATGCTCTGAGAGTTGTAAAGATGAGCTCAAATCATATAATCAGAGAAAGAGTCTCTTCTTCATTTCCATCAATTAACTCTGGAAATGAACTGGATTGGAATAGATTTCTTGATTGAAATGAAAATAATTCTTCAAAGAAAATGCCTTCTCAACTGTACAGACTATGCTCTCTGATTAAAAATCAATTTTCTTCTTTAAATGTTGAAAAAGTTGATCATGAGAAGTTATCTTTCTGGAGAAAAAAGCTTGAATCTCTTATAGACTTACAAATAAGTGAACTATCAAAAGAGAAAGAATATGAACAGCATTTGAAGAGAATTTCTACAATCAATATAAAAGACTCTATTCTGATTTATTCAGATGACTTAAAAAATGAGAACTTGAATAGATTAGGCGCAGGCATTGCTTATACTGAAGATAATATTAATTTTATCTCAGATTTCTGGAATCTAGGCTCTGAATGTGAAGTCTTTGATGCTGAACTATTTACAATAGTGAAAGCTTTCAAACTCATTGAAATAAAATCTCATAAAAGAGGAAATTGTTTGAAAGAGATATGGATATTCTCTGATAGTCAAGCTGCTTTAAAAAGACTTAGAAATAGTCAGATTCATAATGATCAAATGAATCTTGAACTGATCTTAAACTCTGTTTTAAAAATTCAAAAGAGAAGAACATCAAAGCTGAGAATTCATCTGCACTGGGTTCCTGCTCATATGAATATTCATGGCAATGAATTGGCTGATTCAGCTGCAAAAAAGGGTGCAGAATTAAGCAGATCTATTTAAAAAATTATGTCCTAGTCTTTTATAAAGAGAAAAATAAAAGAATCTTGTTTAGACAAGTGGAATGAAAGCTGGCAGAAACAAAAGAAGAGTATACATTATTCAAGATTTGAAATAAAACCCAAGTGGAAATCTTGTTCAATTAAATG
Source organism: Blastomyces dermatitidis ER-3 (assembly GCF_000003525.1). Taxonomy (NCBI): domain Eukaryota; kingdom Fungi; phylum Ascomycota; class Eurotiomycetes; order Onygenales; family Ajellomycetaceae; genus Blastomyces; species Blastomyces dermatitidis. The sequence continues at coordinate 722,908 of NW_025544783.1, read as the reverse complement.
TAAAAAGAAAATATTCTCATCTATAATACAGCTGAAACTAGAACATGGCTATTTCAAATCTTATATACAAAGATTTAATGATAGATTTGACTCAATAGAATGCTCATTCTGCAATACAAATGAGAATTCTGAGCATATTATAATGCACTGTGCATTATACAATAGTCTCAGAGCCAGATTGAAAGAGAAGTATGATCTAAATCAATTAAATATGAGATTCTTATTCTCAACTGAGACAGGAATTAAATACTTAATAGACTTTCTATCAGAAACTCAAGCAGCTACAAGAAAATGACTAAATTCAGAATTATCTGAATATGAAGAGGAGGAAATTAATCAGATATAGTCTGTTAAAACAGCTATACACTCTCTTTTAAGAATTTGTTTTGTTATAGTCTCTCTTTACTTTTTCTTTTTCTGTATCTTTTCCTTTCAATTTCTTTCTATCTATCTATTTAATGTGTCTATCTTTGAGACTGTGTTCTTTCTCTCTTTTCTTTTGTCATGATATTGTCAAATGATTTCAAAGTATCAAAAGATGTTAAAACACTGCAATTTGTAAACAGTTTTTATATTCTGGGCTGGAATTTTCTGATTTTGCATATCTGAAATTGATGAATGTACAATAGTTAACTTTACAGACATAGAAAAAACCCTGAGAACTAAAGTTCTCAGGTAGATGTCATAGTCTCTGACTGCATACATCTATAATTGAAGAATAATAATAATAATAATAAAGTATTTGAGATTCTTATAATCTGTAACTATCTCAAATTCAGAGATACTTTGAAGTTCAGAGTCTTATTCTTCTAAACAGTATACAATTGTAAGAAGTTTCTTATTATAGATCTTATAATTGTATTCAGCAGAACTTAGTTTCTTAGACATGAAGACATATAATTATAGAATATCTTTATCATTATATTATAATATCACTTCTTCTGTTATATAGTCACAGGAATCAGCTTCAACAACTGTCTCATAATCAGAATCAAATATTATCAGTAGAGAAGTATTAATGAATATCTTCTTTATCTGTATAAATGTAGCTTCAGTATCTGTTAATTATTGAAATACTGAGTCTTTCTTAGTGAGATCTGTAAGTGATCTTATGATATCTGAGAAGTTTTATATAAATCACTGATAGAAGTTAGTAAATCTGATAAAGCTTCATATATTTTTCACAGTACATGAAGCTTCTCATTCAAGAATAATAAATACTTTCTCAGAATTCATTCAAATTCCCTTATCAACTTCTATAATAAAACTCAGATACTTAATACTCTTAACTTTAAAATCACACTTATTAATATCTATTGATAGTTCTGCTTCTCATAGCTATTATAATATCTTTCACACATGTTCTTGATATTCTTTTCTGAATTCATCAGTGAAGATGAGAATGTTATCTAGATAAGCAGATACAAACTTATTAAGAAAATCTCAGAGTACTCAGTTGATATACTTCTGAAATGTACTGAGAGTCTTAGCTAGTTCAAAGAGTGTGACTATTCATTTAAAAAGGTTATAACATGTTCAGAATACTGTAAGAAATTCATCTTCTTTAGTGATATGAATCTTATGAAATGCAGTGATAATATCTAGTTTTATAAATCATTGAGCTCACTCAATCTGTGCTAGAGTTTCATTGATAAGAGATAAGAGATATTGATCTTTCTTTGTCAATCTGTTCAGGCCTCAGTAGTTCACATAGAATTGAAGTTCTTCACCTGATTTCTTTGCAAAGAGAATAGAGACTGTGATGAAAGAGTTGCTAATATGTATGAATTCTTTATTCAACAGATCATTGAGTGTCTTTTGAAGAAGAAGAAGTTCATCTCAGAACATGTTATAAAGAGAGTCTTATGATGATTCAGAGTTCTTATCATTCTTTTTCTCTAACTTGATACTGTGATTCACTTCAGAACCTTGTAAGAGAAATATGTTTATAATATTATCTTATCAGAAGACATCTAGATATTCATGATATTATTGAGAAAGTTTTGTACAAGAATCTGTTATTATAATACAAAATAACTTTTCTAAAGCCTTTTTAATATTGATCAGACTGACAGAATAGATTGACACATGATTCTACTATCAGTAAATTTGTTAATAACTCTGTCAGTGATTTTAATAATGACTTCTTTTTCAGAGTATTTTATATGTATTGACAGAGATCTGTGTCAGATTCATGATCTTGTAAATGTCATCTTTGTGAACTCTATTATTGTTAGAGAATATCAAGTTTCTGTTTCAAGCATTTAACAAGATGCCTTGTTCAGATAGTCAGACAAGTTCTAACATAAGATTGTAATCAAGATTATTAACTTTGTATGCATAGGCATCTTTATATTAATGTTCTCTCACATCTATGATCAGCTTCATTATATAATGAGTATAAACATCTTTCAGATCATCAAATTCTGTGAGAAGTCAGAGTTTAGATAAAGAAATACACTGAAGATTATAATATCTTATGACTGAAGATTTTATCATTGCATAGTGATATAGACTGCTGTCTATCATAGTCTTCATATTATACATGTTATTAATCACAGTAGATACAAGAATCACATTCATTGTCATTTTCTCTTTAAATTATTATTGTTTGATCTCTTCAAGCTTCTGTTTGCAAATTTGAATAGAAGCTAATCTTTTCTCTGTTTTATTAGAGTATTCTCATAGTTATTCTCTGAATCTTTCTCTAATGTAATGTGATTAGCATGGACAGGCGCTGATCTTTCTCTCAAGTATGAAGACATATAGATTAATCAGTAGTTGAAAGTAATGTGTTCTGATTGATTACAGTTAATACATACTTTGTATTGATATTGATTGATGACTTCTTCAGAAGTAATCTCAGAGACTTGAAAGCCTGTTCAGACAGTGAAGACTCTTGCTTATATGTAGACATTCAAGTCTACTCAATTCATGACATCTGCATCATTGTTATTTCTCAGCATGAGTGTATAAGTTACTGAGATGTAATGTCTTCTATCACTGTTCTGTATATTCTTGAGCTTGATAAGACAGTTATTTATTGTCTGAAGCTGTGTGCAGAAGTCTTCATAAGTCTGATCTTTATCTGCACTTACAAGAGTCTGTAAGAGTTCAAAAGTTAATGTCTTCTTAAGCATGCTAATCTTCATTTAATTCTCTCAAGATTGATCACCTGCTTCTAGAATCTTGATATTGAAGTCAGGAATGAATATTGTAAGAGAAGTGTTTCTCTGTCAGATACTCTGTAATCAATCTAATACTTTCTGTTGCATAGCAGTGTCTTGGAACAGAATATCAAGATGTTTCATGATATTGTCAGGTGTTTGCAATGCTGGTTCACATGCTTTCATTTATAAATGAAACTTCTGTTTTATGCAATTTTTCAATCATTCATTGATATATTAATCTTAATTGATTAATAAACTGATAGTATCTTTATCTACACTCAGTTTCATGAGCATTTCCATTCTTCATGATAAGTAGAGAGTGAGATTGAAAGTATTAAAATATGTAAGAGTATCTAAGTATTCTTTCAGTGCTTTTATATTCAGTTCTGTAAATGTTGAAATTGCATGAGTTAATTATTGAATCTCTTTATATTATTATTATTATTATTATTCTTTCATTATACTCATATGCAAGCGGAGCTTATGATGAGTTCTTGTGTGATGTTAAATACAGGCCAAGTGTTGATTATACAGGAGGAAATACAGGTGTTGAGACCACGCCAAGATAACAAGAACATAGGAAATACAAAGGAGTGACAATTAAATACATGCGATAATAACTTCCCAGCCCAGGAACATAGAGCGATTCATTGAAGCGATTTGTACACCTCTGTATTTATTAGAAACCTGAGGTGCTTGAGTTCCGGATTTAATGTATCCCCTGCGGGTTTCGAACCCACGCGCCTTGGTTTCCCACGCCAAGGCGCTACCAGGTGGCCGCATTAACCATTCGGCCACCGGGGTGAATCTCTTTATATTGAAGTTATTGAGTCATATGCATGTCTGCTATCTATTACTGTTATAATTTCAACATTGCTCAGAGTCACTGTGACATCATGTCTATACTCATAATTGAGAGTTTCATATTCTTATTAGACATGATTATATCAATCATTGAATGTGTAATTATATTCTCATATATCTGAGTGTTAGAACTCTTAAGTCTTTCTTTCACTGACATTCTCTTATAAGATTTTATTCTCTTCATAAGATCTTATTACAGAGTCAGAGTGACTGATGAGTAAGCTTCTATCTAAGAACTCAGTATTCACTTAACTGTGTTTTCTCTTTCTTACACATTGTTACACATTTAAATATCTCTTGATGAATAATTGTTTCTGATGAGAAGATGATGCATGAATAATTATTTTCTAATAAGAAGATAATGAATGTTTTTATAGTGTAAGAGATCTACACTGAATAGATTGATATTATATTGATAGATCTTATATAACAAAGATAAAAATGTTAGAGAAGAAAAGAAAGAGAAAGTGTAAGAATCAGCAATTGAGATGAATATTTATACACATATGTGATGGTGTACGCGGTGAAGCTTCAGAGTGGAAGAATATACATGTGTTCATAGCAGATGAGAATCAGTGATTGAGAATGACTGAGAATCAGAGTGTACGTGTTCATGGCGGCTGAGAATTGACAATTGAGAATGACCGAGAATCGAAGTGTACGCGTTTGAGAATGAAGTGGTTGAAATCTGTGAAGTGTAACAGAATAGTCTATATGATTGATCGGACGCAGCCCGCCACAAATACTTTATCAATTATAATCAGAATGACTAAGTGTATTGATTATCACTTACAGAGTTCATGTATAATAACTTAAAACATATCAGTATAGATAAAACCCTCTTTGAGATACTCACTGAGACTTATTTATAGATAATCTTGATAAATCTGTGAGAGTATACTATAGAGTATAATGATGCCTGTGAACAGATTGAGAGAATTTAGAAGATTTAAGAGAAAGTCTGTAAATTCTTGAGAAAGACTCAAGAGTATTAGAAGAGATACTATAACTTCAAGTATATTACAAAGAGTTTCAAGAAAGATAATAGAGTCTGACTGAGTCTAGAAAACATTATTATACAGAGATCTAGTAAGAAGCTGAATCTCTTATAAATAGAGTCTTATAAGATTATGAAGAAAGTTAGCTCACAGTTCTACAGATTGAAACTGTTATCTGAGTCATAGATATATAATATTTTTCATGTCTCTTTGCTTCATAAATATAAGAAATTCTTAGAAGAGAATTCTGTGATTTATCACTCTGTCTGTAAAGTACTAGAGAGTGAAAGAGAATATCAGATCAAAGAAATTATTAACTCAGAGAAGTAAGATTATAAGCTCTGATTTAAGATTCAGTGATAAGATTATTCTGATAAGATGAATAAGTTTACTTAAGAATCATCTGAGCAGATAAGATATCTGCAGAAGCTGAGACATGACTTTCATACTGTGAATTCTGATAAGTCAGAATGATACAGTCTTTATTAAGAATCTGATTGTGATAAAGATATTAACACTGTCATTTGTAAATTCTAGTTTATAAGATAATGAGTTTCTACTGAGATGAACAGTCTGTAGCATATATAAAGAGAAGAAGAAATTATACTCTTATTAAAGTTAAAAAATAAGAAAACAAAAACAGAGCTGTGAACATAATTTAGAGATTAATAAAGAAACAATAAAGAAAACTCATACTTATATTCTTAACATCTGTGATACTCAATTCTCTCACAACTATCAATTTCTCTCTTCAAAGAAGCAGAGAGTATTATATCTGCAGTACAGACAATTATTATATTTAGTATAAAAACTATCAGAAATGCACAGACTTCAGAGAAGTCAGACATCAAAGCATATATAGTTGCAGCAGAGTCTTGAGAGCTGGTTATCTATGTATGTGATCAGATATCTCTCACAAAGCTGTGTTCACTCTCTCAATTATACTGAAGTATTCAGTCTGAAAATAATTGAGATGCAGAGAGAGAGCTCATCTACTCAGATTAACTCTTATCACAAATTCATGACATTCACATTGTCTTAATTATTCAGATTTTACAGATATCTGAAGACTCATCTCTTATTGACAATAAGATTGCAGAAATGCACCGCGGTGCAAGAATTATTCATAGAAAATCTAGATATATTTGCATATGTCTGATCAGAGATTATACAGACAGAGAAGAGATGATTATAGACCTGCCGCCTGCAGAGTCACAGAAGACACTGACAACATCAGAAGCTTTATAAGAACTGTTAACTAGAATCTGTAAGAAATTACTTATAAGAAGACTTATAGTAAAGAGTAAAACTGTACTACTTAAAGTCAGAGACTGATCTGAAGACAATATGAGATTAATCACTGATTTAAAGATCAGATATAGTGACAGAGCTGAGAAAGATGAAGATACTATTATAAGTGATAATATCTCTGCTTTATTAGTCAGTAAAAAGTGATCAGAGAAGTCATAGAGACACTTATAAGAAGCTCAGCAGTGCTGCAGTAGTCAGATATTATTTATAAAGATATTAAAATTGAAAAAATTTTTATTCTTGAGAAGTTCTTGAATTAATATATAAATATTATTAGAAATACTCTCTCTTTGTTATCTGAATAAAAACACTTCACAGATAAATAAAGATATTCACAGTTTATAAAAATGAGAGCTGTTACAGAAAAAGAAAAAAGAAGATGAGATTTCACAGATAGATCTGAGATATTTATACTACTTTAAAGAGATTTGTTTACACTGTGAATAATTTCACAGAACAGTCAGATCACTTTAGTAAATAAAGAGTAATTATAAATTACAGATCTGAATCTTTCTATATAACTATAAAGAGTGATTGCAGACTGTAGATATCTTGATTCTATAATTCTACAGAGCTAGTGAAAGAATGAAAAATTCCTCACAATTCTACAGTGTTAAAGACGAATGATTTATAAGAATAAGTAAAAGATTAACTTATAAATACTTCTCTTTAATGAGAGTGATTCATCTGTGAGATGAATCTGTGTGATAATTACATAAGAATCTCATGAAAATGATTAAGAGTCAACTAGAATTCTTCTATATGAAAGATGTAAGATGAATCTGTGTAATAGTCAGAGAAGAATCTGTAAATCATAAAGAATCTCACAGAATAAGAAACTGAGTGACAGACTCTTTTCTCTTTATAGTAATAAGAGATTTTTCCTCACTAAGATTTTTTATAGATGTGAAGAGTTTTTAGTGAGTATCACTGCAGTGCTGAGCTAATTCTATGAAGTCACTCAGTGAAAGACTTCACAGATAAAGTCTTAGAGAGAGAGATATATATAAGAAATCTCACTTCTCACAGATTCTTTATCTCTATTTCTATCTCTTATATAATTAATAGAATTAGCAGCTCTTGACTACACACAACTATAGAGACTGAAGTTCATGAATACTATTCACAACTCAGCTTAAATACTATTATACATTTGATCTCTACATTTTATCTTTCTATCACAAATACTTTTAGTAGTTAATAGTACATATCACATCAAGCTGCAAACACTCGAATAATTGCCTGCGAGCACTTATTCTTATAATATGTTACAATTTTCAACTCAGTCTGAATTCATGAAGATTTATAATCTGATTATATCTCAACAACTTCAGTTTTAATTCTTATGACTCAGTGAAGAAAATACTGATCTTGACTCTCATATACTAACAGATCAGAATCTGATTTAAATACTGTATTTATATAAATATCAAGTTGATTGAGAACTTGAATAATTGAGATATATTTCTGTTGAGAGTCCCGCGGTTGATCGGCCCTTCTACCAGCAGTGCGCTGGTGATGATTGAGCTCTTTTACCCCAGTAGCCTACAGGTTATGAGACTGTTAAGCGTGAGCCCCGCTGTGATCAACATGCATGAGTTCAATCCCAGAATGAACTTAAAAATTCCTAACAAATACTCTTGAACATTTTAACAGTGTCAAGAGACATTCTAGAAGTGTGCTCTAGAAGTCCCGTGAGCCCTAGAACTGACTGAGTTCATTATTAAAAAGAAGTCATTGTGAGAAGGTCACTGAAGAGAGTTACTGAGAGAAAGTACTGTACTCTGTGATAGCTGGTTCAAGAAGGAGTGTTGAGAGTCCCGTGGTTGATCGGCTCTTCTACCAGCAGTGCGCTGGTGGTGATTAAGCTCTTTTGCCTCAGTAGCCTACAGGTTATGAGACTGTTAAGCGTGAGCCCCGCTGTGGTCAACATGCATGAGTTCGATCTCAGAATGAACTTAAAAATTCCTAACAAATACTCTTGAACATTTTAACAGTGTCAAGAGACATCTCAGAAGCTCTAGAAGTCTTATGAGTTCTAGAACTGAGTGATTCAGTTCATTATTAAAAAGAAGTCATTGTGAGAAGATCACTGAAGAGAGTCACTGAGAGAAAGTACTGTACTCTGTGATAGCTGGTCCGAGAGAAGGTGTTGAGAGTCCCGTGGTTAGTCGGCCCTTCTACCAGCAGTGCGCTGGTGGTGATTGAGCTCTTTTGTCTCAGTAGTCTACAATTTCATCTCATTCTTCATTGCAATTATTTTGAAGAGACTAAATAATGAATTTAAGAATAATAATCTTTGTACAGTCTGCAGAGTATAGTGAACAGCTTCTTAAACTTTCAGAACTATTATATAAGATCTCATATCTGAATATTAGTAATTATATCTGACAAAATGCACTCTCTTAATATAAGATATATTATTCAATTCTGATTTGTAAAAGTATTTGAGATTCTCACACTGATACTGAATAAAATTAGAAGAAAAAATAGGTTAATTTAATGAATATTATATAAAGTTATTAGAATAATATTTGACTCAGCTTCTTTAACTGTGAGATTGTCATAACTCTGTGAAATTGTTGATAATTTCTATCATTTCTATATACATTTATTGCTGAAAAGTTGAGAATTTGAGAAGAGCAGATATTAAGAGAATCAGATTTTAAAAGTAGAGTAATCTTATAAAGAATTCAGTGAGATCTTTCTGAGTAGAACTCAGAGTTGATATTTGTATTAATGATACTATTGAAATTGAGGTTTTCTTAACTGATAAAATCAGAAATTATACTCTATATTGCTTTTTCAGAGTTGAGAGGCCTTCTGAGAGTAGACTTATCAGTGATATATTCTTCAATAAATATAGAATTTACATTAATAATTTGTAGTTTTTTCAGAAAATATCTGACTCTTCAGCTCAGAGTCTTATTATCAGAATAAATGAATTCATTTCAAAGTTACTATGTTTATGAGATATATCAATTGCTGACTCAGAATTAATAAATTAATCAGTAATAGTAACAGCAATTGTATCAGCAGCTGATATTTTAAAATTATCAGTGACTGACTCATCAGAATTCTCTTAATTATTATTTTCAGAAATATTCTTCTCAGCAGCTGCTTTCAAAAGTTACTCAATATACTCAATATTATCAGCAGCATTCTCATTATATGACTTTGTCTTTAGAGAATATTAGTTTTTATAATAATAGAGACATCAAAAGTGATAAACTTACTGAAAATAGCAATACTTCTTCATTAGAAGTATTATTATTAGAATCACTTTCAGTGAAATCTTCATTTACAGTTTCTGAGAAAAGAAGGCTCTGAGATTGAAATTTTAATTAATCATTTCTAAATTCTTATCTAGAGACAGATAGCAGATAGTGTTTCAGATTTTAATTAAACAGATATAACATTTTACTTTCTGATATGATTTATAGAAAAAAGTTGCATAGTTGAAAAGATATAAATGAAGTGAATGAGTGATCTTGATAAAATAAAGAGATGAGATTGAATTATTAAAAAGAAATATATTAATAAGAGCTGCAATTGATGACAATCTATATTAATTTAATATTAATAATTAAACTACTTTCTTTATTTCAAAATTATATTTCTGTAATTTATTAAAATTCATATCACAAATTTATCAGAGTTTTATCAAGATTCTGAAAATAAACATTGTTATGAATTCTGCTTTACTAGATCTCTTCAAACTCTCTCATCTGATAGATTTAATGAGACAAATCATCAATTTCAAAAGAAATCTGATATTGATATATCTGAATATAGAATGAACATAATGATAGCAATAATAAATATCAGTCAGATGAGAAGAAGTTAAACTCATCACTGATATTAAGTAGTTTATTAAAAAGATATCACTGAACTCAGCATCTGAATGCAGAAATGTATAAGAAGAAAATTCAGTTAATAGAGCAGTGTCTGTATCTGAAGATAAAGTGAATGTATTTTCTTTCTTTCAACAAAGATAATTGAAATTGAATGATTGTAAGTATGATAAAAATAAAGAATAAAACTTTATACATATTTTCATTCAGCAGAATTATAATGCTGAATATGATTAAAATATGAAAGTTCTAAACTCTAAAAGAAATGAGGACAAGTAGTATTCTCACTCAGTATTTAGATTTCAGTAAAAATAGTAGCTTTTCGGTGAAATATCTTAAATCTCTAATAAGAATTCTCAACTTTTCAGCAGAATATATCAAGTCTCTGATGAGAAATCTTGAGCTGTCAGTGAAAATCTTGAGCTGTCAGTAAAATATCTTAAATCTCTGATAAGTTATAACAAATCACTGATAGAAAATATCAACTTTTTAATGAGAAATCTCAGAGAAATTCCTACTCTTTCAGTGAGATATTGTGGTTCGGAAGAACGTACGACCGTCGGTGTGGTTCGGAAGAACATGCGACCATCGGATAATAACGCGTCCACTTTCAAACTTGCTTATAAATGTAAGAGGGCCATAGTGGCCACTAATTAATTTAGCATATAATATATAAGAAGCTGATGTACATCTGTAATCATACACTGGCTCAAGCAACCTTTAAATCACATCTGATAGCATGTCTAAAAACTGGTGAGAAGTGCAGACTTCTTCAGAGCATGATAATTTCATCTATGAAGTAATTCATAGTTATCATGTCAGTGTGGTTCTAGAATGTCTTAAAAGATAGTGTATGAAGAGTGATAAGTGAAAGAGCATTTAATTAATACTGCTTTACTTATTGAAGAAAAACTCCACACTCAGACAAATGTCATGTATATGAATAGATGAGATATGAGAAAAGAAATGAGAGCAGTGAACCAGATTCAAAGAAGACTACTCTTCACTCAAAGAAATAAAAAGAGAAGAGATGACCATTACTGAAGTCATACAATGATAACAGAAATCATATAATGATATAGTGATATAATGATATAGTGATATAACAATACAGTGATATAATAATAGACATTGTATAATTAATGAGAAATCACTGAAATGAATATCTTCTCTAGCTGATACAAATAACACTTTTCTCTGCTATCTGAATCAGAAGATATGCAGAATCTCTCAGAGAGTTTACTCAAAGCAGTAAGAAAAGTGACTGAAATCACTGAACTGAAATTGAAGCTCTGTACATGTACAAGAATTCTAAATGAGATTAAGGTCTTGTGTACACAGTGACAGACTAAGATGAAAGTCAAATAATAATTAGCATTCACTGCAGATCAAGTATTCACTATGAAGAGCTTCACTGATGCAATTATCATTATTAATAAGAATAGAGAAAATCAGATCTTAGACCTGCAGCAGAAGATTGAATATTTATACAGATAGATAACTATACTGAATCTGAAGATCTTACTACAATTATTCACAATCTCTTCAGAAGTATATATATTATCAGAGATCACTGTGCAGAATGAGAATTTGAGTATGAAATATATCAAGTCAGAAGATCTGTTGAAATCATCAAGCTTTAATAATAACTGAAAAAATGATGCTGTAATCAGCTGACTAAGTCAGATATAATTATATTATCAGATTAAATATGAACTCACAGACAGACAGTCAACAGAATTTTAACAAGTCTTAAGATCTGTCACATTTCTATATAGAAAAGCAAAGTCATTATAAATAACTGATAAAAAGATGAATCTCACAGATCTGAAGTGATATTTATTTTTACAAATATGAAACAAGTTTTCTAAATGAATCTTGCATAACTTTGAGAAAGTGAACATATGAGACAAGTATTACAAACACTTCACTGAGTGTAGATAAGTAAGTAATCTTACATCATACTTTACACACTTCAGCTTACACTATCTCATATTGAATGAAGAGCTTTCAACATCTTTCTGTTTACAGATCTTCATTCATGATCTTATATCTGAGTTAAGAGTAGACTGACCGTGTGACCATGTCTGAGACCAGGATCAGATTTTTTGATAGTCTCATTATCAATTCGACTGATCTCATTACACAGTTTTAACATTAAATAGTGATTTCATACTGTTTCAGTGAGACTTACTGTCTACTCTTATCACATTTTTCAAATGAGACCATGATTGTCACTTCTCAATGTAAATTATTTTTATTGCTTTAAATGACTTTAAATCTTATTTGAGTGTTACCAAAAAGTGTTACTTTTTAAAAAATTAAAAATAGTCTAAAACAAACCTTAAAATGTCTAAAAATAGTAACTTTATATCAAGAATGGGACTAAATGTGCCCAAATGAGACCACTTTCTCATTTTTTTCAAGTCATGGTTTCATTTTAAGATCTGATATATAGTCACTTTACATGTTTTTTTGATAGCCAGTCCCAGCGGGATTCACGCCAAGAAATGTATGAGATCAGATCAAATGAGATCAAACGTGAAATTCATAGTTCTAGCGGCCAGTCTAGTTGAGAGTGAAATGAAAATACTTAATCTCACAATCAGATACAGTGAAAGAAGCATATAACATTCTTATCATACAGAAACAAGTAAGTTAATTACAACAGAAAATACTACAATCAAGTATATCTCAGTGAAGAACAGATAATCAGACTTCTATAATACAAGTTATATATCTGAACACAATGAATCTAGATCTGAATATCATCACTAAAGCACTGAATCTCTTAAAAAAGAAATCTTCTGAGTGAAAATCTTGATGTTATGAGTATTGAGCTTGCTTCAACTGCAGATGTTAAAATCATAATATAAAAGATTGCACACAGCATGCACAGTCAAGAGAAGTAAGAGAGTTAAAAAACTAGCAGAATCAGTGAGCTCAGAGACACTTACTGATATTCTATAAAAAGTCTTCAAAGTGAAAGAGATGTCTGTATTAAATGACTCTCTGAATTCTATAAATATTGAGAGAAAGCAGGCTTCTGACTGAGATGTGAATGAGAATAAAGTGAACACTCATCTCAATGTCTTAAGACCTGAAATGTTAATGTATAAGAAACACTTGAGTAAGAATCAAGAGATAGCTGTAAAAGTATTAGCAGATACAGAAGCTTCTACACAATATATTGATAATTATATGATTCAAAGACTGAAAGAGATCTGTCAAGTGAAGAATCTCTGATATCTCTCTATATATTATAGAAAAACCAACTTTTCCGAGTAAAATGCCCTGTAACGTGACCTCACGTGACATCACATGCACCTCATCAAAAATTCATGAATATGTATTATTATTATTATTATTCTTCAATTATAGATGTATGCAGTCAGAGACTATGACATCTACCTGAGAACTTTAGTTCTCAGGGTTTTTTCTATGTCTGTAAAGTTAACTATTATACATTCATCAATTTCAGATATGCAAAATCAGAAAATTCCAGCTCAGAATACAAAAACTGTTTACAAATTACAGTGTTTTAACATCTTTTGATACTTTGAAACCATTTGACAATATCATGACAAAAGAAAAGAGAAAAAGAACACAGTCTCAAAGATAGACACATTAAATAAATAGATAGAAAGAAATTGAAAGAAAAAGATAAAGAAAAAGATAAAGTAAAGAGAGACTATAACAAAACAAATTATTAAAAGAGAGTGTATAGCTGTTTTAACAGACTATATCTGATTAATTTCCTCCTCTTCATATTCAGATAATTCTGAATTTAGTCATTTTCTTGTAGCTGCTTGAGTTTCTGATAGAAAGTCTATTAAGTATTTAATTCCTGTCTCAGTTGAGAATAAGAATCTCATATTTAATTGATTTAGATCATACTTCTCTTTCAATCTGGCTCTGAGACTATTGTATAATGCACAGTGCATTACAATATACTCAGGATTCTCATTTGTATTACAGAATAAGCATTCTATTGAGTCAAATCTATCATCAAATCTTTATATATAAGATTTGAAATAGCCATGTCCTAGTTTCAGCTGTATTATAGATGAGAATATTTTCTTTTTACATTTAATTGAACAAGATTTTCACTTGGGTTTTGTTTCAAATCTTGAATAATGTATACTCTTCTTTTGTTTCTGTCAGCTTTCATTTCACTTGTCTAAACAAGATTCTTTTATTTTTCTCTTTATAAAAGACCAGAACATAATTTTTTGAATAGATCTGTTTAATTCTGCACCCTTTTTTACAGCTGAATCAGCCAATTCATTACCATGAATATTCATGTGAGCAGGAACTCAGTGTAGATGAATTATCAGCTTTGATGTTCTTCTCTTTTGAATTTTCAAAACAGAGTTTAAGATCAGTTCAAGATTCATTTGATTATTATGAATCTGACTATTTCTAAGTCTTTTTAAAGCAGCTTGACTATCAGAGAATATTCATGCCTCTTTCAAATAATTTCCTCTTTTATAAGATTTTATTTCAATGAGTTTGAAAGCTTTCACTATTGCAAATAGTTCAGCATCAAAGACTTCACATTCAGAGTCTAGATTCCAGAAATCTGAGATAAAATTAATATTATCTTCAGTATAAGCAATGCCTGCATCTAATCTATTCAAGTTCTCATTTTTTGAGTCATCTGAATAAACCAGAATAGAGTCTTTTATATTGATTGTAGAAATTCTCTTTAAATACTGTTCATATTCTTTCTCTTTTGATAGTTCACTTATTTGTAAGTCTATAAGAGATTCAAGCTTTTCTCTCCAGAGAGATAACTTCTCATGATCAACTTTTTCAATATTTAAAGAAGAAAATTGATTTTTAATCAGAGAGCATAGTCTGTACAGTTGAGAAGGCATTTTCTTTGAAGAATTATTTTCATTTCAATCAAGAAATCTATTTCAATTCAGTTCATTTTCAGAGTTAATTAGTGAAAATGAAGAAGAGACTCTTTCTCTGATTATATGATTTGAGCTCATCTTTACAACTCTCAGAGTATAGTTCATACAGGCCTTTTCAAATCTAATAGCAGGAGGAGGAATTGAAGCTTCAATTTTCATTGCTTTAATAGAAGATGATTTGAATGCTCTCAGAATTCTTCTCAAGACTCTGTTTTGCAGACTTTGAAAGAGTTCAGTGAAATTCTCTTGATTATTTCATCAAACTTGAACTTCATAATCAGCTACTGATGTAATACAGGCTATATATAACTATCTCATAGCCTGGAAGGATAGATCTCTCTCTGTATTTGATAGTCTGATTATGTTGTTCAATAGTCTTTCTGCCTTGACAGTTCTTTGTTGAATGTGATATTTAAAATTCAACTTGGAGTTTAATCATACTTCTAATCATTTGACATTTACACTGGGTTTAATCTCTCTATTTAAAAGAGTTAGAGATAGTTCTTTCTCATTGAGTCTAGAAAAGAAATGAATTAACTCAGTTTTATTCATATCAAATTAAATTTAATTGATATCTGCTCTAACAAAGATTTCCTTTACAGCTTCTTCAATTACTTTCAAATTCTCTTTGATAGTTTTTGAGCTGTAGACTAGATCAATATCATTCATATAACTCAGAGATCACACTATTCTCATATTTCTATTTTTAAATAGATATGCAGTGTATATTGCAAATAAAATGAGTGAGATTGAAGATCCCTGTGATACTTCTATTTTTATCTCAGTCTGGTCTTGTTTCATTCCATCAAAGAAGAGTTGTATAATTCTTTTAGATATAAAACAGTTAACTCATTTTATTAGAGAAAGTGGCAGTTTTAATATCTTCAATGTCTGAATTAACTTTGACTTTGAAACATGATCAAATGCTCTCTTTATATCAATAAAAACTGCAGTTGAGACCAGACTCTCATGCTTTGCTATTTGAATATCATGAACAACTGAGAGAACAGTGTCAATTGCAGAACACTGTTTTCTATCTCTCATTTATTCACTGAATAAAAGAGAATCATCTATAGAGCTTATAAAAGATAGTTAAGTAGCTATTATCTTTTCTAAAACCTTTTCTAAACAGTTCAATAGAGATATTACTCTATATGACTTAAGAATTGAAGTTTTTCTATTAGGTTTTGCAAGAATCACTCCAGTGGCTTCTCTCCAGCATTCAGAATGATATTCATTTTTCAAGAGATTGAAAAAGAGCTCAAAATATTCATTCTTTAAGTAGGAATATGTATTTTAAATAATCAAGTGATTAATTGAATCAGGACCTGCAGCAGTTTTAACAGAACTTGAGAAGATAGCTGACTCTAATTCATCTTGTGTAAGATCAGGCCATTTCCAGTCATTTTCATCAATGTAGTTGAGAAGTGATATATTCTCTTTCTCTGAATCTGAATCTGAGTCTGATGAGTTCTGAAAGAGAATTCTCATGAAAGCTTAACATTTTTCCTCAAAAGAGTTTGCTGTATGTGATTCATTCTGAAACTCATATTCTAAGACTGGAAGTTTTGCTACACTTCTTGTTTTAGTATAGTTAAAAGCTTTAAAAATTTCCTTTTCTTATGCTTCTTCAAGAAATTTATTCCAGCAGTCTGTTTTAGCTCTTTTGATATCTGAAAAATATTCATTTCTGACAGCTTTGAACTCTTCATCAGATATTACATCATTTTTTCAATCTCTTCTAGCAGTAGCTAATTCTTTCCTTTTAGATGAGATATTCTCATTTTACTAAGGTTTTGAATACTCAGAAGATTTTCTTTTTGAAATATTATCTCTAACACTTGTTAGAATAATAGATGTAATAAGCTTCACTCTATTCTCAAGCATTTTATTTGAGATATCTTGATCAGAATTTCAATATAGCTCATTCTGTCTTTCAGATTTTAGCAGTTTTATGCTTTCTTCAACTGCTTTTCAATCAGCTTTTTCAAAGTTATACTGATTAGAGAGAAGAGGATTTTCACTCATTTGTTTTTCACTCAGTTCAATATCAAATTGAATAATCTCATGACCTGATTCTGATGTCTCATTTGAATCAATAAATCAGTTTACAAGTCTTCTTTTCATTAGATTTTATGACATGAAGATTAGATCTATAATAGACTTCTGTTTCATGCCTTTTCTAAAGAATGTTTGTTGATCAGACTTATTAATCAAATCTATTGAATGCTCAAAGATTCATTCAATCAGATTATCAGCTCTCACTGCTCTCTTACATTCTGAATTTCATCAGAGATGATGTGCATTGAAATCTCCTGCAATTATAGAGTTTCTTGATGAAGTTATGTTCAGAAATTCTCTATCAATTGTTCAGATATTGTTATTTTTCTTCAATAACTTTTCATTATAGATATTTATAAGCTGTATAGTATCAAACTCATTTTCTTTATCTATAATATCACTCACCAGAATATCAGGGTCAGACATGATATCAAATCTTAGATTAAATTGATATCTTGATCTCTTTCTTTCATAGATCACTACTCTTGACTTTATCTCAGACTTTTAAGGTAAAAAGCAGTAGTAGCTTGAATGAGAAATAACATATTTTTGCTCAGCATCAAAATTCAGCTTCTGAAGCAGTATAAAATCAACTTTTTATTCAAATGCAATTTGAAGACAAGAATAAATACAATTTGAGTTTCTATTCACATTATTTTGAATAAATGTGATTTTTGAAGAGTTTTTAAACTTTTTTTGTTGTTTTTGTTGTATATTCATACTAAAAGAGAGTAGAGTAGAATCTAATCACTATCATCAGATAGTAGATTATAACTGTTCTGAAAAGTAGGAATCTCAACTGCTTGCATTATATCTAGTTTATTATCAGAGTCATTTCTCAATTCTCTAATCTTAACAGAAGTTTGAGAATTCAAGTTCTATTTACATTTAGCTGAAGAGTTGAAGTTTGAAGACTTAGATAGTTGAGAGTTTCTTCTTTTTGAGCTTGCAGTTGTGAGTTTACTGGCTTGACTCTTCTCTTCAGTTCTAGATTGACTTTGAGCTTTATCTTTTCTTCAGTTCTTTTGAGTTCTAGAAGCAAACATACATTCTTTTGAGCTAGATGCATGTTTTTCTTTGCAATTAGAGCACTTAAGCAGAGTATGTTGACAAATTTCACCTCTTTTTGAGCATGTTTCACATTTATGCTCACTAGTTTTGTGATCTCTGGCACAGAATGCACATTTTGAGTCTCTAAAACATGAGATTGCAAAGTGTTCATATCTTTGACAGTTTGAACACTGTGTTTGAGCTTTGAGGTTCATTCTTGAGTCTTTGTATTCATGAACTCTCATTTTCAAACCTGCTACTCTTACTTCAGAGATCTTTGACTGTTCAAGTGTTTTTATATATACTAGAACAGAGGCATTTCTCCTGCTTTGTCTGAACTCAATTGAATTTAGTCATACAGGCTTCTTTCTCAGTTGAATAGAGTTGTATTCTTTCAATTCATTTTTGAGAAGTAGCATTCCTTCTTCACAGTCAAAAATTTCAACTGAAATATCATGAAGAATGAATTTGTCTCACTTTTCATCTCTTTCAGATAGAATTGTTGTGTTTAACAAAGATTCTACTGCTGACTTTCAGAGATTCTCATTCTGAATAAGGAATTCAGCACTGAATTCAGGCATTGTAGTCAGAATGATGAAGTTTTCAAAGAATGATAATTCAATTGAAGCTATAACTGGTTTTTGAACTTCAATATCAGTCATCAACTGAGAAAAGAACTGCTGATTAATTTCATTTCTGATTCTGAAAATGAGATTTGAGTTTAGCTTGTTTCTTTGCAGAATGTTCTGGTTTGAGACTTTGAGAATAAGTCTTCTATTTCTGAAGATTTGGAAGTTTTTCTCTTTTTGCATTTTCTTTTCCACTTTTCTATGAATAGAGGCATGAGCAGTATTCTTCTCAGTTTTCTCAGGATTTTGAGCAGGTTTTGAGACAGCAGGTTTAGAGACAGCAGGTTTAGAGGCAGCAGATTCAGCTGCTTGAGCATATGTTTTCTTCTGATTCAAAGAAGAAGAAGAAGAAGAAGTAGAAAAGAAAGAAGAGCAAACTGAAGAGTCAGTGATTGTATTAGAAATTTTCAAAGTTTTTTGAACTGTGTTTGAAATTCCAAGTTTGAACTTGATCACTTTCTGTAGTTGTCTAGTCTAAGCATGAAGAATTAACAGAACTTCTTCATTCATCTCACTCAGACACTGCTTTTCAAGAATTTTACTTGCTTTTTCAAGTTTCTGTATTTCAAGAACTTATTGTTTCTCTATCTCTTCTTTCTTTCTTCTCTTCAGAATTTCAATCTCAGGAATAGCATTTGAGAAAGCATCTTTTTTCACATCAACTGAGTGTACTTTTGAACTCATTGTTCTTACTCAATGAAAAGTTGGTCAGACTAATTCAATTGAGATATTTATTAAACTCTTTTGAATTGAAAAGTTGATCAGACTGTTTCAATTAAGAGGTTTCTAAGTCTGTTTTCAATTGAAAAGTTGATCAGACTATTTCAAAAGAAGAATCACAGACTTTTGTGTATAAAACACCTGATTTTTTTCACACTAGTTCAGTAACTAGATTAGATTTTTGAAGAGAATCTAATAAACTAAAATTGATTTTTAAGATAAATCAATAAAATCTTTACAATCTCTTTCTTGAGATACAGTGAGAAAAAGTATGATATCAATTGATAGTAAATCAGATAATATGACAGTTTTTGAGAGAAAAACTGACAAAAAATAAATCAATTTTTTGAAGAGAAATTGATTAAAACTATTCAATTTTATTGTAAATTATTCAATTCTCCTCACACAACAGATGTGCAACTCAAATCAGTTAATAAAAAGTGTAAAAAAGAATTAAGTATTAATGAAAGCTCTTCAGTCACTGAAAAAGTAATTCTTACTTAAAAGAATATGAAATTATGACAGAAAACAACTCTGTTTTTAATTCTTTGTAAGAATATTGTGTAAAACCCAGAGAAAAACACCTTACTTTTTTAAGAGAAGTAAAAAACTATTTCTAAAATCTTTTTTTTGCATTAACTGCTGCAGAAGAATGAGATAGAAACTGCTAAGATATGCACTACTGTATATCTTCTATCAAGACTTTCCCTCTTCAGAGTCTTGATATTATAGAGAATATAAGTCTGTTTCTATATAATAATATAAATATTGCCAGCGAGATGTAGAGGAACTGGTTATTTATATCTCAAAATAGAAGACTTTGTCAATGATTATATTAATATAGAGTTAATTCTCAAATTCAATAGAAACCTAGTGTTGCTGTTCTCAATCCCTTGCAGAATCTATTGAATATTGAGGTATTAAAACTAGATTTAATATATCTCACTGTGCAGGGATCAAAGGCTCAGTCAGACCTTGAAATATACTGATTTTATAGTTGTCATGTCTGCCGATTATGTATTGAGTACAGTTGCTGAGGTATCTTTTTGTACTTTTCTGTCAGGGATGGGCCAGATTGAGAGGGGTGGTACGAGGGCGAGACTTGGCGTTGATGTCCAGATACACTGAAGACAGACCGCGGAGATTGCACTTCAGAAGTGGCCGTTGGTTATGTGCTTGATATTATCGCCGAGGTATCTTTTTGTATTTTTCTGCCGGGGATGGGCCAGATTAGGAAGGGCGGTACAACGGTGGGACTTGGCGTTGGTGTTTTGGAACATCAAAGATGGACAGGATTTTCGCGGAGGTCGCTTCTCAGATATCTCCACAACTACAGATCGGGGATCTTCCAAAATCGAGAAGATTGATGCATATGGCTAGGTCTCTTCACCTTACAATTTGTATGGCACTTTGGCCCGGGGTTGTGGTGTGGTAGGGGAGAACGGGGGATACTCCCACACAGGAGTTTCGAACAACGTCCGGTTCACGTTTGGCTGGATAACTCCACCACCACACAGGGTATGCGGTCGGCGATGGGGTCAGAATGCTCGTATGATCGAGGGCTTTTCGATGGATCTATCGGCGGGTTCTTATTCGAAAAATCGAGCGAGTTCGTGGTGGAGCGGTTGTCAGAGCTTGTTCATGAATATGTAGTGACGCCTGTCAATTGCATCACTCTATCTATCTTCTATCATCACCACCGCCTCTAACGCTCCGTAGCACCTTCTATTACTTTCACTTCATATCTCTATTTTCATCTTATCACTCACTCTTATCATCTCTATCATCTCTATCATCTCTACTCTCTCTATTATCACTACTGTCTCTACTGTCTCACAGTACTCTCTATCACTTTCACTCTCTATCTCTATTCTCATCTTATCATTCTACTTCTCTCTTATCATCTCTATTATCTCTCTCACTTCTATCATCTCTATTATCTCTCTCTGTCATCTTTTTCACTCTCTAGTCTCTCTATTATCATCATTATCTCTACTACTCTACAGTCTTTTCTATTACTTTTACTATCTCTACTTCTCTCTTACTATCTCTAGCATATTTTGATCTCTGTATTTATAGTATATACTGCTAAATACTCTGTAATAAAATCTTATATGATGTCATATATATCTCTTTGAATTTATGAATGAGATTGAATAGCTGACTCTGCAATCTGTACAGCTCTCATTAATCTGATAATAGTGATAGAGATGATACAGAGTGAAAGAGAGTAGTAGAAGAAGTAGAGATGATGATAATAATGATGATGAGAGAGTAAAGAGTGAAAGAGATGAAAAGAGTGATAACAGTGAGTAGAGATAGAGAATGAAAGTGATAAAGAAGGTTGTGAGATGATAGAGATGATGATAATGATACAGAGAAATTGCGGGGCGGTAGAGACGGTGATGATGATAGAGAGAGTAGAGGGTGAAAGAAGTGAAAGAGGTGAAAGAAGTGAAAGAGGTGGAAGAGATGATAAGAGATGGTAAGAGAGAGGTAGGAAGTGATCCGGGGGAAGAGTGAAAGTGATAGAGAGGCGGCGAGGCAGTAGAGGCGGTGGTGGTGGTAGAGAGAGTGAAGAATAAGAGATGAAAGAGATAGAAGAGGTGATAGAGGTGATACAGAGTGATACGGAGTGGAAGATGATGATAGAGAAAGAGAGTGATAGAAGCGGTAGAGAAGATGATAATAGAGGTGATAGAGATGATAGAGATGGTAGAAGTGATAGAGGTGATAGAAATGATAGAGATGGTAGAGATGATAGAAGTGATAGAGATAATAGAAGTGATAGAGGTGATAGAGATGGTAGAGATGGTAGAGATGATAGAGATGATAGAGGTGGTGGTAGTGATAGAGGGAGTAGAGGGTAAGAGGTGGAAGGAGTGGTAAAGGGGGGGTAGAGAGTGATTGAGAGAGAGGGTGAAAGTGGTAGAGAGGGCTGCGCAAGCAGAAAAGCGAGCATAAGCGAGCATTTGATGCTTGTATAAGATTATCTGATAATTAATATTTGATATCATCTGCAAGAGTAAGAGTTCTCTTGCACTTCAGAGAATGATCTTGCTATATTTGAGCATGAGAGCTGCAGAACATGAAATACAACCTTAATCTCAGACTTAATTGATTTCAAAGATTTAATTCACAGATTCAATAACATACATGTCATATGCAGTTGACTGATAGAAAGAAAACAGTTTATACAATTCTATCAACTGATATAAGAAGAACATTTCACATCTCTGATATAGAAGAGTTAAATCTGCTTACACATTAACAAGTAAAGAGAACAATTTATAAGATCTCATTCAAAAGTATTCTGTATGTCATACAGGACTTGAAAGCAGAGAAAATCAAGATAAAGAATATACAGAAGAACAAGTGTATGAAGAAGCTTCTGAAGAAGTATGAGAAAATCTTTCAAACAGATCTTTCACTGAAATTGTCATCAGAACAAGAATTCATACATGAGATTGACACAGAGAACACAAAACCAGTCAATCAGAATGCATACTCTCTGTCATAAACACATCTCAAAGAACAGAAGTATCAGATCACAGATCTTCTAGAATATAATCTTATACAATTCTCATCAAGTGTGTGAGGCTTTTCAGTTCTATTCATGAAAAAGACAGATGAGAAGTGATGAATGTGTATCAATTATCAAGCACTTAATAAGCTTATGATCAAGAATGAATATTCATTATTACAGATTCAATAACAGTTGAATACAGTTGAAAACACTTAATATCTATCAAAGATCAATCTTCTCTCAGAATACTGACAGATTTATGTAGATAAACTGTCAGTTCTGTAAATCATATTTAATACATAATGAAGAAAGTTTGAATTTCTGATAATATTATTTAGTCTGATAAATGTATCTATTATCTTTTAAACAATGATGAATACAATTCTTCATAAACAGAATAAAATCTCATATCTTGTATATTTTAATAACATTCTAGTCTTTTTAAACTCATACAATAAACATCTGAAGTATCTCAATGAAGTGCTTATAACTCTGACAGAGTATAAGCTCTATATCAAACTAACAAAGTGTGTGTTTGAAATGAAAGAGTTGAAGTTCATAGAATATGTAGTGAGTGATGACTGTATACATCTCATTCTTCAGAAATTGAATGTTATAGTGAATTGACTGCAGCTGAGAAATATATATCATGTATAACAGTTTCTTAAGTTAGTCTTATATTACTACAGATTTATTAAGAATTTCACATAAATATCTGCATCACTCTCAGATCTCTTAAGAGAAACAGATGCAAATCTATAAAAGAATAAGTTTCATTCAATTATCTGAAATGCTGTGTGTGAAAAGGTTTTTCTCACATTGAGAGAATATGTAATAATATTCTCAGTGCTTATTCAATCAGATTATGATAAATCTTTCTACATTGAGACAGACACATCTAAATGAGCTATTAGAGACACTCTTCTACAGATGAGCAAGAATAGCAAGCTGCACTCAGTGATATACAATGATAGAAAACTATCAGACACTGAGCTCAATTACTCAGTATATGAAAAGAAATTACTAGCAATCAAGTACACACTGATGTTATGAGATAGATATATCAATAACAGGTATATAACAACAGTGATCACAGATCATGAAAGTCTTATCTATCTATAATTAATAACAAAACCTTTCAAATACTTAGTATATTGAATCTCAGAGTTCTAAGCATACAATCTTCATATCAAATATCAAAAGAAATCAGACACTGTGATACCTGATGCAATCAGTCACAGACCTGATTTCATGAGTGAGAGTTCTATAAATCAGACATAAGAAAAGTTTGTGTTAAATGTGCTGAGAGAGTGTAAGAAATCAGAATGAGTGAATATTATGATCTCTCACTTAAAGAATGATAAGATGTCAGATGACAAGTATCTTATGAGAGTAGTAGAAGAGATGCTTCTGAACTTCAAGCTGAGGAAATTGAAAAACAACATTGTGCTTTATCATAATCTAGAATATGTAGAAGCTCTCTATCTAGAATCTTTATTTAAATATAACTTAATAACTTACATGCACAAGAAATTCAGTCACTTAGAAAGCTCTAAACTTATGAGTGTATCTGAATCAAGAGCATACTGATCAAGCATGATTGAGAACATTCAGATATACACTTACAAGTATCTGAATTGTCAGGTTGTGAAAGAATCTAAGAAAGAATTAGAATGTAAGAAAGTATAATATCAGATGAAGTGTATAATATAACTGTTCAAATAATGAAAGATGAATCTCATAGACATATTGTCATGAATGTCAAATGAAAATTGATGAATAATTACTACTATAGATTACACTACTGACTGATCAGTTATAAAAGCAGTTTCAGAGACAATAGAGAAGATAATAGCAAAGTTTCTATATAATGAGATCTATATCACCTATGAAATATCACATAAGATTCTAACTGATAACAGTGTGAACCTTATAAGAGAAGTAGTGAGACATTTCATGAGTCAGTTACAGACAAGACATCATAGAACAATATCATATCATTCACAGATAAATGAGAAGATGAAACACTTGAATAAAATCTTAGACAACATGCTGATGAAATATCTAGTGAGCAAGTCTACAAGATTATAAGATGAATATCTCAGTCAGACACTATTGATTATGTGAATTCAGCAGTATGCAGTCTTCAGGTGTTCATCATTCTATCTATTGTATTAATTATATTCACACATCTCAGAGAATGCTTTGAAAAAGATGAGAGAGAAAACAACAGTTGCAGATACAGAATCAAGATTGAAAGAGATCAGTCACACACATGTAAAAGCTAACAAGTTACTTCTGAACTGAGCAATTCAATTGAAAAGAATACAAGACTCACTAGTTAAGAAATTGAGTCTCAAGATGAGAATGTAAGTTCTTGTACACAATGAGAGTTCTGAGAAGTTTCAATCTAGATGATTTGAGTTATATAAAATACTCAAATCACATTCTCTGAGAATATACACATTGAAAGAATCAGAGAAATGAGTCTTACACAACTTAATAAATGATTCATGACTTATAAAAGTAAAAATACAAGATCTGAGTAAATTATAATTATTCACAGTACTATCATCAGTATTGAAAAAGAAGAGACTTATAATTAAAAAGTCTTACAAAGTAAGAGAAATCATAGATACTTACAAATCAGATGATCTCACTTATTTCAATCTTTTCACAATTATAAGAAAAGAATCAGAAGAAATGAAGAAATCAGATAAATATCACACTTCAATAAGTGATGAGACTGTAGCTGATTGTATGATAATACACTGCAGATAGTAAGTATAACACAGTAAAGAGCAGTCTCAAAGCAGCAGACTTGTACATAAGTCAGATCACAGAAGAAAAAGAGATTCAGAGTTGAATTCAACTGTTTACATCAGTTCAATTGCAGAGATCACAAAGAATGAACTATCTGAAACATTCATAAATATATGAAACTAAGTCATCTCAATCTCCGAGAATGCTCAGAGATTAGATAAGATTAGTTTCAATAAGCTGTTCACTGTAGTGATTTAAGTGAGTAAAGAGAGACAGTATAATATATAAGACAGAATTATAAAAGATGAAAGCTGCTGAACCTAGTCACTGAATACTGTATTATATAGAGATTATATAAGAGTAGTAACTAGCAGATAAAGAAAAAGTGTAAGAAAAGAAAAGAGATAATGAATTAGTCATCAACTATAAGAGTCAGTTATAAAAGATAAATATTATTATACACACTTTATTCATTTTCATATATTATACATTTAATCTATTTTCAACATCACATCATCTGAAAAACATCAAAAACAAAGAAAATCTCAAAACTTGAGATTCATAAGAAATTTGAGAATCATAAGTCACTCTTATAATAACACTGTATATATCTCTGATTTCTCTATCACTCTGCATATAACATTAATGTCATTTATCACAAGATTGATTGAAATACTAATATAGAAATGCGCATGTATACATATAGAGAAATTGAAGAAGAGTGTGAAACTCACAGAATTAGAAGTCAGAACAGAGAGAACAGAGATGAAAGAAACAGAAGAAGAAGAAGATGCAGAACTGAATAAATGACAGCAGAAGTTATCTGAAGCTGAACACTTATAACTCAGTGTGTACACAACCTTCTCTGCAGAAGAGGGAGAGAAAGTGATAGAAGAAGCTTAAGAGTGAGAGAAGATAGTCTTAGTAGCATTGTCATCTTCAATTAAAATAATCTCTGATATCAGAGTAACTAAGAACTATTATTAGTATATAAAACTGTAAAAAGCAGAGATAACAATTACTGAATGAACATCTGCTAGTCTTAGAATTATATGCATAATTACAACATGCATGAGACTTCTCAGAAAGAGAGAGAGAAATACAGAGAAATGTAGAAAGCAGAACACAGTGTGTGAATAGCTCATTCTCATAATAACATTTCAGATAAGATATACAAGTCTCATGCTCATAGATGTAAAAAAGCACAATATTTATATTCTAATTTCTGAAAACACAGATATTCTTCACCTGCATCATGAAGTCAGATGATAAATATCAAAGAATAGACTGATATAAGTTAATTATTTCAAAGATATTCATCAGAGCAGATGTACCTGTAATATTAAATTTAACAGTTATGAAAAGTTTCTTAATATCTGTGAATATCATAACTTTATACATAGTAAAACTCATAACAATTTCTTCTAAGAACAGAAAAATCAGTGTCAGAAAGAAAAGATGAAAAGAAAAAGACTTATAATCTTAACACTGTTAAGAAGAGAAGTGATTCTCTAATATAAATAAATAATTATTTTATCATAAATATTTAAAATAAACATAATAATTAGTATTCACAACTGAGCTTTAGATAGTTATATTATATACAGTCTTTATACAATAAATCATTCTAGAAGTTGATAAGAAAGATGAAAGTATACATACTGATAAACATAGTTCATTAAGTCTATGCAATATCTTCTTGAAATGAGAAGAGCTGATAATGAAAGCAGAGACAGCAAAACCAGAAGTAGCAGAAGTGAGGATCACGGGAACAGAGATAGCAGAAGCAGGAGAATCAGACACAGAAACAGATATAGAAGATTGAGAGAAAGCAGCAGAGAAAGAAACAGAGAGAGTGAGAAAGAATACAGAAGACTCAGTCACACATGACATGAGCAATTTCTTTATTATTATGTTCTTCAAGTTCTTAATCAATGATTCAATATTGAGTTCACTATCATTAGCAGACACAGATCTGTCAACACATGAAGATTCTATATAAATAAAAACAAACATATCAGCATCTGCATTTATATAAAATCATGTCAGAAAACACAATCAGAAACTCACTGAGAAGAAAACAGTCAAGAGTGTATGAGAAGATGAAGAAGATGTATTATTCATAGTAGTATATTCTGACAATTGTTAGAAGATAAATAAGTTCTGATTACATTTCATAATGCATTACACTTACTGCTAACAAACTACTCAGTATGAGCACTACAAGAACACTTATTATAAGAATAGAGAGTTATCATCAGAAATGTGTATAATGTGATAGATAAACAGATAAAAAGAGTTAAATAGAAGAAGAGATAGAAATCTTGAATAAGATAGTAATATTCAATAATGATGATGATGAAGAAGATGATTGAAGAATAGAAAAAGTTAGTGAATAAGTGATATAATATAGTGAAAGTTTCTTTATAAGAATGTACATGAGACACTAGCTGAATCAGAAATAGATTATAAGATTATAAACACTAGTAACACACTAATCTGCATAAAGCTAGAACAGATGTTATAATTATATAAGTGTGACTGAATCTGATGAAGAAGAATGTGATTTGAAAGAATATACAATTATCAGTGTGATTCAGAAGAATGTGTGACTGTCAGATAATAACACAGTCACTTTCAAACTTGCTTATGAATGTAAGAGAGCCATAGCGGCCACTAATTAATTTAGTGTACAATATATAAGAAGCCAGCGTACGCCTGTAATTATACGCTGGCTCAAGCAATCTTTGAATCACAATATTTCAGAGAAATCTAAACTTTTCTGATTAACTTAGCTAATTATATATTAATATAGAATCATATTCAATGAAAAAAGATAAAGAGCAGAGAAAGTTCAGTAGTAATTAAATTATATAACTGCTATGAAGAATTAATTATCTTTAAATACTTCTGTGATTTATTTATCACTGAAAAGTTCTTTCTGGTTTTTTACTGAGTGTGAGAAGTTATTGACTTTGATTAATTCTCTGAGTGAGAATAATAATATATGAAATGTAAGTTGAATATTTATTAGTTAAAGATATTGAATTAAAAAGTTTGAATTGAAAAACTAGAAACTGATTCTGAAAAATAGAGATATATACAAATCTCATAACTCAGGTTAAAATATTTGATAATACTGATATAAATGAAAATTCTGCTGCAGCTATACTATAATAATAAAATATTCTAATATTCTGAGATCTTATAAGTGATATTTCTGAATATCAGTAAATTATCAGAGATAACTTTACTGAGATAATTTAGAATACTCTGATAGTGAAAAAGAGATATCTGATGAAAGATGTATAAGAGAAGATGCAGAAAAAGATTAAATTTTTAGAGACACTTTTAATGAAAGACAGATTAGTATAGAGATTTTCAACACAATCTATTTCTATTCAATATATTTAATTTTTCATGAGTTTTATATATAAATTAATTAATATATACTTTAATATATATAATTAGAATATACTTGTCTTGATATTCACTGAAGAAAGTTACAATATTCTCTATCTTTTAATTTGTATAGTCATGACTGTGAAGAATTCACTGATTTTACTGCACTGAGAAATCTTTCTATAAATCTTGAATTCTGTAGATATATTTCTGACAGTATATTAAATACATGTTTCTAGTTAATAGAAATGATTTTATATTTAAAATAGCTGTAATTTATTCAGTGATAGTCTGCACAGAGAGTATTTATTCTGAAAATAAAATATAGATGAAATCAATCAGATATACTAATTATATGAGTGAAATAAAAGTATTCATATTTACTATATAGTAATCTACAAAGGTGAATCAATAATATATATAGAGAGAATAATTTATTATCTTCTTTTTATTTCTTTCTTTCTTTCTTCTTCTCATAATTATATCATACTATGAAGATTATTTTCAGCTCACTCTGCTCTCTCTCATCTTCAGTAAGATTAGTATTCTATCAGTTATAATAGAAAACTTTTAATAAGAAAAGTTCTAATTTCAAAGATATCTTATTCACAGTATATCAAGAACATCAGTAATTCACTTATTATATTAATATTAGTAATATCAGCAACAATAGCAGCAGTAACAGTAAAAATAACTGATAACACAGTTAAGTGTATCTGTATCACTGCTGTAAAAGCTTAGAAGAAAAAGATAAGTAGCTGTCTGAATACTCTGACAAAGCAGTCTGATAAATGAACAATATATAAGTACTGTATTAAGTATATTTTTTTCTGTTATTTAAATGCTGCTTGTAATAAGATGAAGAGAAGCTTAAAGTCTTATATAAATTATAATTATGAGAAAAAGAGATGTATAATTATTCTTAAAGAATTAAAAGAATAAGTTAATAATCTAATCTAAATTCATGACTTTTATCTTTCTATATCAGATAATTTTAAGAAAATAATAAAGAGAGCTATATTAAAATTGATAAAGAATCTTTTAAAATAGATTAAGAAAGTTAAAACTCATTAATAGAAAGTGAAAGCTTAATATATAAAAAGTATTACTATTACTTTGAAAGCTCTGAATATTATTATTAGTATCACTAAAAAAGCTAAAATTGAGATTAAGAAGATTAAGTTAAATATTGAAAGAATGAAATTAGAAATTGAAAAGAAAAAAGTTACTGCAGAAAAGAAGAAAATCATGATTAAAAAGATATAACTTAATATTAAAACTATGAAGCTTGAAGTGTATTATAAGCTTTTAAGAATGATAGTCAGTTATATTAAAGAATAAAAATTAGTGATAAAGAATCTTATAAATTTAATAAATAATATCAATACTGAAGCTAGCTATATTATTATTGAAATATATGAAATAATGAAGTATATTTAGAGACTTACAGATTATCTTGATAAGAATTCAGTTACAGTTAGTAATAGTAGTAGTATTGATAAGAAATTTAATAATAATAATAATTCTCTTCTCACTCTCTTCATTAATATCTCTACTGCTGCTATTAATTCTCTTTCTTCTTTCTTCTCTGATATTCTGACTTCAGTTGATTCTCTGACTATAAGTAGTACTGAAACTCTTGACATTCTCAGTGAAAAAGTAAGTTAGAATCAGTGAAATGATTTTCAGATTTATACAGAAGTTGATAATAATATAGATAAATAAATACACAGCTTTTAATCTCTCTAAAATTCTCTTTTTTAAATAGTGAATAATTATTGATACTTACTCTTCATAAACTTTAATATTAATTTACAAGTTCTCTGAAATAAATGTTAATATGAATATGACAGAAAATGATGACAATGATATAGAGATAATTTGAAGAATTCAGAAGAAATTATAGAGAGATATAAATTATATCTCTATATCATATAATAGATTTCTAATAGAGAATAATTTCAGTGAATGAGATGTTTTTTAGAATTAGTAATTATATAGATAGAAATCAGCAATATTATTAATATAATGATGATTTTATTCTGTTCATAACTCATTTACAGTGATTTCACAGCTAATTCATCATTATATTAAGTTTTACAGTTCGGCGACGGTGTCAGTGACTGGCACGGCGGAACAACCATAACCCGGTTGTATAATAAGCCTACGTTTTTCCGGTAAGGATGATATTTTACTGCGCCCGGAAAATTAGAAATTCCGGATGCTGAGTGGCAAATTCTACCAAGCTGTAAGAATCTCCCTATTTTACAAAGGCATTGTATTGTAGTAGTTGAAAAGAGACGACGCGAATAAGCTAGCTATATTAATCGTGTCGAGACCACACCACTGCAGGCATGAAACACGGAGAGCTACTTGCAGAAGCAGCCATATGTATTCATCCGCCAATGGTGCTACTGTGGC
The DNA here is from genome assembly GCF_000003525.1 of Blastomyces dermatitidis ER-3. Lineage (NCBI taxonomy): Eukaryota > Fungi > Ascomycota > Eurotiomycetes > Onygenales > Ajellomycetaceae > Blastomyces > Blastomyces dermatitidis. The sequence goes on along the minus strand of NW_025544783.1, from coordinate 691,217 downwards.
GGCTACAAAGAGCGGAGGTAAGTTTCTCTCAGAGCCCATACGCTGCGCTAGGCAAGGAATCATCGTTGGTGGAACTATCTAGACTAGCGCAATGATGTTACGCTGGTCATAATCTGTATTAGAAACTACTCAGCTATGAAACAGACTTGGCAAGGGCAGCTCTTCTGAAAGCAACAGACCTGTTAAGAACAGCGACATTAAACCTCAACATTGTACACAGCCCAAGCAAATTTCCACCATCCGACGCCAGCAATATTGACGCGCATACTATGACTAGCTTCTCAGATATTCCAGCTCCCGGGGCCATTATTCTGCGCAGCCAGCATGCCCAGATACCAAAGCACGAGCATGACCGTTAGCTGCTCGTTTCCGGGGCTTCCCCGTGCGTTCCACGGAATTGGTTGAGCAAGATCAAGATTGTCATCATCATCTCGGCGTCTTACAGGGACTAACTCCAGGTCCATAATAATGTAACCATACCGGGCATGATGTTGGTTCATATAAAAATTGAGCTGTGAGAGAGCCTGGCGAAATTCTCAACGGCCTGCTGGCAGCGGGCTATTTCGCAAATTGCTAGCCCATTTCCATGATGGCTTCACCTCACCAGGTGCGCGATTCCAACTCGTTGTAGCGGGCATTATCTCATCAAAGAATGCTGCATCGGGCTTGTAGCTGTCGAGGATCCTGGTGTCTTCACCTTCATTGTATGATACTCTCGTGAGCCCTTGGGGGCCTTGAGGTTGGTTTCCGAGCTGGTCAAATGTCGCCCGTAGAGCATGTCTGATTCAGTTTTTGAATTGTGTCACAATAAGGGCTCTGAGTTGATTCTCTGAACTGACAATCGGACCCGGCGATGTTATTGGCTCACTTGGAAGGGAGGTAGTGTCAAGCAGCTGGTGATAGCGGTTCGTAATATGCTGTAGAGTAAACTCTGGCCAGGCATTTAGAGAGTGAATATCTTCCCAGCTGTAGTCAGTATTTGTCGTATTTGGACCAGGATTGGGCGGGGCGTTGATCCGCACATGTGGAGGGCCATTCTGCAAGAAAGCAGCAAGAGTAACTGCGTTGGCCATCCGGGAAACGACAGTCAACTGAAGACGTTTCTCGAAACCCTAGATGAGAAGTGTATATCCTAAATGGAGTGATGGAGTATCAAGCTACGGTTTGCCCTCCGTTAACGAAGACGAAGACAGCGGGTGCACTTATATACAAGAAAGGCATCACACGGATCCAGATCAGGGGGGTTTGGCATTGTTCTCTGCGAAAGGCGGAATACGCCTAAGAGGTGATAATGGATGCAGCGAGTGCCAGTGTCTCCATCTATCCGTTGGGTTGGTTCGCTGTCATGCTCGAAAGTGTGAGTCATGCCTCTATAGCCAATGGCGGTGATAGGAGCCCATTCTCCGGTTGAAGCCACGGCAGGCAACAAAGCATGGATGGAGCAACGCAAGGCGCGAATGGTATCACAAGGATTCTGCCTAGATTCTGCATTCCTGTTGTGAATAGTCCGCCGTACAAACGGGTGGACAAGCACTCTTAAAATGGAGCTACGACCGTCAACAAAGAAGCAGCAGACCTTATACACCATTCATCTCACTCGTCCACACATAATGAAAATCAACAACGTTCGTCCGCGGCAAGTGGTTTTCCATCAGGAGCTGCACCGCAACGACTCCGCCGCGGTCTTCTTTGTATCAGTTCGGGGATTTGAATGCGTTATGAAAGTGGTGAGCACTATCTATCTTGATAGATGATATCAAATAGAGCTGACCGAGAGCCGGCAAATAGCACCATGACCCCGGACATGGGCGTATCCATGAACGTGAAGCCACTGCCTACCGACGACTCCAGGTGCATGGCGTGACTGAAAAGGGCTATGTGCCTCAATTCTATGGAAGCATGGAAAAGCTTGAACCCGAATTTTGGCAGCCAAATCTAAATATGTTTATAAATGACACAGAGCTCCCAAGTGCAATATTTATCGAATATATTCCCAACATGCGTCAATTGCATCTTGACACCTTTTCCAAAGATTGTATGGCTAAATTTGTCCAGGCCATCAAAGCTATTACTGCTGCACTGGTCATGCATAATGATCTGAAAGCTAGAAATTTCATGGTCACTCCTGGAGAAAGGGTGGTACTGCTGGATTTCAATCGGGCCAGGACATATGACAACAACACCATAACAGCTGAGCAGCAAGAATGGCTCCGGGAGGATGTGCAGATTGTGCAGGACCTTGGGCGTCTACTTGTAGGTCCCACTTACCTGGGAACTGTCACTATGGATATACCCGACTTACTTACGGATTCTAGGAGATGGATGTTGCTGAAGGCCGCTTGAATCATTCCTACCTCTACTTTTGCACCTAAATCCGAGACGGGTTGCTTCCGCACGAATGGAGGACGCACTCACACAGCAGGAGGATGTTTTTTTTTTCAGTTTTTTCTACACAGTTGTGATTCAAAGGTTGCTTAAGCCAGCGTACGATTACAGGCGTACGCCGGCTTCTTATATATTGTAATATCGTACGCTAAATTAATTAGCGGCCGCTATGGCCCCTTTACACTCATAAGCTAGTAGTTTGGAAGCGGCCGCGTTATTATCCGACAGTTGTATGTTCTTCCGAACCACATCCTCCCCCACCAGATTCAGTCACGCCCATGTGATCATGTTGTACACCCTAGCTTCATGCGGATTAGCTCATCACTAGTATTTCATGATTGTGTGATCTATTCCTGATTCAGCTAGTGTCCTGCATACACTCTTACAAAGAAACTTTCACTATATTACATCACTCTTTCACTAACTTTTCTCATTCTTCAATCATCTTCTTCATCATTATTATCATTGAATGCTATCATCATCTCATTTCAGATTACTGTTTCTTCTTCTATTCAACATCTTCTATCTGTTTATCTATTACATTGTACACATTTCTAGTGATGATCTCTTATTCTTATAACAAGTGTTCTTATAGTGCTTATATCAGACAGTTTGTTAACAGTAAGTGTAATACATTGTGAAATATGATCAGAACTTGTTTATCTTCTAATAATTATCAGAATGTACTATTATAAATAATATATCTTCTTCATCTTCTTATATACTCTTGACTGTTTTCTTCTCAGTGAGTTTCTGATTGTGTTTTCTAGCATGATTTTATATAAATGCAGATGCTGATATTTGTTTTTATTTATATAGAATCTTTATATATTGATAGATTTATATTTACTAATAATAGTGAACTCAATGTTGAATCATTAATTGAGAATCTGAAGAATGTGATAATAAAGAAATTATCTATATTATATATAACTGAGTCTTTTATATTCTCTTCTGTCTCTTCTACTACTATCTTTTAATCTTCTATATCTGTCTCTGTGTCTGATTCTCTCACTTCTACTATCTCTGTTTCTGTGATCTTCACTTCTGCTACTTCTGCTTTCTCTGATTTTATCATCTCTGCTTTTATTATCAGCTCTCTCTGTTTCAAGAAGATGTTGTATAGACTTAATAAATTATATTTATCAGCATGTATACTCTCACTCTTTCTGCTGACTTCTAGAATAATTTATTATATAAAGACTGTGTATAACATAACTATCTGAAGCTCAGTTGTAAATGCTGATTATTACATTTATTTTAAATATTTGTGATAAGAAAATTATTTATTTATATCAGAGAATCACTTCTCTCTTCAATAGTGTTAAGATTGTAAGTCTTTTTCTTTTCATCTTTTCTTTCTGATGCTGATTTTTCTGTTCTTAGAAGAAATTATTATGAGTTTTACTGTGTATAAAGTTATGATATTCACAGATATTAAGAAACTTTTCATAACTGTTAAATTCAATATTACAGATATATCTGCTCTGATAAATATCTTCAGAATAATCAATCTGTATCAGTCTATTCTTTGATGTTTATTATCTAACTTTGTAATGCAGGTGAAGAATATCTGTGTTTTCAGAAACAGAAACATGAATGTCATACTCTTTTATACTTATAAATATGAGACTTATACACCTTGTCTGAGATGTTATTGTGAGAATGAGCTGTTCATATACTGTATTCTGTTTTCTGCATTTCTCTGTGTCTCTCTCTCTCTTTCTGAGAAGCCTCATGTATGTTGTAATTGTACATACAACTCTAAGATCAGTGAGTGTTTATTCAGTAACTGTTCTCTCTGCTTTTGCAGTTTCATATACTAATAATAGTTCTTAGTTACTCTGGCATCAGAGGTCATTTTAATTGAAGATAATAACACTGCTGAGACTATCTTCTTCTGTCTCTAAGCTTCTTTCATCACTTTCTCTCTCTTCTCTATGAGAAAGATTGTATGCACATCAGATTATAAGCATTCAGTCTTAGATAGCTTCTGTTATTTATTCAGTTCTATGTCTCTCTCTTTTATTTCTGTTTCTTTCATCTTCACTCTCTCTGCTCTGACTTCTGATTCTGTGAGTTCTGCACTCTTTTTCAATTTCTCTATGCATACACATGCACATTTCTATATTGACATTTCAGTCAATCTTGTGATAAATTACATTAATATTATATACAGAGTGATAGAGAAATCAGAGACATGTACAGTGTTATTACAAGAGTAACTTACAGCTCTTAAATCTCTTACAGATCTTGAGTTTTGAGATTTTCTTTGTTTTTGACATTTTTTAAGTGACATGGCATTGGAAATAGATTAAACATGTAGTATATAAAAATGAATGAAGTGTGTATAATAACATTTGTCTTTTACAGTTAACTCTTACAGTTAATGATTAATTCATTATCTCTTTTCTTTTCTTATACTTTTTCTTTATCTGCTAGTCACTACTCTTACATGATCTCTATATAATACAGTGTTTAGTGACTAGGTTCAGCAGCTTTCATCTTTTATAATTCTGTCTTATGCATTATACTGTCTCTCTTCACTCACTCAGATTACTATAGTGAACAGCTCATTGAAACTAACCTTGTCTGATCTCTGAGTGTTCTCAGAGATTAAGATAACTTGATCTTATACATCTGTAAATGTTTCAGATAGTTCATTCTCTGTGATCTCTGTGATTGAACTGATGTAAACAGTTGAATTTAACTCTGAATTTCTTTTTCTTCTATAATCTGATTCATGTATAAGTCTACTGCTTTAAGACTGCTCTTTACTGTATTATATCTACTGTCTGTGATGTGTTATCATATAATTAGCTACAGTCTTATTACTTATTAAAGTGTGATATTCACCTGATTTCTTCATTACTTCTCATTCTTTTCTTATAATTGTGAAAAGATCAGAATAAGTGAGATTATCTGATTTATAAGTATCTATGATTTCTTTTATTTTATAAGACTTTTCAATTGTAAGCTTCTTCTTTTTCAATACTGATAATAGTGCTATGAATAATCATAATTTGTTTAGATCTTATATCTTTACTTCTATAAGTTATGAATTATTTATTAAGTTGTGTAAGACTCATCTCTCTGATTCTTTCAATGTGTATGTTTTCAGAGAATGTGATTTAAGTATTTTATATGATCTAAATCATCTAGGTTGAAACTTCTCAGAACTCTCATTATATATAAGAACTTATATTCTCATCTTGAGACTTGATTTCTTAACTAGTGAGTCTTGTATTCTTTTCAATTGAATTACTCAGTTCAGAAGTAACTTGTTAGCTTTTGTATGTGCATGGCTGATCTCTTTCAATCTTGATTCTGTGTCTGTGACTACTGTGTCTGTGACTGTTATATTTGCAACTACTGTTTTCTCTCTCATCTTTTTCAAAGCATTCTCTGAGATGCGCGGATGCAATTCATACAACAGATAGAATAGTGAATGCTTAGAGACTGCATGCTGTTAAATCCGTGTGATCAGTAGTACCTGCCTGAGATATTCATTTCATAGTCTTATAGACTTGCTCACTAGATATTTCATCAGCATATTGTTCAAGATTTCATTCAAGCATTTCATCTTTCTGTTCATTTGTAAATGATATAATGTTATTCTATAATGTCTTGTCTGTAACTGACTCATGAAATGCCTCACTGCTTCTTCTATGAGATGTGATTCAAAGGTTGCTTAAGTCAGTGTACAATTACAGGCGTACGCCGGCTTCTTATATATTGTAATATCGTACACTAAATTAATTAGTGGCCACTATGGCCCTCTTTACACTTGTACACTAGTTCAGAAGCAGCCGCATTATTATCTGACAGTGTAAGAATAAGTGCTCGCAGGCGATTATTCAGGTGTTTGCAGCTTGGCGTGATATGTACTGTTAACTACTAGAAGTATTCATGATAGAAAGATAAAATATAGAGATTAAATATATAATAGCATTCAAGCTGAGTTATAAATAGTATTCACAAACTCCAGTCTATATAGTTGTGTGTAGCCAAGAGCCGCTAGCTCTATTGATTATATGAGAGATAGAAATAGAGATAAAGAATTCATAAGAAGTGAGATTTCTTATATATTTCTCTCTCTCTAAGACTTCATTCACAAAGCCTTTCACTGAGTGACTTCATAGAATTAGCTCAGAGAGTCAGCACTGCAGTGATACTCACTAAAAACTCTTCATATTTATAAAAAACCTCAGTGAGGAAAAATCCCTTGTTATTATAAAGAGAAAAGAGTCTGTCACTCAGTTTCTTATTCTGTAAGATTCTTTATAATCTACAGATTCTTCTCTGATTATTATATAGATTCATCTCACATCTTTTATATAGAAGAGTTCTGATTAACTCTCAATTATTTTCATAAGATTCTTATGTGATTATTATATAGATTCATCTCATAGATGAATTACTCTCTGTAAGATTATTCTTATTAAAGAGAAGTATTCATGAGTTAATCTTTCACTTATTCTTATAAATCATTGTTCTTTAACACTGTAGAATTATAAGGAATTTTTCATTCTTTCACTAACTCTATAGAATTATAGAATCAAGATGTTCACAGTCTGCAATCACTCTTTATAGTTATATAGAAAGATTCAGGCCTGTAATTCATAATTACTCTTATTTACTAGAGTGATCTGACTGTTCTATGAGATCATTCACAGTGTAAATAAATCTCTTTAAAGTAGTATAAATATCTCAGATCTGTCTGTGAAATCTTATCTTCTTTTCTCTTTTTCTATAACAGATTTTATTCTTATAAACTGTGAGTATTCTCATTCATCTGTAAAGTGTTTTCACTTAGATAATAGAGAGAGAGTGTTTCTAATAATATCTGCATATTAATTCAAGAACTTCTCAAGAATAAAATTTTTTTTAATTTTAATATCTTTATAAACAATGTCTGACTGCTACTGAGCTTCTTATAAGCATTCTCATGACTTCTCTGATCACTTTTTATCAGCTGATGAAGCAGAGACACTGCTGTTCACAACTGTATCTTCATTTCTTTCAGTCTTATCACTGCATTCAATCTTTGAGCTAGCAGTTAACTTCATATCTCTCTCAGACCAGCTTCTGACTTCAAGTAGTACAGTTTCTCTCTTTACTGTAAGTCTTCTTATAAGTAATTTCTTACAGACTCTAGCTAATAGTTCTTATGAAGCTTCTAATGTTATCAGTGTCTTCTGTAGCTCTGTGAGTCTACAATCACTCTCTCTCTGTCTGCACAATCTCTGACCAGATATATGTAAATATATCTAGGTTCTCTATCAATGATTCTTGCACTGCAGCGCATTTCTGCAATTTCATTATCAATAGAAGATGAGTCTCTGAGTATCTGCAAAATTCAGATAATTAAGACAATGTAAATATCATGAATTCATGATAAGAGTTAATCTGAGCAGATGAACTCTCTCTTCATATCTTAATTATTTTCAGGCTGAATACTTCAGCACAACTGAGAAAGCAGACATAGTTTTGTAAAAAGTATCTGATTATATACACAGACAGTCAGTTCTCAAGACTCTGCTACAACTGTATATATTCTGATATCTAGCTTTTCTGAAGTCTGTGTATTTCTGACAGTCTTCACATCAAATATAACAATTGTCTGTATCACAGATATAATACTCTCTGCTTTTTTAAAGAGAAAAATTAATAGTTATAAAGAGATTAAGTATCACAGATATTAAGAGTATGAATATAAGTTTTCTTTATTTTTTCTTTATTAATCTCTAAATTGTGTTCACAGTCCTGTTTATTTTCTTGTTTTTTAGCTTTAATAAGAATATGATTTCTTCTTTTCTTATGTATACTGTAGACTGTTCATCTCAGTAGAAACTTATCATCTTATAAACTAGAATTCATAAATAACAGTGTTAATATCTTTATTATAATCAGATTCTTAGTAAAGATTATATCATTCTGACTTATTAGAATTCACAGTATGAAAGTCATGTCTCAGCTTCTGCAGATATCTTATCTGCTCAGATAATTCTTAAGTGAACTTATTCATCTTATCAGAATACTCTTATTACTGAACCTTGAAGCAGAGCTTGTAATCTTACTTCTCTGAGTCAATAATCTCTTTAATCTGATATTCTCTTTCACTCTCTAATACTTTATAAATAGAGTAATGAGTCACAGAGTTCTCTTCTGAGAATTTCTTATATTTATAGAGTAAAGAGATATGAAAAATATTATATATCTGTAACTCAGATGACAGTTTCAATCTATAGAACTATAAACTAACTTTCTTCACAATTTTATAAGACTCTGTCTGTAAGAGATTCAGCTTCTTACTAGATCTTCATATAATAATATTTTCTAGACTCAGTCAGACTCTATTATCTTTCTTAAAACTCTTTATAATATACTTGAAGTTATAGTATCTCTTCTAATACTCTTGAGTCTTTCTCAAGAATTCACAGACTTTCTCTCAGATATTCTGAATTCTCTCAGCTTATTCACAGATATTATCACACTCTATAGTATACTCTCATGAGTTCATCAAGATTATTTATGAATGAGTCTTAGTAAGTATTTTAAAGAGAGTTTTATCTGTGCTGACATGCTTTGAGTTGTTATATATAAACTCTGTAAGTAATAATTAATACACTCAGTCATTCTGATTATAATTAATAAAGTATCATAGATACTGTTTTAATATACTTATCAAATATTCTATCTGATCATCTATCTATTAATGAAAAGTCATACTTAGATCTCATAAGATCTTCAGTATAATTATCAGATTAGATCAGAACTCTTCTGTGAAGATTGATTTTCTCTCTGAGATAATATTTATAGATAATTCATACAACTGAATCATATCACAGACAAAGATATGAGTTAAATTCTTTGACTTTAAGTTCTTACAGATGAGTATAAAGTATGTTATCTTAATAAAGTAATTCACTATCATCAGCACACTGTCAAAGCAGACATCATATATGTTCTTGCTTTCAGAGAGGCTCATAAGAGTATTCATTTCTAGCTGTTTTCAAGGTTTCTGCAGAATGAGTAGAGGAGTAAGTTCTTTATATAGTCTGAATCACACTACTCATTAACTCTGATAAATAGTATAAGAATTCACTATCTTCTTCATAAGTTTTTATATCTTCAGTCAGAAGCATTTTCTTATAAGTAACTCATGAGTTCTAGTGTCTGCAAAATGATCTGCTAGAGAAGAGTTATGATATCTTTTGATAAGTTCTATGTATAGAAACTTATTCATAGATATATAAATCTATTTCTCTGTTTATAAGAGATTATTTAAGTCTCTTCAATTCTTTATTTCTGCAGAATTAATCTCTGTTATAAGCAGTTTCTGAATATACTGAGTATATTCATTCTTTAGTTGCAGTTCAGATAATCTGAACAGAAGATTTTATAAAGACTTATACTCTGTTTTCTCTTATATCAGATCTTCTATGATACTTCTTAAAGCTCACAAACTCTTCAGATTATAGATACTCTCTTCAAGAATTCTTATAAAGATTCTCAGAGTGTTGACTCTCAGTGTTGCAGAGAGTAGTTATACAGACTTCTTCTCTCTCTTCTTCTTCTTCTCTCATGAGAAATTGAGAGACTCTTCAGTCAATCTCTTCACAATACTCAGTCTGAGCATTCTATAAAGCTTTTCTGTCTTCTCTAGTCTCTCTATATCTGTCATTCTGATCTTCTTAATATAGTCTGATCTGTGAGAGAGTTCATTCACTGAGTTCTTAGTTCTCTTGATATATTCTATCTTGAATCAGAACTCACTCAGTCTCTGAGCTCAGTGAATCTATCACTGTGAGAGTTTCTTGATTAAAGTAAACTATTATAAGCTGTTATAATCAGTTCTAACAGTAATCACTGTTACAAGACTCTCAAAGTAGTGATATCAGTGATGAAAGAATTTCACTATTATAAGAAGCTTCTGATTATAAATGTCATAGTTGATCTTTGCAGGTTGCATCTTCTATGAGAAAAAGATCACTGAAACTCAGTTCTTATTTAACTGTAGTTATGAGACTATTTCTGAAATTATAAAGAAGAAGATATCTGTCTTTAATCTGATTAAGAGTAAGAGATCAAAGTGAAACAGTATTACTGTATTTATAAATATCTATTTTAATCTTATAAACACTCTGTGAGCTTCTGAGATAAGAAAGTTCTCACAGTTCTCTCTTCTTAATAATCTTTTCATTCTCTGTTTATAAGATGACTTCTTCTTATTTTCACTTTTCAGCATGTCTGTAAGAATCAAGAAGATTTTCATAAATGTAAAGATAAATCATCTATAGAAATTCACAAAGCTCAGAAAGATCTGAATCTCATGAATACTAATTAACTTTAGTTATAATAGAATAGTCTCAACTCATGAAGATTTTATCTGAATATCATCTATAATAATTATATATTCTAGAAAATTAATCTGACAGACACTGAAGTTGTACTTTATAAGCTTAATATACAGTTCTATCTCATCTAAGATCTTCAACACACTTTGTATATACTCAGTGTGTTCTTCCTTCTTTATAAAGTATATCATTACATTATTCAGATATATTATCATGAAGACATTCAGATATACATGAAGTATTTTATTAATGAAAGACTGAAATACTGCAGAGATATTAGTCAGATCAAAAGATATCACTAGATATTCAAATAATCTCAGTGCAGTTCTAAAGACAGTCTTTCATTCATTCTCAGACTGTATTTACAGCTGTGTATATATATTAATCACATTCAGTTATGTGAATATGACAGCTTTTATAAGACAGTTAATCACATTCTCAATCAGAGATAGAGAGTAGCAGCTCTTTATTATCTTGAAGTTCAGATTATAGTAATCTATACATAATCTGAGATCTTTATTCTTCTTCTTTATAAATATCACAGAGGCTTCTGCAGAGATCTGTGAAGATCAGATAAAGTCATTCTTCAGATTCTTCTTCACATAGATCTGCAAGACCTCTGTCTTATAATAAGAGAGCTTATAGATTGATTCTTAGAAGAGTTTCTATTCTTCTATTAAATCTATTATCAGATTCTTCTTACAGTGAGAAGAAAGCTCAGCTGCCTTTACTAAGTTGAATATCTCTGTAAGATCTTGATATTTCTCTGATATCTGAAGCTCAGTTTTCATGATCATAAGATTCTCAGACACTTATAAAGTTATTATATAGATGTACTTATCTTCTCTAATCAACTCTACAGTATCAACTGATTCTATCTTCATAAGTGAGTCTGTCAACACTGATTGAAAGTATAAACCTGACTTACAGACAGCTATGTGTGAATTATGTCTTTGAAGTTATGTAAGTCTCAAGTATATATTATCTATAATATCTGTGATAATCACAGTTTCTGCAAATCTTCTTAAGATTTCAGAGAGATCTTGTAATTCAAAGATGATTCTTATAAGTCTCTCAGTTCTCAGATCTGAGTTCTTGTATTCTGCTTATTATAAGAGCAGATTCTCAGTTTTCATCTTTTAACTTATTTACTCTGTGAGCTTTAGAGACACTACAGTGATCTGAGATTCTGAGTTTATCAATACTTCTCATACTTACAGAGCAGCAGCACTGTGATATAGTCTCTCTCTGTAAGTAAGCATTTTCATCAGAGAAGTAACAGATTCAGATGTCAGCTTTAAGACTCTTAAGAAGACTATTACTGACTCTGTCTGTGACTTCTTAAATTTCTATTTTAATTTATCTGAATAGTTTGTATGAAGATGTTCTGATTTAGAACAGATGAAGCAGAGTTTCTTTTTCTTAGTCTCTCTATTATACACTCTGTTTATAAGAGCTTGTGAAGCTCTCTCACTCTGCTCAGTAGTCAGATATAAATCTCTCTGTATCTTATCATCTTTTTCTGATAAACCTGTTCTCTGTTGTTCTGATTCTTATAGAATCAGTCAGTGATCTGCTCTCTGCAGATCTGTGACTCTCACAGTGATCTGTAAGCAGTGAATAAGAGTTATCAGTTTCTTCAGAGTTAAGAGCTTAGAGTCTTACTTAATGAGCTTATTCTACATATCTTTATTCAGTCTCTTTATAAATATCATTATTCAGATCTTATTTCAGAGCTCTATTTTCACAGATCTTAATTTATATTATAATTTTATAAAGTATTGTGAGTAGTCTTTATCAGATTTCTCATCTCTTTTTCTAATATTGATAATCATAGTTCAGATGTTCTCTGTCTGACTCACAGAGTCTCTTAACTTATTCTCTAGATAGGTCTTGAGAACAGATCAGTGAGATCTCTTATAATCATTCTCTAGATAATTCAGTCAGTTCTTGACTTCAGTGTAATAGAGGTCTGTTATTATATAGATAATAGCTTCTTTATCTTTCATATTATACAGCTGAGCTTATAAGTCAATTTCAAATATAAACTTATAAAAGCTTTTATAGATTGTGATTTGATAAGTGATCTTAAGTGATTGCAGCTTAAGAAAGTTTCTTTTCAGTTCATAGATATCTCTGAAAATCATGTCTAGAGACTCAGTTCAAGAGTGTTTACAGACAGTAAGCATTTCTTGTAGAAAAATAGCTTGATTCTGTGAAAGATGCTCAAGAATGTTCTTCACTGAGATTGATTCATTCAGAGATTCAGAGAATTTCTCTATCACAGATACAGAGAATAATATTTCATAAGTGATTGATAAGTTCTCTAAGACTTCTTTTATAAGAATTATTCATAATTCAGATGACTGCTTCTGAGTGTCTGCAGTAGAGTTCACAGAGATTGAAGTATGTGAGTTTCTAATTCTTTCAGTCATAATGAGTAGTTGCTGACTGACTGAGCTTGAAATATAAGAATAAGTACTCACAGATAATTATTCAGGTATTTGCAGCTTGATATAATATGTACTGTTAACTGCTAGAAGTATTCACAATAGAAAGATAAAATGTAGAGATTAAATATATAATAGTATTTAAGCTGAGTTATGAATAGTATTCATGAACTTCAGTCTATATAGTTATGTGTAGTCAAGGGCCGCTAGCTCTATTGATTACACAAGAGATAGAAATAGAGGTAAAGAATCCGCGAGAAGCGGGATTTCTTACAGACAGTTGTACATTCTTCTGAATCACATTCTCTCTCATCAGATTCAGTCACACTCATGTGACCATGTTGTACATTCTAGCTTCATGTGAATTAGCTTGTTACTAGCATTTCACAATCATGTGATCTATTTCTGATTCAGCTAGTATTCTGTGTATACTCTTATAAAGAAACTTTCACTATATTACATTACTTATTCACTAACTTTTTTCATTCTTTAATCATTTTCTTCATCATCATCATCATCAAATGTTACTATCTTATTCAAGATTTCTACTTCTTCTTCTATTCATCTCTTTCTATCTGTTCATCTATCATATTATACACATTTCTGATAATGACTCTTCATTCTCATAATAAGTATCATTGTAGTGCTCATACTGAGCAGTTTATTAGTAGTAAGTATAATGTGTTATGAAATGTGATCAGGACTTGTTTATCTTCTAATGATTATCAGAATGTATTATCATGAATGACACATCTTCTTCATCTTCTTATATGCTTTCAACTGTTTTCTTCAGTGAGTTTCTGATTGTGTTTTCTGACATGATTTTGCATAGATGCAGATGCTGATATGTTTGTTTTTATTTATGTAGAATCTTCACATGTTGACAGATCTATATCTGCTAATGATAGTGAATCTGATGTTGAATCATTGATTGAGAACTTGAAGAACATGATAATGAAGAAATTACTCATATTATGTATGACTGAGTCTTCTGTGTCTCTCTCTACTTCTTCTATCACTTCTTTCCCTGCTGCTTTCTCTCAATCTTCTACACTTGTTTCTGTGTCTGATTCTCCCACTCTCTCTACCTCTGTTCCCGCGATCTCTACTCTCACTACTTCTGGTTTTACTGTCTCTGCTTTCATTACCAGCTCTTCTCATTTCAAGAAGATGTTGTATAGACTTAATGAATCACATCTCTCAGTACATACACTTCTGTTCTTCTTGTCAACTCTCAGAACAATTTATTGTATGAAGACTGTGTATAACATAACTATCTAAAGCTCAGTCACAGATGCTGATTATTATATTCATTTTAAATATTTATCATAAGACAATTATTCATTTATATTAGAGAATCACTTCTCTTCTCAACAGTGTTGAGATTATAAGTCTTTTTCTTTTTCATCTTTTCTTTCTGACACTGATTTTTCTGTTCTTAGAGAAAATCATTATGAGTTTTACTATGTATGAAGTTGTGATATTCACAGATATTAAGAAGCTTTTTATAACTGTAAAGTTTAACATCATGAAAACATTCTCTCTGATGAATTTCTTCAGAATGATAGATCTGTATCAGTCTATTCTCTGATATCTGTTATCTGACTTCATGATGCAGATGAAAGATATCTGTGTTTTCAGAAATAAGAATGTGAATGTCATACTCTTTTACACTCACAGATGTGAGGCTTGTACATCTTGTCTGAGATATCATCATGAAAATGAGCTGTTCACACACTGTGTTCTGCTTTCTGTATTTCTCTGTGTCTCTCTCTCTCTTTCTGAGAAGCCTCATGTGTGTTGTAATTGTATGTACAACTCTAAGGCCAGTGAGTGTTTATGTAAGAATAAGTGCTCGCAGGCGATTATTCGGGTGTTTGCAGCTTGGCGTGATATGTACTGTTAACTACTAGAAGTATTCACAGTAGAAAGATAAAATGTAGAGGTCAAATGTATAATAGTATTCAAGCTGAGTTATGAATAGTATTCATGAACTTCAGTCTATATAGTTGTGTGTAGTCAAGAGCTGCTAGCCCTATTAATTATGCAAGAGATAGAAATAGAGATAAAGAATTCATAAGAAGCAGAATTTCTTACATACTCTCCTCTCTCTAAGGCTTCATCTGTGAAGTCTTTCACTGAGTGACTTCATAGAATCAGCTCAGCACTGCAGTGATACTCACTAAAAACTCTTCATATCTATAAAAAATCTCAGTGAGGAAAAATCCCTTGTTACTGTGAAGAGAAAAGAGTCTATCACTCAGTTTCTTATTCTGCAAGATTCTTTGTGATCTATAGATTCTTCTCTAACTATTATACAGATTCATCTCACATCTTTCATATAGAAGAATTTCAGTTGACTCTCAATCATTTTCATGAGATTCTTGTGTGATCATTATACAGATTCATCTCATAGATGAATCACTCTCTGTAAGATTATTCTCATCAAAGAGAAATATTCATGAGTTGATCTTTCACTCATTCTTGTAAATTATTATTCTTTGACACTGTAGAATTGTGAGGAATTTTTCATTCTTTCATCAACTCTGTAGAATTGTAGAATCAAGATATTCACAGTCTGTAATCACTCTTTATAGTTATATAGAAAGATTCAGGTCTGTGATTTATAATCACTCTTATTTACTAAAGTGATCTGACTGTTTCATGAGATTACTCACAGTGTAAGTAAATCTCTCTAAAGTAGTATAAATATCTCAGATCTATCTGTGAAATCTCATCTTCTTTTCTCTTTTTCTGTAACATCTCTCATTCTTACAAACTGTGAGTATTCTCATTTATTCATAAAGTATTTTCACTCAGATGACAGAGAGAGAGTGTTTCTGATAATATCTGTGTATTGATTCAAGAACTTTTCAAGAATAAAAAATTTTTTCAATTTTAATATCTTCATAAACAATGTCTGACTGCTGCTGAGCTTTTCATGAGTATCTCTGTAACTTCTCTAATCACTTTTTATCAGCTGATGAAGCAGAGACATCACTGCTCACAATCATATTTTTACTTTTCTCAGCTCTGTCACTGTATCTGATCTTCAGATCAGCAGCTTATCTCATCTCTCTCTCAGATCAGTCTCTGACTCTAAGCAGTGCAGTCTCTCTCTTTGCTGTAAGTCTTCTTATAAGTAGTTTCTTACAGACTCTAGCTAATAGTTCTTGTAAAGCTTCTGATGTTATCAGTGTCTTCTATAGTCTCACAGGTCTATAATCATCTCTCTTCTGCCTGTACAATCTCTGACCAGGTATATGCAAATATGCCTAGGTTCTCTATTAATGATTTTTGCACTGCAGTGCATTTCTGCAATCTCATTGTTAATAAGAGATGAGTCTTCAGATATCTGTAAAATCTGAGTAATCAAGGCAATGTGAATATCATGAATTTGTGATGAGAGTTAATCTGAGTAGATAAGCTCTCTCTTCACATCTCAATTGTTTCTGAGCTGAATACTTCAGCATAACTAAGAGAGTGAACATAGCTTTGTAAGAGATATCTGATCACATATGCAGACAGTCAGTCTTCAAGACTCTGCTGCAACTGTGTATACTCTGATGTTCAGCTTCTCTGAAGTCTGTACATTTCTGATGATCTTTGTATTAAATGTAATAATTGTCTGTACTGCAGGTATGATACTCTCTGCTTCTTTGAAGAGAGAAATTAGTAGTTATAAAGAGATTAAGTATCACAGATATTGAGAATATGAGTTTGAGTTTTCTTTATTTTTTCTTTATTAATCTTCAAATTGTGTTCACAGCTCTGTTTATTTTCTTATTTTTTTTTTTTTTTTAGCTTTAATGAGAATATGATTTCTTCTTTTCTTATATATGCTGCAGACTGTTCATCTCAGTAGAAACTCATTATCTTATAGACTAGAATTTATAAATAACAGTGTTAATGTTTTTGTCATAATTAGATTCTTAGTGAAGACTGTGCTATTCTGACTTATCAGAATTTACAGTATAAAAGTCATGTCTCAGCTTCTGTAGATATCTTATCTATCTGAATAATTCTTAAGTAAACTTATTCATATTATCAGAATACTCTTATTACTGAATCTTGAATCAAAGCTTGTAATCTCACTTCTCTGAGTTAATAATCTCTTTGATCTGATATTCTCTTTCACTCTCTAGTGTTTTATAGATAGAGTGATAAGTCACAGAATTCTCTTCTGAGAATTTCTTATATTCACAGAGTAAAGAGATATAAAAAACATTGTGTATCTATAACTCAGATAATAGTTCTAATCTATAGAATTATAAGCTAACTTTCTTCATAATCTTATAAGACTCTATCTGCAAGAGGTTCAGCTTCTTACTAGATCTTTATATAATAATGTTTTCTAGACTCAGTCAGACTCTATCATCTTTCTTGAAACTCTTTATAATATGCTTGAAGTCATAGTATCTCTTCTAATACTCTTAAGTCTTTCTTAAGAATTTACAGACTTTCTTCTGAATCTTCTGAATTCTCTCAGCTCATTCATAAGTATCATCACACTCTATAGTATACTCTTATGAGTTTATCAAGATTATCTGTGAATAAGTCTCAGTAAGCATTTCAAAGAGGGTTTTATCTGTGCTGATATGCTTTGAGTTGTTATATATAAACTCTGTGAGTAGTAATCAATGTACTCAGTTATTCTGATTGTAATTGATAAAGCACTGCAGATACTGTTTCAATATACTTATCAGATATTCTATCTGATCATCTATCTGTTAATGAAAAGCTGTGCTTAGATCTCACAAGATCTTCAGTATAGTTATTAGATTAAATCAGAACTCTTCTGTGAAAATTAATTCTCTGTCTGAGACAATGTTTGCAGATAATTCATATAACTGAATCATATTATGAATAAAGATATGAGTCAAATTCTTTGACTTCAAGTTCTTACAGATGAGTATAAAGTATGTTATCTTGATAAAGTAATTCACTATTATCAGCACACTGTCAAAGCAGGTATTATATATGTTCTTGCTTTCAGAGAGACTTATAAGAGTATTCATTTCTAACTGTTCTCAAGGTTCTTATGAAATGAGTAGAGAAGTAAGTTCTTTATATGATCTGAACTGCACTATCTGCAAACTCTGATAAATAGTATAAGAATTCACTATCTTCTTCATAAGTTCTTGCATCTTCAGTCAGAAGTATTTTTCTATAAGCAACTCATGAGTTCTAGTATTTATAAAATGATCTGCTAGAGAAGAGTTATAATACCTTTTAATAAGTTCTACATGTAGAAACTTATTCACAGACACATAAATTCAGCTCTCTCTTTGCAAGAGATTATTTAAGTCTCTTTAATTCTTTATTTCTGCAGAATTAATTCCTATTATAAGCAGTTTCTGAATATACTGAGTATATTCATTCTTTAGTTGCAGTTCAGATAATCTGAATAGAAGATCTTATGAAGACTTATACTCTGTTTTCTCTTACATCAGATCTTCTACAGTGCTTCTTAAAGCCTGCAAACTCTTCAGATTATAGATACTCTCTTCAAGAATTCTCACAGAGATTTTCAGAGTGTTGACTCTCAGTGTTATAGAGAGTAGTTATACAGACTTCTTTTCTCTCTCTTCTCTCTTCTCTTATAAGAGATTAAGAGACTCTTCAGTCAATCTCTTCATAACACTCAGTCTGAGCATTCTGCAAAACTTTTCTGCTTTCTCTAGTCTCTCTGTGTCTGTTATTCTGATCTTCTTAATATAGTCTGATCTGTGAGAGAGTCTGTTCACTGAGTTCTTAGTTCTCTTAATATGTTCTATCTTGAATCAGAACTCACTCAGTCTCTGAGCTTAGTAAATCTATCACTGTGAGAGTTTCTTAATTGAAGTAAACTATCACAAGCTGTTATGATCAGTTCTAACAGTAATCACTGTCATGAGACTCTCAAAGTAGTGATATTAGTGATGAAAGAATTTCACTATTATGAGAAGCTTCTGATTATAAATATCATAGTTAATCTTCATGAGTTGCATCTTCTGTGAGAAAAAGATCACTGAAACTCAGTTCTCATTTAACTGTAGTTATAAGACTATTTCTGAAATCACAAAGAAGAAGACATCTGTCTTCAATCTAATTAAGAGTAAGAAATTAAAGTGAAACAGTATCACTATATTTATGAATATCTGTTTCAATCTTGTAAAGATCTTATAAGCTTCTGAGATAAGAAAGTTCTTACAGTTCTTTCTTCTTAACAATCTTTTTATTCTCTGTTTATGAAATGACTTCTTCTTATTTTCATTCTTCAGTATGTCTATAAGAGTCAAGAAGATTCTTATGAATGTAAAGATAAATCATCTATAGAAATTCACAAAGCTCAGAAAGATCTGAATCTTATAAATACTAGTTAACTTCAGTTATGATAGAATAGTCTCAATCTGTGAAGATTTCATCTACATATCATCTGCAGTGATTATATATTCTAGAAAATTAATTCAGTGAGTACTGAAGTTATACTTTGTAAGCTTAATATACAGTTCTGTCTTATCTAAGATCTTTAATATACTTTACATATACTCAGTGTGTTCTTTCTTCTTTACAGAGTATATCATCACATCATTCAGATATATTATCATGAAGATATTCAGATATATATAAAGTATTTTATTGATGAAAGACTGAAATATTATAGAAACATTAGTCAGATCAAAAGATATTACTAGATATTCAAACAATTTCAGTGCAGTTCTAAAGACAGTCTTTCATTCATTCTCAGACTGTATTCACAGCTGTGTATATACATTGATTATATTCAGTTGTATGAATATGATAGCTTCTGTGAGATAGTTGATTACATTCTCAATCAGAGATAGAAAATAGTAGCTCTTTATTATCTTGAAGTTCAGATTGCAGTAGTCTATACATAATCTGAGATCTTTATTCTTCTTCTTTACAAATATCACAGAGGCTTTCACAGAGGTCTGTGAAGATTAAATAAAGTCATTCTTCAGATTCTTCTTCATATAGATTCACAAGACCTCTGTCTTATAATGAAAGAGCTTATAGATTAATTCTCAGAAGAGTTTCTACTCTTCTATCAAATCTATTATTAGATTCTTCTCACAGTGAGAAGAAAGCTCAGCTGTCTTTACTAAGCTGAATATCTCTGCAAGATCTCAGTATTTCTCTGATATCTGAAGCTCAGTTTTCATAACTGTGAGATTCTCAGACACTTATAAAGTCATTATATAGATAAGCTTGTCTTCTCTAATCAACTCTACAGTATTAAATGATTCTATCTCTGTAAGTGAGTCTGTCAACACTGATTGAAAGTATAAACCTGACTCATGAACAGCTATGTGCAGATTATGTCTTTGAAGTCATACAAGTTTCAAGTACATGTTATCTGCAATATCTGTGATAATCATAATTTCTATAAATCTTCTCCAGATTTCAGAGAGATCTTGCAATTCAAAGATAACTCTTATAAGTCTCTCAGTTCTCAGGTCTGAGTTCTTGCACTCTGCTTGTTATAAGAGCAGATTCTCAGTCTTCATCTTTCAGCTCATTCACTTTACAAGCTTTAGAAACATCATAGTGACCTGGAATTCTGAGTTTATCAATACTTTTCATACTTGCAGAGTAGTAGTACTGTGACACAGTCTCTTTCTATAAGCAAGTATTTTCATTGAGAAAGCAACAGATTCAGGTGTCAGCTTCAAGACTCTTAAGAAGACTGTTACTGTCTCTATTCATAACTTCTTAAATTTCTATTTTGATTTATCTGAACAGTTTGTATAGAGATGTTCTAATTTAGAACAGATAAAGCAGAGTCTCTTTTTCTTAATCTCTCTGTTATATACTCTGTTTACAGAAGCTTGTGAGACTCTTTCTCTCTGCTCAGCAGTCAGATACAAATCTCTCTGTATCTTATCATCTTTTTCTAATAAATCTGTTCTCTATTATTCTGACTCTTATGAGACCAGTCAGTGATCTGCTCTCTGTGAGTCTGTGACTCTCACAGTGATCTGTAAGTAATGAATAAGAGTCATCAGTTTCTTCAGAGTCAAGAACTTAGAGTCTTACTTAATGAGCTTATTCTGCATGTCTTTATTCAGTCTCTTTATAAATATTATCATTCAGATCTTGTTTCAGAGCTCTGTTTTCACAGATTTTAATTCATATCATAATTTCATGAAGTGCTGTGAGTAGTCTTCATCAGATTTCTCATCTCTTTTTCTAATATTGATGATCACAGTTCAGATGTTCTCTGTTCAGCTTACAGAGTCTCTTAACTTATTCTCTAGATAGATCTTGAGAACAGATCAGCAGAATCTCTCATGATTATTCTTTAGATAATTCAGCCAGTTCTTGACTTCAGTGTAATAGAGATCTGTCATTATATAGATGACAGCTTCTTCATCTTTCATGTCACACAGCTGAGCTTGTAAGTCAATTTCAAATACAAACTTATAAAAGCTTTTATAGATTGTGATTTGATAAGTGATCTTAAGTAGTCACAGCTTAAGAAAGTTTCTTTTTAATTTATAGATATCTCTGAAGATCATGTCTAGAGACTCAGTTCAAGAGTGTTTACAGATAGTAAGTATTTCTTATAGAAAAATAGCTTAGTCTTATAGAAGATGCTCAAGAATGTTCTTCACTGAGATTGATTTATTTGTGAGTTTGAAGAGTTTTTCTGTCACAGATACAGAGAATGATGTCTTATAAGTAATTGATAAGTTCTCTGAGACTTCTTTTACAGAGATTATTCATGATTTGAGTGACTGCTTCTGAGTGTCTGCAGTAGAGTTCACAGAAATTGAAGTATGTGAGTTTCTAGTTCTTTCAGTTATAATAAGTGATTACTGACTAACTGAGCTTGAAATGTAAGAATAAGTGCTCACAGATGATTATTCAGATGTTTGCAGCTTGATGTAATATATACTGTTAACTACTAGAAGTATTCACAGTAGAAAGATAAAATGTAGAAGTCAAATATATAATAGTATTCAAGCTGAGTTATGAATAGTATTCGCGAACTCCAGTCTATATAGTTGTGTGTAGTCAAGGGCCGCTAGCCCTATTGATTATATGAGAGATAGGAATAGGGGTAAAGAATCCGTGAGGAGCGGGATTTCTTACAGTTTATTCAGTAACTGTTCTCATCTCTGATTTTTCAATTTTCATACACTAACAATGATTCTTAGTTGCTCTGATATCAGAGATCATTCTAATCAAAGATGATAACACTGCAGAAACTACTCTCTTCTATTCTCAAGCTTCTTTCATCACTTTCTCTCCCTCTTCTGCAGAGAAGGTTGTGCACATATCTAGACTGACTGTGTGACCGTGTCTGAGATCAGAATCAGAATTTTTGATAGTTTCATTGTCAATTCAACAGATTTCATTACACAGTTCTAACATTAGATAGTAGTTTCATACTGTCTCAGTGAGACTTACTGTCTACTCTTATTACATTTTTCAAATGAGATCATGATTTTCACTTCTCAATTTAAATTATTTTTATTACTTTAAATGACTTTAAATCTCATTTAAGTGTTATCAAAAAGTGTTACTTTTTAAAAAATTAAAAATAGTCTAAAAAAAACCTTAAAATGTCTAAAAATAGTAACTTTATGTCAAGAATGAGACTAAATGAAATCAAATGAGATCACTTTCTCATTTTTTTCAAGTCATGGTTTCATTTTGAGATCTGATATATAGTCACTTTGCATGTTTATTTTATGATTAGTCCCAGTGGGATTCACGCCAAGAAATGTATGAGATCAGATCAAATGAGATCAAATGTGAAATTCATGGTCTCAGCGGCCAGTCTACACACATCAGATTATAAGTATTCAGTCTCAGATGACTTCTACTGTTGTTTATTCAGTTCTGTGTCTTCTTCTTCTATTTCTTCTGTCTTCATTCTCTCTGTTCTGGCTTCTGATCCTGCAGGTCCTGCGCTCTTCTTCAATTTTTCTATGTATACATGTGTCAGGAAAAAGAGGTTATACACTACTGAACGCCATCAATATTGTATTACTACAATATTTCTCATCATTATCAGCTTACTATAACACTCATCTAATACTCGCTTATGCTAGCTCTCTTGGCTCATATATATATTTTACTATAAATAGCTCTATCTTTTGTATGAAATAGATATATTAGATAGTGCACAGATAATATAATAAGCAGATCTTGATACATATAAGATTCATATGTCTTCAACATATTCATCTGTGACACTCAATTCGACAGTTATGAGCCCGGTAAGCAGCATCTGAAGAGAAGCGCGATACACTGATTTCAATCCTCATTTGAATTTGACAACAATCATTCGAACTGAGACAATTGATTCTCATTTGTATACAGTCCGATCAACTCGACTGTTATACTATACTCAATTCCTGGTAAGCAGCATCTGAAGAGAAGCACGATACATCACAATCTCAATCCTCATTCGAATTTGACAACACTCATTTGAACTGAGACGATTGATTCTCATTCATATACGGTCCGATCTACTCGACTGTTATACACTGATCCAAATCCTCATTTGAACTGATAACTATCACTCGAACTGAGACAATTATACACCGATCTCAATCCTCATTCGAATTTGACAACAATCATTTGAACTGAGACAATTGATCCTCATTTGTATACGGTCCGATCTACTTGACTGTTATACCTGATTCATGATCCCAGTTCTCATTCGAACTGATAACTATCATTCGAACTGAGACAATAGATCCTCACTTGTATACATTTCAAAATACTCAACTGATATACACTCTGATTTCTGATCATATTCACAAATACTTGAACCGATTCCTCAATTCATTCAATATAACTGATATGACAGACAAGATAATGTCTAGTACAACAGTTCACCTTAGCATTCCTGGAGATTGGAAACTTTGATACAAGCATATGCTAGAATATGCAAAGAACAAGAAGATATCAGACTTCATCAATCTTGACAAACCTGATATCTTCTCTGAACTAGAAGAACCTCTGGAACCTGAGTGTTCAGAAGAAGCCACCGCGGAGGCCAAGATAGCATATAATATCAAGGTCACTGCGTGGAAAATCAAATATATGAAATATAAAAAAATGAATGAAGGTATGACAAAGATATGAGATGTCATATGAAGAACAGTGAATGCTACAGAGCTACAATATATATGCAGCAAGAATGATGATGTGAAGAAGATTATTCATTCATTAAGAGATTATCTCTCATTCACAACTGCAGACTATCAAGATGATGTGAGAATCTAATATCATGATCTCTGCAAAGCACTGAAAAACAGAGATATAGAGAAGTGATTAAATAACTGATCACTCATCAAAGATAATATCAAAGAGGCAGATATAGCTGAACAGTTCAACTTGAAGAAAGACTTCTTAAATGTGAATCTAGCTATTAATACAGAATATACACAAGCATGAATAAAGAATGTCTGACATAATAAAGATGTCATATCTTTGATAGAGTTAGTTAAGAACTTCAAGAAATAGTATAGAGAAATGAGTATTCTCAAAGAAGATAAACCTATGAACTTCACTACTCTTAATGAAAGATCAGTGACATTTGAAAACTGAATCTGCAGAGCCTGTCATTGATACACTCAGTGCTACTATCTCAATTCATCAAGAAAGCTACCTGAATGAAAGAAAAATGAGAAGAAGAGAACTCAGATTGATCAAGCTCTTAAGAATCAAGAGTTAAAGAGATGTATTGATTATGCGATATCTAGAGATTCATTCACAAAAACAGATATAGTAGATGTCAATGAAGCAGTTCTAGAAGAAATGATTCTGAAGTAATCAGTTTCTCAATCTATTAATCATCAATTCTTCAATCATCAATCTATCGATCATCAATCTATTGATCATCAATCTATCAATTATCAATCTATCAATCATCAATCTATCGATCATCAATCTATCAATCAGCAAATCCGAAAAATATCAATGAACTCTTCACATTCTTACTCCTACCTCCGAAACTCCTGGATCTTTGATACTGGCGTGGAACAGCATATATGCAATAATCGAACACATTTCCTATTCTTTACACCTGCGAATGAGAATGCGGAAGTCTATACAGGTGATTTCAGCACTAAAGTTAAAGGTTATGAAACTGTTAGAACTATCATAATAAATGAAGCAGAAAAGCAGTTCAATGTGAAACTCATTAATGCAGCTTATATTCTGAATTTCCATACAAATATCATCACATGGAAACTGTGTTTTCATATAGAAGGCATCTATTATGATGGAAAAGACTTCAGATTGTAAAAACACACAGATAATACAATCTTTGCATGTGTTGAAGTATTTGAGAGGTTGCTAGTTACAGAATATAGTGATATAACTGTTTTCTTAACTATCTCAGAAAAATTCACTACTGAAGCTGATGCAGCTATCACATCACACACATCTAATATCACTATATCTGAAAAAACAATATCTTCAAATTCTTCAACTTCTACAAATTCTTCTTCTAATCTGTCAAAACACACTTTAACAAATCATTCTTTCAACCTATCAATACACATAAAACCTTCTCAAAAACCTAAGATCTCTATAGCTACTCAGTCTACATGGTATAAGAGATTAGAACATTCATCAAAAATCGCCATTTAAAAGCTTGTAAATGATGCAACTGGCATTCAAATCACTCATCAAGAAGATGCTGCAGACAAGCTTATCACCGAGCTTTGCAAACTCTGTCATATATCTAATGTGGAAAATCAAATATCTAGACATTCCCACGTTAGATCTCATACACTGAATTCAACACCTGAACCTACGCCAGGGCCAGCGGGCTCTAATGTTGATACAGGTCCTAATGTTGATACAGGTTTCAATATTGATATTAATACTCAACCAGCTGCAATAGATGATTGTACACGGAACATTGCATCTAGAGCTCACAATATCAGTGCTAACTTTGATGAAGATAATATCATTGAAGGCCGCAGAACCCGAAATCACAGAGCTGCTCATCTTATGACAGTTTCAAATGCTAAAAACAATTCATTTCAAATGATCAATGAGGTATTCTCTCAATCACACTCAGATTTCTACAAGTCTCAATATTTATTTTCAAATACTGTTTTCACAGTTATCAACAATACAGCTACATCAACAGCATTCATACTGACTTCAAGAATTCATAGATCTCAACTGCCAGATCCACTGAATCACTGAGCAGATGTTGAAAAACACTCACATCACGAACAATCTGAGAACGCTAGGCTTCATCTCTATGCCAGAGAATTGCTGCCTCTTCTCAAATGATCAATTAATTGTCTTCTTCTATGTGAATGATATCGTCATTCTATCTGAAAGATATCAATCCGAGAACATGTTCAATCTGGCGATATTACAGTTGATTGAGTGCCTACGGCCCAGATGCTAGCGGATGGCCTCACTAAGGCTCTGCCACGCCAGAAACATACAGAATTCGTCAAGATGCTAGGCCTAGTTGATATATCAGATATCATCAAGATGCAAGCAGAATAAATGATCTATCTTGATGTAATCTCTACAGATTCATCTACACTCTTTTTATTGCAGCTTCATTTACACATTCATCTACACTCTTTTTATTGCAGCTTCATTTACACTTTCATTTACACTTTCATTTACATGTTACATTCACTGAAGAGGGTGTGTCAGGAAAAAGAGGTTATACACTACTGAACACCATTAACATTGTATTACTACAATATTTCTCATCATTATCAGCTTACTACAATACTTATCTAATACTCGCTTATGCTAGCTCTCTTGGCTCGCACATATATTTTACTATAAATAGCTCTATCTTTTGTATGAAATAAATATATTAGATAGTGCATGAATAATATAACAAGCAGATCTTGATACACATAAGATTCATATGTCTTCAACATATTCATCCGTGACACTGAATCCGACAACATGTATGCATTCCTATATTGGTATTTCAGTCAATCTTGTGATAAATGACATTAATGTCATATGCAGAGTAGTGAAGAAATCAGAGATGTATACAGTTTTATTATAAGAGCAGCTTGTGACTCTCAAATCTCTTACAGATCTTGAGTTTTGAGATTTCCTTTGTTTTTGACATTTTTCAGATGATGTGATGTTGAAAATAGATTAAATATGTAGTGTATAAAAATGAATGAGATGTGTATGATAATATTTGTCTTTTACAGCTGACTCTTACAGTTGATGATCAATTCATTATTTCTTTTCTTTTCTTACACTTTTTCTTTATCTGTTAGTCACTACTCTTACATGACCTCTATATAATACAGCATTCAGTGACTAGATTCAGCAGCTTTCATCTTTTGTGATTCTGTCTTGCATATTATACTGTCTCTCTTCACTCACTCAGATCACTACAGTCAACAGCTCATTGAAACTAATCTCACTCAATCTCTGAGTGTTCTCAGAGATTGAGATGACTTAGTCTCATGTATCTGCAGATGTTTCAGATAGTTCATTCTCTGTAGTCTCTGTAATTGAACTGATATAAACAGTTAAATTCAACTCTGAATTTCTTTTTCTTCTGCAACCTGACTCATATGCAAGTCTGTCACTTTAAGACTGCTCTTTATCATGTTGCACTCACTGTCTGCAGCACATTATCATACAACTAGCTACAGTCTTATCACTTATTAAAGTGTAATGTTTATCTGATTTCTTCATTACTTTTCATTCTTTTCTTGTAATCATGAAAAGATCAGAATAAGTGAGATCATCTGATTTGTAAGTATCTATGATTTTTCTTACTTTATAAGACTTTTTAATTGTAAGTCTCTTCTTTTTCAACACTGATAATAGTGCTGTGAATAATCATAATCTGCTTAAGTCTTACATCTTTACTTTTATAAGTTATGAATCATTGATTAAGTTGTATAAGACTCATCTCTCTGATTCTTTCAATGCATACATTTTCAGAGAATGTGATTTAAGTATTTTATATAACTCAAATCATCTAGATTGAAACTTCTCAGAACTCTCATTACATACAAGAACTCATATTCTCATCTTGAGACTCAATTTCTTAACAAGTGAGTCTTGTATTCTTTTTGATTGAATTGCTCAGTTCAGAAGTAACTCATTAGCTTTTATATATATGTGACTGATCTCTTTCAATCTTGATTTCATGTCTGTAACTGTTCTTTTCTTCCTCATCTTTTCTGAAGCATTCTCCGGGATGCGTGGATACAATTCATATAACAGGTAGAATGATAAACACTTGATGACTGCATGCTGCTGAATTTGTGTGGTTAATAGTGCCTGACTGAGATATTCATCTCATAATCTCATAGGCTTGTTCACTAGATATTTCATCAGTATATTGTCTAAGATTTCATTCAAGTGTTTCATCTTTCTGTTCATCTGTGAATGATATAGTGTTGTTCTATAATATCTTGTCTGTAACTGACTTATGAAATGCCTCACTGCTTCTTCTATGAGATTTGCATCATTATCAGTTAGAATCTCATGTGATATTTCATAGTTAACATAGATCTCATTATGTAGAAACTTTGTCATCATCTTCTCTATTGCCTCTGAAACTGCTTTTGTAACTGATCAGTCAGTAGTGTAATCAATAGTAGTGATTATTCATTGATTTTCATTTGATATCTGCAGTAATATATCTATGAGATTCATCTCTTATTATTCAAATGATTGTATCATATACTTCATCTGATATTGCACTTTCTCATATTCTAACTCTTTCTTAGATTCTTTAACAATCTGATAATTCAGACACTCATGAGCATACATCTGAATATTCTCAGTCATGCTTGGTAAGTATACTCTTGATTTAAGTATGCTCATGAGTTCAGAGCTTTCTAAGTGATCAAATTTCTTATGCATGTGAGTCATCAAGTCATGTTAAAATGAAGATGTTAGATAGAGAGCTTCTATGTATTCTAGATTGTGATAAAGCACAATGTTGTTTTTTAATTTCTCTAGCTTGAAGTTCAGAAGCATCTCTTCTACTACTTTTATAAGATACTTATTGTCTGACATCTTGTCATTCTTTAAGCAAGAGATTATAATATTCACTCATTCTGATTTGTTGCATTCTCTCAGTGTGTTTAATGTGAACATCTCTTATATCTGAGTTGCAGAATTCTCATTTATAAAATCAGATCTGTGACTGATTGTATCAAGTATCACAGTGTCTGATCTCTTTCAGTATTTAATATGAAGATCATATACTTGAAACTCTGAGATTTAACATGCTAAGTGTTTGAAAGATTTTATCATTAATTATAGATAGACAAGACTTTCATGATCTGTGATCACTGTTATTATATACTCATTATCAATATATCTATTTCATAATATCAGTGTGTGCTTAATCACTAGCAATTTCTTTTCATACACTGAGTAATTGAGCTCAGTGTCTGATAGTTTTCTATTATCATACATTATCAGATGCAGCTTGCTGTTCTTACTTATCTGTAGAAGAATGTCTTTGATAACTCATTCAGATGCATTCATCTCAATGTAGAAAGATTTATCACAATCTGATTGAATAAGTACTGAGAATGTTATTATATATTCTCTCAGTGTGAGAAAAGTCTCTTCACACACAGTATTTCAGATGATTGAATGAAACTTCTTCTTTCACAGATTTGTATTCATTTCTCTTAAGAGATCTGAGAGTGATGCAGATATTCATGTGAAATTCTTGATAAATCTACAGTAGTATGAGATCAATTCAAGAAACTGTCATATATAATGTATGTTTCTCAGTCACAGTCAATTCACTATGACATTCAATTTCTCTGAGATGAGATGTATACAGTCATCACTTACTACATATTCTATGAACTTCAACTCTTCTGTTTCAAACACACACTTAATTGATTTAATATAGAGCTTATGCTCTGTCAGAGTTATAAGCACTTCATCAAGATACTTCAGATATTTATTATATAAGTTTAAAAAGACTAGAATGTCATTGAGATATATAAGATATGAGGTTTTATTCTGTTTATGAAGAATCATATTTATCATCATTTGAAAGATAGCAGATGCATTTATCAGACTGAATGATATTATCAAGAATTCAAATATCTCTTATTATGTATTAAATGTGATTCACAGAACTGACAGTTTGTCTACACAGATCTGTCAGTATTCTGAGAGAAGATCAATCTTTGATAGATATCAGACATTTCTCACTATATTCAACTGTTATTGAATTCATGACAGTGAATATTCATTCTTAATTATATACTTATTGAGTGCTTAATAATTAATACACATTCATCACTCTTCATCTGTCTTTTTCATGAATAGAACTGGAAAGTCTCACACACTTGATAAGAGTTATATAAGATCATGTTCTAGAAGGTCTGTGATCTGATACTTCTGTTCTTCAAGATACATTTGTGACAGAAAGTACACATTCTGATTGACTGATTTTGCATCTCTCATATCAATCTCATGTACAAATTCTTATTTCAGTGATAATTCTGATGAAAGATCTGTTCAGAAGATCTTTTCATACTTCTTCAGAAGCTTCTTCATACACTTATTCTTCTATATATCTTTTACCTTGATTTTCTCTGCTTCTGAGTCCTGTATAATATACAGAATGCTTTCAGATGAGGTCTTATGAATTATTCTCTTTGCTTATTAATGTGTAAGCAGATTTAATTCTTCTATATCAGAAGTGTGAAATGTTCTTCTCATATCAGTTAATAGAATTGTATGAATCTTTTTCTTTCTATCAGTCAACTGTATATGATATATACATCATTGAATCTGTGAATTCAATCTTTGAAATTAATTAAGTCTGAGAATAAGATTGTATTTCATGTTCTGCAGCTCTCATACTCAAATATAGCAAGATCATTCTCTGAAGTGTAAGAGAACTCTTACTTCTGCAGATGATATCAAATATTAGTTATCAGATAATCTTATATATCAGAGATTCTTCACTCAGTGAACCTCTTTCAATCTTCAGATTATATAATTACTAATATATTGTGTAGAAGCTTCTGTGTCTATTAACACTTTTGCAGCCATCTCTCAATTCTCATTCAAGTGTCTCTTATACATTAATATTTCAGGTCTCAAGATATTGAGATAAGTATTTACTTCATCATTCTCATCTGTATCTTATTCAGAAGCCTGCTTCTTCTTTATATTTACAGAATTCAGAGAGTCATCTAACACAGACATCTCTTTCACTTTGAAAACTTTTCATAGAATATCAGTGAGTGTCTTTGAGCTCACTGATTCTGTTAGTTTTTTAACTCTCTTACTTCTCTTAACTGTGCATGCTAAGTTCAATCTTTTACATCATGATTTCAATATCTGCAGTTGAAGCAAGCTTGATACTCATAATATCAAGATTTTCACTCAGAAGATTTCTTTTTTAGAGGATTCAGTGCTTTAGTAATAGTATTCAGATCTAAATTCATTATATTCAGATATATAACTTGTGTCATAGAAGTCTGATTATTCATTCTCTGCTGAGATATACTTAATTGCAGTATTTTCTATCATAATTGACTTACTTGTTTCTGTATAATGAGAATGTTGTATACTTCTTTCACTGTGTCTGGTTATAAGATTAAGCATTTTCATTCTGCTCTTAACTTAGGTATAAGATCATGAATGAAGATCTGTAAATAGAAAGATGTTGAAAGTTCTTCATTTAATATGAGATAGTATAAGCTGAAGTGTGTGAAGTACAATGTAAGATTACTTACTTATCTATACTTAGTGAAGTGTTTATAATACTTGTCTTACATATTCACTTTCTCAAAGTTATACAAGATTTATTTGAAAAACTCATTTTATATTTGTAAGAATGAATATCTCTTCAGATCTATGAGATTCATCTTTTCATCAGTTATTCATAATGACTTTGCTTTTCTGTGTAGAAATGTGACAGATCTTAAGACTTGTTGAAATTCTGTTAACTGTCTGTTTGTGAATTCATATTCAATTCAATAATATAATTACATCTGACTTAGCCAGCTAATTGCAGCATCATTTTTTCAGTCATTATTAAAGCTTGATGACTTCAGCAGATCTTCTGACTTGATATATTTCATGCTTGAATTCTTATTCTGTATAACAGTCTTTGATGATGTATATACTTCTGAAGAGATCATGAATAATTATGATGAGATCTTCAGATTTGATGTAGTCATCTATCTGTGTAAATGTTCAATCTTTAACTGCAGATCTAAGATCTGGTTTTCTCTATTCTTATTGATGATGATAATTGTGTTAGTGAAGCTCTTCATAGTAAATACTTGATTTACAGTGAATGTCAATTGTTATTTAACTTCTGTCTCAGCCTGTCACTGTGTATGCAAGGCCTCAATCTTATTTAGAATTCTTGTATATGTACAGAGCTTCAATTTCAGTTCAGTGATCTCAGCTGCTTTTCTTACTGCTTTAAGTAAACTCTCTAAGAGGTTCTGTATATCTTTCAGTTCAGAAAGCAGAGAAGAGTGTTATTCATATCAGCTAGAAAAGATATTCATTTCAGTGGTTTTTTATTAATTGTATAATATCTATTATTATATCACTGTATCATTCTATCACTATATTATTATTTGATTTCTGTTATCATTGTACAACTTCAGTGATAGTCACTTCTTCTTTTATCTCTTTGAGTGAAGAGCAGTCTTCTTTGAATCTGATTCACTGCTTTCATTTCTTTTCTCACATCTTATTTATTTGCATACATGGCATTTGCCTGAGTGTGGAGTTTTCTCTCAATAAGCAAAGCAGTATCAATCAGATGCTCTTTTACTCATCACTCTTTATATGCTATCTTTTGAGATATTCTAGAACCACACTGATATGATAACTATGAATTACTTTGTAGATGAAATTATCACACTCTGAAGAAGCCTGCACTTCTCACTGATTTTTAGACATGCTATCAGATGTGATTCAAAGGTTGCTTAAGCCAGTGTACGATTACAGGTGTATACCGGCTTCTTATATATTATAATATTGTATGCTAAATTAATTAGTGGCCGCTATAACTCTCTTTACACTCGTACTCTAGTTCGGAAGCGGCCGCGTTATTATCCGACAGTCGTACGTTCTTCCGAACCACAGAGATTCACATCATTATCAGTTAGAATCTCATATGACATTTCATAGTTGATATAGATCTCATTATGTAGAAACTTCATCATCATCTTCTCTGTTATCTCTGAAACTGCTTTCATGACTGGCTAGTCAGTAGTGTAATCAATAGCAGTGATTATTCATTGATTTTGATTTAGCATTCATGATAATATATCTATGAGGTTCATCTCTCATTATTTAAATGATTGTATTATACACTTCATCTGATGTTATACTTTCTCATATTCTAATTCTTTCTTAAATTCTTTCACAATCTGATAATTCAGACACTTGTGAGTGTACATCTGAATGTTCTCAGTCATGCTTGATCAGTATACTCTTGATTCAAGTATACTTATAAGTTCAGAGCTTTCTAAGTGACTGAATTTCTTGTTTATATAAGTTATTAAGTTGTGTTGAAATGAAGATTCTAGATAGAAAGCTTCTGCATATTCTAGATTGTAATAAAGTACAATGTCATTTTTCAATTTTCTCAGCTTGAAGTTTGAAAGCATCTCTTCTACTACTTTTATAAGATGCTTATTATCTGACATCTTATTATTCTTCAAGTGAGAGATCATGATATTCACTCATTCTGATTTCTTACATCTTCTCAGTGTGTTTAATACAAATATCTCTTATATCTGATTCACAGAACTCTCACTTATAAAATCAGATCTGTGACTGATTACATCAGATATCACAGTGTTCAATTTCTTTCAGTATTTGATATAAAGATTGTATGCTTAAAACTCTGAGATTTAATATACTAAGTGTTTGAAAGGTTTTATTATCAATTATAGATAGATAAGGCTTTTATGATCTGTAATCACTATTGTCATATATCTGTTATTAATATATCTATTTCATAATATCAGTACATGCTTGATCACTAGTAATTTCTTTTCATATACTGAGTAATTGAGCTCAGTGTCTGATAGTTTTCTATCATGATATATTATTAAGTGCAGCTTGCTGTTCTTACTTATCTGTAGAAGAGTATCTCTGATAACTCATTCAGATGCATTCATCTCAATGT
The DNA here is from genome assembly GCF_000003525.1 of Blastomyces dermatitidis ER-3. NCBI lineage: Eukaryota > Fungi > Ascomycota > Eurotiomycetes > Onygenales > Ajellomycetaceae > Blastomyces > Blastomyces dermatitidis. The sequence continues at coordinate 656,883 of NW_025544783.1, read as the reverse complement.
AGAAAGATTTATCATGATCTGATTGAATAAGCACTGAGAATGTTATTACATATTCTCTCAGTGTGAGAAAAGCCTCTTTATATACAGCATTTCAGATAATTGAATGAAACTTCTTCTTTCACAGATTTGCATCTATTTCTCTTAAGAGATCTGAGAGTGATGCAGATATTTGTATGAAATTCTTGATAAATCTGCAGTAATATAAGATTAACTTAAGAAACTGTTATATATAATGTATATTTCTCAGCTGCAGTTAATTCACTATAACATTTAATTTCTCTGAAATGAGATGTATACAGTTATCACTCACTATATATTCTATGAACTTTAACTCTTCTATTTCAAACACATACTTTATTGATTTGATATAGAGCTTATGCTCTGTCAGAGTTATAAGTACTTTATCAAGATACTTCAGATATTCATTATATAAGTTTGAAAAGACTAGAATGTCATTAAGATATATAAGATATAAGATTTCATTCTGTTTATAAAGAATCATATTCATTATTATTTAGAAGATAATAAGTGCATTTATCAGACTGAATGATATTATCAGAAATTCAAACTTCTCTTATTATATATTAAACACAGTTCACAGAACTGACAGTTTGTCTACACAGATCTATCAGTATTCTAAGAGAAGATTAATCTTTGATAGATATTAAGTATTTTCAACTGTATTTAACAGTTGTTGAATTCATGACAGTGAATATTCATTCTTGATTATAAGCTTATTAAGTGCTTGATAATCAATACATATTCATCACTTCTCATCTATCTTTTTCACAAATAGAACTGAAAAGCCTCATGCACTTGATAAGAATTATATGAGATCATGTTCTAGAAGGTCTGTGATCTGATACTTCTGTTCTTTGAGATATGTTTGTAACAGAGAGTATGCATTCTGATTGACTGATTTTGCATTCTCTGTGTCAATCTCATGTACAAATTCTTATTCTGATGATAATTTCAGTGAAAGATCTGTTCAGAAGATCTTCTTATACTTCTTCAGAAGCTTTTTCATATACTTATTCTCTTACATATCTTTTATCTTAGTTTTCTCTGCTTTCAGATTCTGTATTATATATAAAATACTTTCAGATGAGGTCTTATAAATCATTCTCTTTACTTATTAATATATAAGCAGATTTAACTCTTCTATATCAGAGACATGAAATGTTCTTCTCATATCAGTTGATAGAATTATATAAACTGTTTTCTTTCTATCAGTAAACTGTATATGATATGTACATCATTGAATCTGCAGATTAAACCTTTGAAATCAATTAAGTCTGAGAATAAGATTGTATTTCACATTCTGCAGCTCTTATACTTAAATATAGCAAGATCATTCTCTGAAGTGTAAGAGAACTCTTACTCTTGCAGATAATATCAAATATCAGTTATCAGATAATCTTATATATCAGAGATTCTTCACTCAGTGAACCTCTTTCAATCTTTGAATTATATAATTATTAATATATTGTATAGAAGCTTCTGTATTTACTAACACTTTTACAGTTATCTCTCAATTCTTATTCAAGTGTCTCTTATACATTAACATTTTGAGTCTCAAGGTATTGAGATGAGTATTCACTTTCTCATTCACATCTCAGTCAGAAGCCTGCTTTCTCTTTATATTCACAGAATTCAGAGAGTCATCTAACACAGGCATCTCTTTCACTTTAAAGACTTTTCATAGAATATCAGTGAGTATCTTCAAGCTTACTAATTCTACTAGTTTTTTAACTCTCTTGCTTCTCTTGACTGTGTACACTGATGTGATTCAAAGGTTGCTTAAGCCAGCGTACGATTACAGGCGTACGCCGGCTTCTTATATATTGTAATATTGTACGCTAATTTAATTAGCAGCTGCTATGGCCCCTTTACACTTGTACGCATACGCTAGTAGTTCGGAAGCGGCCGCGGTATTATCCGACAGTTGTACGTTCTTCCGAACCACATCCTCCCCCACCAGATTCAGTCACGCTCATGTGACCATGTTGTACGCCCTAGCTTCATGCAGATTAGCTCACCACTAGTGTTTCACAATTGTGTGACCTATCCCTGATTCGGCTAGCGTCCTGTGTACGCCCTTATAAAGAAACTTCCACTATATTACACCACTCATTCACTAACTTTTCCCATCCTCCAACCATCTTCTTCATTCCATCATCATTGAATGCCATCACCATCCAAGATTTCTACCCCTCCTCCTGTCCAACTCTTTCTATCTGTCCACCTATCACATCATACATGTTCCTGGCAATGGCCCCCTGTTCTCACAACAAGCGTCATTGTAGTGCTCATACTGGGCAGTTTGTTAGCAGTAAGTGTAACACATTGTGAAATGTGATCAGGACTTGTTTATCTTCTAATGATTGTCAGAATGTACTATCATGAATGACACACCTTCTTCACCTCCTTGTATGCCCTCTCCACCTCCTTGTATGCCCTTGACTGTTTCTCTCTCAGCAGGTTCCTGATCGTGTTTTCTGGCACGATTTGTGTGGATGCAGATGCTGATATGTTTGTTTTTATTCATGTAGAATCTTCACATGTTGACAGATCCGCGTCCGCCGATGATAGTGAACCCAATATTGAATCATTGATTGAGAACTTGGAGAACGCGATAATGAAGGAATTGCTCATGTCATGTGTGGCTGGGTCTTCTGCATTCTCTCTTGCCCCTTCTGCTGCTTCTTTCTCTGCTGCTCCCCTCTCTGTTCCTTTCTCTGCTGCTTCTCAATCTTCTACACTTGCCTCTGTGTCTGGTTCTCCCGCTCCTGCTACCCCTGTTCCTGTGACCCCTACTTCTGCTACTCCTGGTTTTGCTGTCTCTGTCTTCATTACTAGCTCTCCTCATTTCAAGAAGATGTTGCATAGACTCAGTGAATCACATCTCTCAGTGTATACACTTCTGCCCTTCTTACTGACTCTCAGAATGATTTATTATACAAAGACTGTGTACAACACAACTATCTGAAGCTCAGTTATAGACACTGATTATTATATTCATTTTAAATATTCATGATGAAGAAATTATTTATTCATACTAGAGAATCACTTCTCTCTTTAACAGTGTTAAGATTGTAAGTCTTTTTCTTTTCATCTTTTCTTTCTGACACTGATTTTTCTGTTCTTAGAGAAAATTGTTATGAGTTTTACTGTGTATGAAGTCATGGCATTCACAGACATTAAGAAACTTTTCACAACTGTTAAATTCAATATTGCAGATATATTCACTCTGATGAATATCTTTAACATGATTAATCTGTATCAGTCTATTCTCTGATATTTATCATTCAACTTTGTAATATAGATGAAGAATATTCATGTTTTCAGAAATAAAAATGCAGATATCATTCTCTTTTACATCTGTGAGTGTAAGACTTGTATATCTTGTCTGAAATGTTGTCATAGAAATGAGCTGTTCATATACTATATTCTGCTTTCTGTATTTCTCTGTGTCTCTCTCTCTCTTTCTGAGAAGTCTTATATGTGTTGTAATTATATGTACAATTCTAAGGTCAGCAGGTGTTCATTCAGTAATTATTATCTCTGCTTTTGTGATTTTTATACACTAATAATAATTCTTAGTTACTTCAGTGTCAGAGATCATTCTCATTGAAGATGATAATGCTGCAGAAACTACTCTCTTTTATCTTCAAGCTTCTTCTATCACTTTCTCTTTCTTCTCTGCAGAGAAGATTGTGTATACACTGAGTTATAAGTATTCAGTCTCAGATAACTCTTACTGTTATTCATTCAGTTCTGTGTCTTCTTCTTCTTCTATTTCTTTCATCTTCATCTTCTCTACTCTGACTTCTGATTCTGTGAGTTCTGTACTCTTCTTCAATTTCTCTACACATATATATACACATTTCTATATTAGCATTTCAGTCAATCTTGCAATAAATGATATTAATGTTATACACAGAGTGATAGAGAAATTAAAGACATGTACAGTGTTATTGTGAGAGCAGCTTGCAGCTCTCAAATCTCTTACAGACCTTGAGTTTTAAGATTTTCTTTATTTTTGATGTTTTTCAGATGGCATTGAAAATAGATTAAATATGTGACATATGAAAATGAATGAGATGTGTATAATAATATTTTGTCTTTTACAGCTAACTCTTATAGTTGATGATCAATTCATTATTTCTTTTCTTACACTTTTTCTTTGTCTGCTAGTTACTACTCTTACATGACCTCTATATAATACAGCATTCAGTAACTAGGTTCAGCAGCTTTCATCTTTTGTAATTCTGTCTCATATATTATACTGTCTCTCTTCATCTGCTCAGATCACTACAGTGAACAGCTCATTGAAACTAATCTCACTCAATCTCTGAGCATCTTCAGAGATCAAGATAACTTGGTCTCACATGTCTGTGAGTGTTTCAGATAGTTCATCCTCTGTGATCTCTGTAATTGAACTGATGTAAACAGTTGAATTTAACTCTGAATTTCTTTTTCTTCTGTGATCTGACTCACATGCAAGTCTGCTGCTCTGAGACTGCTTTTTATCACATTGTACTCACTGTCTACAGTGTATTATTATACAACCAGCTACAGTCTCATCACTTATTGAAGTGTAGTGTTTGCCTGATTTCTTCATTACTTCTCATTCTTTTCTTATAATTGTGAAAAGATTGAAATAAGTGAGATTATCTAGTTCATAAGTATCTATGATTTCTCTTACTTTGTGAGACTTTTCAATTATAAGTCTCTTCTTTTTCAACACTGATAATAGTGCTGCAGATGATTATAATCTGCTCAGATCTTGCATCTTTACTTTCATAAGTTATGAATTATTGATTAAGTTGTGTAAGACTCATTTCTCTGATTCTTTCAATGCATACATTTCCAGAGAATGTGATTTAAGTATCTTATATAATTCAAACCATCTAGGTTGGAACTTCTCAGAACTCTTATTATGTATGAGAACTCACATTCTCATCTTGAGACTTGATTTCTTAACAAGTGAGTCTTGTATTCTTTTTGATTGAATTGCTCAGTTCAGAAGTAACTTGTTAGCTTTTGCATGTGCATGACTGATCTCTTTCAATCTTGGTTCCATGTCTGTAACTGTTGTGTCTGCAACTGCTGTTTCTGCTGCATCTGTAACTGTTGTTTCTGCTGCATCCGCAACTGCTCTCTCTCTCACCTTTTTCAAAGCATTCTCTGGGATGCGCGGATGCAATCCATACAACAGATAGAATGGTGAACACTTGGAGACTGCATGCTGTCAAATCTGTGTGATCAACAGTGCCTGCTCGAGATATTCATTTCATAGTCTCATAGACTTACTCACTAGATATTTCATCAGCATATTACTCAAGATTGCATTCAAGTGTTTCATCTTCCTGTTTATCTGTGAATGATATGATGTTGTTCTACAATGTCTTGTCTGTAACTGGCTCATAAAATGTCTCATCACTTCTCTCACAAGGTTCACACTGTTATCAGTTAGAATCTTGCACAGTATTTCATAGTTGACATAGATCTCATTATATAGAAACTTCACTATCACCTTCTCTGTCACCTCTGAAACTGCTTTCACAACTGACCAGTCAGTAGTATAATCAATAGCACTGATTATTCATCAATTTTCATTTGACATTCGTGGTAATATGTCTATGAGATTCACCTCTCATCATTTGAACAGTTGTATTGTACATTTCATCTGATGTTATACTTCTTCATATTCTAATCCTTTCTTAGATTCTTTCACAACCTGGCAATTCAGGCACTCATGAGTGTATGTCTGAATGTTCTCAGTCATACTTGATCAGTACACTCTTGATTCAAGTATGCTTATAAGTTCAGAGCTTTCTAAGTGACTGAATTCTTTATGCATGTGAGTCATCAAGTCACATTGAAATGAAGATTCTAGATAGAGAGCTTCTGCATATTCTAGATCACAGTAAAGCACAACATCATTTTTCAATTTTCTCAGCTTGAAGTTCAGAAGCATCTCTTCTACTACTTTCACAAGATGCTTATCATTCAACACCTTGTCATTCTTCAAGTGAGAGATCATAACATTCACTTATTCTGATTCCTTACATTCTCTCAGTGTGTTTAACATAAATGTCTCTTGTGCCTGGTTCATAGAACTCTTATTCATGAAATCAGGTCTGTAACTGATTGCATTCAGCATCACTGTGTCTGATTCTTTTCAGTATTTGATATGAAGATTGTATGCTTGAAACTCTGAGATTCAACATACTAAGTGTTTGAAAGGTTTTGTTATTAATTGTAGATAGATGAGGCTTTCATAATTCATGATTATTATTATCATATGTCTGTTGTTAATATATCTATCTCACAATGCTAGCATGTGCTTGATTGCTAGCAATTTCTTTTCATACACTGAGTAATTGAGCTCAGTGTCTGATAGTTTTCTATCATTATACATCACTGAGTGCAGCTTACTGTTCTTACTCATCTGTAGAAGAGCATCTCTGATAGCTCATTCAAATGCATTCATCTCAATGTAGAAAGGTTTATCACAATCTGGTTGAATAAGCACTGAGAATATTATTATATGTTCTCTCAGTGTGAGAAAAGCCTCTTCACATGCAGTATTTCAGATGATTAACTGAAACTTCTTCTTTTGCAGATTTGCATCTATTTCTCTTAAGAGATCTGAGAGTGATGCAGATATTTGTGTGAAATTCTTGATGAACCTGTAATAGTATGAGATTAACTCAAGAAACTGTTATATATGATGTACATTTCTCAGCCGCGGTCAATTCACTATAACATTCAATTTCTTCAGAATAAGATGTATACAGTCATCACTCACTACATGTTCTACAAACTTCAACTCTTTCATTTCAAACACACACTTGATTGATTTGATGTAGAGCTTATACTCTGTCAGAGTTATAAGCACTTCATTGAGATGCTTCAGATATTCATTGTATAAGTTTGAAAAGACTAGAATGTCATCAAGATATACAAGATATGAGATTTCATTCTGTTTATGAAGAATTGTATTCATTATTATTTGAAAGATGATGAATGCATTTGTCAGACTGAATGACATTGCCAGGAATTCAAACTTTTCTCATTGTGTATTAAATACAGTTCACAGAACTGATAGTTCATCTACATGAATCTGTCACTATTCTGAGAGAAGATTAATCTTCAATAGATATTAGGTGTTTTCAACTGTATTCAACTGTTATTGAATCTGTGACAGTGAATATTCATTCTTGATTGTAAGCTTATTGAGTGCTTAATAATTGATACACATTCACTACTTCTCACTCATCTTTTTCATGAATAGGACTGAAAAGCCTCATATGCTTGATAAGAATTGTATGAGACTATGTTCTAGAAGATCTGTGATCTGACACTTCTGTTCTTTGAGATGTGTTTGTGACAGAAGATATGCATTCTGATTGACTGATTTTATGTTCTCTGTGTCAATCTCATGTATAAATTCTTGTTTCAGCAGCAATTCTGATGAAAGATCTGTTCAGAAGATCTTCTTATACTTCTTCAGAAGCTTCTTCATACACTTATTCTTCTATATATTCTTTATCTTGATTTCCTCTGCTTTCAGGTTCTGTATGACATACAGAATGCTTTCAGATGAGGTCTTGTGAATTGTTCTCTTTGCTTGTTAGTGTGTAAGCAGATTTAATCCTTCTATATCAGAGACATGAAATGTCCTTCTCATATCAGTTAATAGGATTGTATGAATCATTTTCTTCCTATCAGTCAACTGCATATGATATGTATATCATTGAATCTGTGAATTGAACCTTTGAAATCAATCAAGTCTGAGAATAAGGTTGTATTCCATATTCTGCAGCTCTCACACTCAAATATAGTAAGATCATTCTCTGAAGTGCAAGGAAACTCTTACTTTTGCAGGTAATATCAGATATTGATTATCAGATAATTGTATGCATCAGAAATTCTTCACTCAGTGGACTTCTTTCAATCTTTAAATCATATAATTATCAATATATTGTGTAGAAGCTTCTGTGTCCACTAACACTTTTGCAGCCATCTCTCAATTCTTATTCAAGTGCTTTCTATACATTAACATTTCAGGTCTCAAGGCATTGAGATGAATATTCACTTCATCATTCTCATTCACATCTCAGTCAGGAGCCTGCTTCTTCTTTGCATTTGCAGAATTCAGAGAGTCATCTAACACAGGCATCTCTTTCACTTTGAAGGCTTTTTATAGAATATCAGTGAGTGTCTCTGAGCTCACTGATCCTGCTAGTTTTTTAACTGCACATGCTGAGTGCAATCTTTTATATCATGATTTTAGTGTCTGCAGTTGAAACAAGCTCAATGCTCACAATATCAAGATTTTCACTCAGAAGATCTCTTTTTCAGAGAATTCAGTGCTTTAGTAATGGCATTCAGATCTAGATTCATTGTATTCAAGTGTGTGACTTATGTTATAGAAGTCTGATTATCTGTTCTCTGCTGAGACATACTTGATTGCAGTATTTTCTGTCATAATTGACTCACTTATTCCTGTATAATGAGAATGTTGTATGCTTTCTTCACTGTGCCTGACTGTAAGGTTAAGCATTTTCATTCCACTCTCAACTTGAGTGTAAGATCATGAATGAAGATCTGTAAACAGAAAGATGTTGAAAGCTCTTCATTTAATATGAGATAATGTAAGCTGAAGTGTGTGAAGTATGATGTAAGATCACTCACTTATCTACACTCAGTGAAGTGTTCATAATGCTTGTCTTGTACATTCACTTTCTCAAAGTTGTGCAAGATTCACTTGAAAAACTCATTTCATGTTTGTAGAATTGAATATCACTTCAGGTCTATGAGATTCATCTTTTCATCAGTTATTTATAATGACTTTACTTTTCTGCATAGAAACACAGCAGATCTTAAGACTTGTTGAAATTCTGTTAACTGTCTGTCTGTGAGTTCACATTCAATCTGATAATATAATCACATCTGACTTAGCCAGCTGATTGCAGCATCATTTTTTCAGTCACTATTGAAGCTTAATAACTCTGACAGATCTCTCAGCTTGATATATTTCATGCTTGAATTCTCATCCTGTGCAGCAGTCTCTGATGATGTGTACACTTCTGAAGAGGTTATAAATGATTGTGATGAAATCTTCAGGTTCAGTGTAGTTGCCTATCTGTGTAAATGTTCAATCTTCTGCTGCAGGTCTAAGATCTGGTTTTCTCTATTCTTATTGATGATGATGATTGTGTCAGTGAAGCTCTTCATAGTGAATGCTTAGTCTGCAGTGAATGTCAATTGTTGTTTGATCTCTGTCTCAGCCTGTCACTGCATACACAAGACCTTGATCTCATTTAGAATCCTTGTATGTGTACAGAGCTTCAATTCTGGTTTGACAGTCTCAGTCACTTTTCTTACTGCTTTGAGTAAACTCTCTGAGAGGTTCTGCATATCTTCCAGTTCAGGTAGCAGAGAAGAGTGTTGTTTGTATCAGCTAGAAGAGATATTCATTTTGATAGTTTCTTGTTAATTGTATGATATCTATTATTATTGCTGTATTATTATATTGCTATATCACTGTATTGTTATATTACTATATTATTATATCACTATATTGCTCTGTTATCATTGTACAACTCCGGTGATAGTCACCCTCTCTTTTATCCTTCTTTTGAGTAGGAAGTGAACTCCTTTGAATCTGGTTCACTGCTCTCATTCTCTTTCTCACATCTCATCTGTTCATGTCTCATATGTGGCATTTGCCTGAATGTGAAGTTTTTCCTCAACAAGCAAAGCAGTATCAATCAGATGCTCTTCTGCTCACTGCTCTTTGTACACTATCTTTTGAGGTGTTCTAGAACCACACTGGCATGATAACTATGAATTGCTTTGTAGATGGAATTATCATACTCTGAAGAAGCCTGCACTTCTCACCAGTTTTTAGACATGCTATCAGATGTGATTCAAAGGTTGCTTAAGCCAGTATACAATTACAGGCGTACGCCGGCTTCTTATATATTGTAATATCATACACTAATTTAATTAGCGGCCGCTATGGCCCCTTTACACTTGTATGCATACGCTAGTAGTTCGGAAGCGGCCGCGGTATTATCCGACGGTCGTACGTTCTTCCGAACCACACTGAGTGTAATCTTTTACATCATGATTTTAGCATTCATAGTTGAAACAAGCTCAATACTCATAATATCAAGATTTTCACTCAGAGAATCTCTTTTTCAGAGAATTTAATACTTTAGTGATGATATTCAGATCTAGATTCATTGTATCTCAGTGTATAACTTGTATTATAGAAGTCTGATTATCTGTTCTTTACTGAGATATACTCAATTGCAGTATTTTCTGTCACAATTGACTCACTTATTTTCATATAATGAGAATATTGTATGCTTTCTTCACTGTGTCTGACTGTGAGATTAAGCATTTTCATTTCACTCTTAACTCAGATATAAGATCATGAATAAAGATCTGTAAACAGAAAGATGTTGAAAGCTCTTTATTTAATGTGAGATAGTGTAAGCTGAAGTGTGTGAAGTATAATATAAGATTATTCACTTATCTACACTCAGTGAAGCATTTATAATGCTTATTTTATATATTCACTTTCTCAAAGTTATGCAAGATTCATTTGAAAAACTCATTTCATATTTATAAAAATGAATATTACTCTGAGTCTGTGAGATTTATCTTTTTATCAGTTATTTATAATGACTTCACTTTTCTGTGTAGAAACACAGTAAATCTTAAGACTTATTAAAATTCTGTTAACTATCTGTCTGTGAGTTTATATTCAATCTGATAATATAATTGTATCTGACTTAGTCAGCTGATTACAGTATCATTTTTTCAGTTATTATTAAAGCTTAATAACTTCAGCAGATCTCTTAGCTTAATATATTTCATACTCAGATTCTCATTCTGTGCAGTGATCTTTGATAATATATATACTTTTAAAGAGATTATGAATGATTGTGATAAGATCTTCAGGTTCAGTGTAGTTATCTATCTATGTAAATATTCAATCTTTCACTGTAGATCTAAGATCTGATTTTCTCTATTCTTATTAATAATGATAATTATGTCAGTGAAGCTCTTCATAGTAAATACTTAATTTACAGTGAATGTCAATTATTATTTAACTTCTGTCTCAGTCTGTCACTGTGTACACAAGGCCTTAATCTTATTTAGAATTCTTGTATATGTACAGAGCTTTGATTCTGATTCAGTGATTTCAGCTGTTTTTCTTACTGCTTTAAGTAAACTCTCTGAGAGGTTCTGCATATCTTTCAGTTCAGATAGCAGAGAAGAGTGTTGTTTATATTAGCTAGAGAAGATATTCATTTCAGTAATTTCTCATTGATTGTATAATGTCTATCACTATATTACTATGTCATTATATCAGTATATCATTCTATCACTATATTATTATATTACTATATTGTTATATGATTTCTGTTATCATTGTATGACTCTGATAATAGTCATCTCTTTCTTTTATCTCTTTGAGTGAAGAGCAGTCTTCTTTGAATCTGGTTCACTGCTCTCATTTCTTTTCTCACATCTTATTCATTCACATATGTGATATTCATCTGAGTGTGGAGTTTTTCCTTAACAAGTGAAGCAGTATCAATTGAATACTCTTTCACTCAATGCTCTTTATACACTATCTTTTGAGACATTCTAGAATCACACTGACATGATAACTATAAATTGCTTTATAGACAGAATTATCACATTCTGAAGAAGCCTGCACTTCTCACTGATTTTTAGACATGCTATTAGATGTGATTCAAAGGTTGCTTAAGCCAGTGTATAATTACAGGTGTACGCTGGCTTCTTATATATTATAATATTATACACTAAATTAATTAGTGGCTGCTATGACCTCTTTACACTTGTAAGCTAGTAGTTCAGAAGCGGCCGCGTTATTATCTGATGATCGTACGTTCTTTCAAATCACACAGTTCTCAAACAGTCGGATAAGGGGAAAGCTCAGCCACATCAAATGTTATTAGAAGCTAGATTTCAGTAAGACACTGTTACTTACTCATTCTGTGAATGAAAAGAAATTATCTGCATTTACAATGATAAATGATCACAGCTGCTTCTGAATCAGATTGAGTGAAAAAAGTGCTGTCTTACTTACATAAGCTACTCTTTAGCATTATCACTTATCTTAGTGAGTGTTTCTTAATTATTTAATAATAAACAGCTCATTGATCTATATTCTGAGCAGGTTAGCTGAGTAGTTTTAAGTAGACTAGCTGTCAGAACTATGAATTTCACATTTAATCTTATTTAATTTAATCTTATATATTTCTTAATGTGAATTCTGCTTAGACTGACTATGTAACCGTGTCTAGACTGACCGTGTGACCGTGTCTGAGACCAGGATCAAACTTTACAGTTGTCACATTGCCTAAAAGCATTACTTCTGGTCATGGTTTGTATTTATCACATTGATCCCAAATCATGTTATTTCAAATATTAAAGGTCTCAGATTCACTTTTCAAATAAAAATCTAGTCTCAGATAAAGAATATGTTTGAATTCTTAGTCACATTTTCATTCTGATTTCATTATTGAGAATGACATCAAATGAGATCATGAAATCACTTCTCACTTACATAATATCATAACATAGTGCTCATTTGTTGAAAATTCAATAGAGAGTGTTATCAAATATTATTACTTTTCTGAACACAGATTATAATTCATATAATTTTAATTATGAAAAAAATATAAAATACAAAAAAAAAACAAAAAACAAAAAACAAAACAAAAACAAGAAAAAAAAAAAAAAAGAAAAGAAAAAGAAAAAAACAAAAAATAAAAAAAAAAAAATCAACATTGCAGAGCTGCAGCATTCTCAAAATACTCACTTTTCAGAGTCTTTGCAATGTTCATCATCAACTGTGTATCTCTCACAGTGAGGATAACATGGCTGTGATGAGTCATTGTCTTAATATCATCTAATAAATAATCAGTATATATCTGTATAAATGTGAATATTTAGAAAACATACACTTAAAAAGTGTGGCCAGAGTGGACTCTGCTGCCACTTGAATGACATCAAGGGCAGAATACTGGAATTGATGATTCCTCTCATTGATTTCACAGACAAGGCAGGTGAAGATGATCTTGAGAAATATAAGATCTTCTGACTTCTGGTAAAAATGAATCTCACAGAGAGACTCTATTTTCATGATATCAGAGACTGAGCATTATCAAAAAGTGTTACTTTCATGCAATGCACATGCACTTACTGCAATGATTCATTCTCTGTGCATGTGACTGAGGGTTGCAGCTTTCTCACGCTGCATGACTCTCTCTGAGATGCTGACACTGGTTTGCAATTCACACAGTCTCTCAGTTCAGCATGTGCTGTGTGTATACAGCCCTGCATGCTGGGGCTGTGTTGATTATTATGACCTGGCATGGTACTCGCTTTTCGCGGGCCATGTTTCATTTGAGGGGGGAGGGAAAGACACAACTGTGATTTTATTAAGAAGGAATGAATAATTAGTAATGTTGAATGTAATTTAATTCTTCTGCATTTAAAATTTGATTAGTTTATACTCTTCAATTTGAGGATTTCTAAGAGTGTTTTAATAGTTTTCATACTGGCTTGGACTTAGTGATGAGTTGAAGAAGAAGAGAAAAGAGAGAAGAAAGAAATGAGAATAACTTATCTTTATAATATGAAAACAGAGAATTGCTGCAATCATTCTTTCTAGCAACAAAGATCTGTTTTCTGCATGTATCTCTGATATAGATTATATGATAACTGCATACAAAGAATATCAACACTGCATGCATTGAATGAAGATGATGTTGCTATACAACACTGTAGCTGTTTCTGTATATCTCTGAAAGCTGTTAATATTTTCTTTGTCTCTTTATATTTGATAAGTCAGTAATATATTTCAATGCACTTTCTCTTTCATCATCATCATCATCATCATCATCATCATTATCAACATTATTACTATCATCATCATCATTACCATCATTATTATCATCACTATCATCATCATCATCATCATCATCATATCATTCCTAGCCGCCTCTCCTGCCTTCACCTCTCTTCAACACTCACTGAAATCAATCATGTCATCCCTCTTCAAATATTCTGCAGTCCTGCGGACCACCAAGGCACGTGAGCGCCATCACAGATTGAAGGGAGAGAAGAAGAAGGCATTCAAGCAAGAAGAGACAGATTGTAAGACATGTTATAATGCCTTGAAGAGACTCTGTAAGAGAGTAGAATGATAACAATTTTAAGTAACACTTCTGATAGATTTAGACTGAACTAAGTATAGAAATAATGCAGATGACACCACCTGTGAGAGATTGAAGAAGAAGATAGTGAAGAGTCTCATACAGCAGTGATGAGATCAGGAGAAGTTCTGAGAATGATTTGAGTTCAAGATGAAGAGAGAGAGAGAGAAGAAGAGTATTACTGTAAATAAGTGATGACAGAAGAAGATTGAGAGAGTGTTGAAGTGAGAGACAAAGAAGTCAAAACTGATAAGTTTTTTACTTATTGAGAGATAATGATTTTTAATAATGCTTCTATTCTCTAATTGATTAGCAGGAGCTGACAGAGAAGGAGGGGATTGAGGCCTTGTTCAGGTCTCAAATACACTTTATGATCCAGGACATTGAGAAGACAGCCCTGCTCTCTGAGCATATCAATCTACTTACTGCTGAGGTGGAACCCGAGGCAGCAGACCAGGAAATGTGGGATTTTGAGGTACAGGTTGACCTGGCTGAGAGAGAGCAGCAGAAACCCTTCTCTGAGAAGACAGTGAAGAGAGATTTTGAGATGATTATCATCTCAGATGAGAAGGAGAAGAAGGAGAAGAAGAATGAGAAGTGAATTATGAAGAATGATAAGAAGAATGAGAAAGAGAAGAAGTAGATTTTTTTCTTTTTATATTAGTTAGTTGTAAGTTTAAGTTTTTAATTATTAATAATTAAAATTGATTTTGAGTTTTCAAAAATTATTGTACAAGTTGTAATCAAGTCAGGAATGATATATATATATATATATATTTAACTATCATGATTCACAAATCACTATAATATATAAGTATCAACATTTTTTCAATATTGATATTTACAATATTAATATATTTTTAATAATATCATCTGATAACATAATTTGATAACACTCTCTTTTACAATATTAATATATTTCAAGAAATATGATAGAGATTAATCAAGATTATTTGTTTACTTTTATACATCAATGATATTCAATCTGAGTTAGTACTAAAATTATAACTAAGCTAAGAAACAAGATTATTTTCTCTTATATTAATTCTTCTTATACACATCAGTGATCAGTTATTGAAAATAAATTATTATCTTTCTCAAATTATTATCATGTCTTCTGAATTCACTTCTTTCACTTCTTTTACTTCTACTGAAGATTCACAAACTCTTTAAGAAATCACTGTGAATCACAAAGTCTATATTGTTTACAATTCAACACAGAATGCTCTCTTTCAATCATGATAAATGATCACTTCATTCTTCACATCTGATTCCAGGCCATGAAATTTATAGAAAACTCAACACAAACATTGAGATGAACTATGGAATAATTATCAACAGGTTGTATTGCAGATTACTGAAGAGCTATCTCTCTGCTGCAATCACTGCAACTTCATTCAGAAACATTCATCATGAACTGATCATGACTCTGAAGGAATTTCCTGACATCTGAAGTCATCAGAATGCAGACAATAAAAGGAAAATAATCAGAAAATTACTACTGGGCTGGTAAGTTACTCTATCAGATAATGATTTTTAATAATGCTAACTTTCTAATTTGAAGGAAATCATGTGAAAATGACCACATATCAGTACTCTGATTCCACAACTCTCATCTGATAACTTCTGTGAATAATTACTTCACATATATATATCTCTGAATCTTTCTCTTCAATCAATTGAAAACCCCGAATTCTGAACACTTCTTCAAATGCTTAATTCAAATCTTCATATTTCACATCAATTCTGTCTTCAGTCCAACCTTGAGACACACTACAAAGTCAATATGCAACATCTAGAATCAGAGTTGAAGAATCATTGAAGAGTATCTCTCACTGTGAATGCATGAACTAGTACAAACAATCTTGCATTTATGAGAGTTATATGTTATTACATTGATGAGAACTGAACTTATTGAGAGATATTAATTGAATTTAAATCATTGATCAGTAGTCATACTGGGGATTATATGGCAGAGATATTAATAACTGTGATTAAAAATGACTATTGAGATATTAGTCTCAGTCTTCTTGTAATTACAACTGACAATGCTGTGAATAACTACACTATGATGAAGAGCTTGGAGCAAAAATTGACTTTGCATTCCTGAAATAGTAAACAAGGTCATATTCTCTGCATTGCTCATGTGGTTCAACTTGTGATGCAAACACTGATAAAGAATCTTAACATTGAGATGAAGAATAATGAGATGGCTGATTCTTGAGATGAGAATGAGATGAAAGTGATTACTCAAGTAACTTTTGCATTCACTTTGCAAAAGATAATGTTTTTTGATAACACTTTTTGATATTGCTTTTTAATAACACTTTTTGATAACACTACTGTTAATTTTGAATAGATTGACTAATAATTTAAATATCATAGATTCAAAACATTGCTAATATGATTTGTACCTCTTCTAAACAACAACAATGATTTCATGATATTCAACAAACAAACAAATCAGTCACATCACTGAATATGATACAGGATGTTAGAATATGGTGAAGTTCAATATATGAGATGACTGTTCAGGCTCTTTGATTGTATCAGGTGATTGATCATTGAGTGCAACACTCTGATTGAGAAAAGATTCAGATATTGAAACTTTCTGATATGAAGTGAACTCAGTTGAAATATATGATTGATTTACTGTTTCAGTTTTATAAGACAACAAAGACAGTCTCAATCACTTGTACATCAATGCTGCAGTCAGTCTGGTGAGTGTATAACAGTTTATTTACTCATCTTGAGAAGCAGTTGAATCACTCAAAAAGAAATTCAGTCTGGGATGATGCTATAGTGCAGGCTATTATTGCTGCAAGGGATAAACTGGCATATTACTACAGCAAAACTGAACAATCTTTTACAGAGTACTATACTGTAGTAGCTCTACTAGATCTCTTCTGTTGAGTTAATATCTACACTTCTCAAGATTGAACAGAGGAGGAATGAGACTTGTATGTCAAATTAGCCTGAGACTACTACAATGCCAACTATCAGAGATTTGAATAAGCAGATGTTTGAGATGTGAAGATAGTGGAATACAATTCCCTAGTAAGTAACAATCTTTGATAACACTTTATATCTCATAGAACTATAATACTAACTTTGAAACAGAACTTACATACATTGATTGCAACTGAAAATCAGGCAAAACTACATGCTTGTAAAACTGAATTTGACTGTTATCTTCAAGATGATCTGACAAATTTACACATCAAATCAATTCTAGAGTTATGAAAAATTGTTGAGAGTACATATTCAACTGTTGCACTGATGGCGCGTGATATTCTGACAATTCCATTGACAGGGGTGGGAATGGAGTGAAAGTTCAACTCAAGTCAAGATATTTGTCACTATTGTCAGAGACAATTACAAGGAGAAACAATCAAGAAACTCATGATTGTAAAACATGAAATTATCAGACAGTTTAATACCTCTGATCACAGTATATCAGAGAAGTGTAGTTTTCATGAGAAAGTGAAGAATAAACTTGCACAAGAATGTATTTAGTTGTTTCATGAGTGTTATCAATAATTATTACCAAATTCTGATTATATAAGCAATCACTGAATGAATTAAATGAGACTGATTTTGATCTTCAGTCTCAGTCTCATTCTGATTTTGAAAGAATGATCATCTTTCACAGTTTATCCTGAGAAATTACTCTCATTTCACTATTCTTGAATTAAATCTGGTCATTTTTCACACCATTTCTCTCAGAAATGGTCCATTTTCAGATTTTTTTGAGGCTTGGTCCTGGTGGGACTCACGCCAAGAAATGTATGAGATCAGACCAAATGGGACCAAATGTGAAATTCATGGTCCCGCCGGCCAGTCTAACCGTGTCTGAGATCAGAATCAGAATTTTTGATAGTTTTATTATTAATTTAACAGATCTCATTACACAGTTCTAATATTAGATAGTAGTCTCATACTGTTTCAGTAGAACTTACTATCTACTCTTATTACATTTTTCAAATGAGACTATGATTTTCACTTCTCAATTTAAATTATTTTTATTGCTTTAAATGACTTTAAATCTTATTTGAGTGTTATTAAAAAGCATTACTTTTTAAAAAATTAAAAATAGTCTAAAAAAAACCTTAAAATGTCTAAAAATAGTAACTTTATATTAAGAATAAAACTAAATGAGATCAAATGAAATCACTTTCTTATTTTTTTCAAGTTATAGTTTCATTTTAAGATCTGATATATAGTCACTTTACATGTTTATTTAATGATTAGTCTTAGCAGAATTCATATCAAGAAATGTATAAGACTAGATTAAATAAAACTAAATATGAAATTCATAATCTCAGTAGTCAGTGTAATCTCACTGAAACTAATTATTAAATAAATATGTAAAGTGACTATATATCAGATCTCAAAATGAAATTATAACTTGAAAAAAATAAGAAAGTGATCTTATTTAATCTCATTTAGTTTCATTCTTAATATAAAGTTACTATTTTTAGACATTTTAAGGTTTTTTTTAAACTATTTTTAATTTTTTAAAAAGTAATGCTTTTTGATAACACTTAAATAAGATTTAAAGTCATTTAAAGCAATAAAAATAATTTAAATTGAGAAGTGAAAGTCATGATCTTATTTGAAAAATGTGATAAGAGTAGATAGTAAGTTTCACTGAGATAGTATAAGACTACTATTTAATATTAGAACTGTGTAATAAGATCTGTTGAATTAATAATAAGACTATCAAAAATTCTGATTCTGATTTCAGACACAGTTACACAGTTAGTCTAGTTTCAAGTAGTTTCTATTTATAAATGATATTGAAATCAATCTGGTCAAGCGCGAGCTAGATGAGTAAGATAATTAATTTAAAGTCTACAACTCATCTGCACTTCTAGTTTAAATAAGATATATAATTAATCTCAGTTAATCAATTTTCTTTAATATCAGTAATCTTCATGATATCTACAGTGAAGTGAAGTGAAGTGTGAAATAAATAAAGATTTAATATACTGAATTTTTATTTAATTTATAATATAATTGTTTCTTTAGTTTGAGAAGTATAACTTACTGTCAGTACATATTCAGAGAGAGAAAATTAAATCAGAGAGAGAAAATTAAATAAGTAAATAACTTACTATTTTCTGATAATAATCAATAGCTTACAGAATATATAGAAAGAGGTTTTCAGTTTAAATTATTTTATTTATATTTTCTGTATACAGAGTTTCAATGTATGACAGTTGTAAATGATTCATTCTTGTTTAATTTAACTGCTGAATTCAGTTATTCACTGAAAACAGTATGAAACTTAAGATCTACTATATATTATACTAATGAAGTAGTTCATCTTTTTATCAGATATAGTTTTCTTAACTTATGTCTGATAAGTGATAAGTAAATATTGATTTATATTGTGATTCAAAGGTTGCTTAAACCAGCATACGATTACAGGCGTACGCCGGCTTCTTATATATTATACACTAAATTAATTAGTAACTGCTATGACCTCTTTACACTTGTAAGCAAGTTCAGAAGCAGTCATGTTATTATTCAACAGTTGTATGTTCTTTCAAATCACATTCTTTCTCATCAGATTCAGTCACACTCACATGATTATATTATACACTCTAGCTTCATGCAGATTAGCTCATCACTAGCATTTCACAATTATATGATCTATTTCTGATTTGACTAGTATTCTGTATACACTCTCACAAAGAAACTTTCACTATATTACATTACTTATTCACTAACTTTTCTTATTCTTCAATCATCTTCTTCATCATTATCATTATTGAATGTCATCATTATCTCATTCAAGATTACTATCTCTTCTTCTGTTTAACATCTTCTATTTATTTATCTATTATTAATATTATTATTATTATTCAATTATAGATGTATGCAGTCAGAGACTATAACATCTACCTGAGAACTTTTAGTTCTCAGGGTTTTTTCTATATCTGTAAAGTTAACTATTATACATTCATCAATTTCAGATATGCAAAATCAGAAAATTCCAGCTCAGAATATAAAAACTGTTTATAAATTGCAGTGTTTTAACATCTTCTTATACTTTGAAATCATTTGACAATATCATGACAAAGGAAAAGAGAAAGAGAACACAGTCTTAAAGATAGACACATTAAATAGATAGATAGAAAGAAATTGAAAGGAAAAGATAAAGTAAAGAGAGACTGTAACAAAACAAATTCTTAAAAGATAGTATATAGCTGTTTTAACAGACTATATCTGATTGATTTTCTCCTCTTCATATTCAGATAATTCTGAATTTAGCCATTTTCTTGTAGCTGCTTGAGTTTCTGATAGAAAGTCTATTAAGTATTTAATTCCTGTCTCAGTTGAGAATAAGAATATCATATTTAATTGATTTAGATCATACTTCTCTTTCAATCTGGCTCTGAGACTATTGTATAATGCACAGTGTATTATAATATACTCAGAATTCTCATTTATATTGCAGAATGAGCATTCTATTGAGTCAAATCTATCATTAAATCTTTGTATATAAGATTTGAAATGATCATGTTCTAGTTTCAGCTGTATTATAGATGAGAATATTTTCTTTTTACATTTAATTGAACAAGATTTCTACTTGGGTTTTATTTTAAATCTTGAATAATGTATACTCTTCTTTTGTTTCTGCCAGCTTTCATTTTACTTATCTAGACAAGATTCTTTTATTTTTCTCTTTATAAAAGATCAGAACATAATTTTTTGAATAGATCTGCTTAATTCTGCACTCTTTTTTACAGCTGAATCAGCCAATTCATTGCTATGAATATTCATATAAGCAGGAACTCAGTGCAGATGAATTATCAGCTTTGATGTTCTTCTCTTTTGAATTTTCAAAACAGAGTTTAAGATCAGTTCAAGATTCATTTAATCATTATAAATCTGACTATTTCTAAGTCTTTTTAAAGCAGCTTAACTATCAGAGAATATTCATGTCTCTTTCAAACTATTTCCTCTTTTATGAGATTTTATTTCTATAAGTCTGAAAGCTTTCACTATTGTAAATAGTTCAGTATCAAAGATCTCAGATTCACAGCCTTGATTTCAGAAATCTGAGATAAAATTGATATTATCTTCAGTATAAGCAATGCCTGTGCCTAATCTATTCAAATTCTCATTTTTTGAGTCATCTGAATAAATCAGAATAGAGTCTTTTATATTGATTATAGAAATTCTCTTCAAATGCTGTTCATATTCTTTCTCTTTTGATAGTTCACTTATTTGTAAGTTTATAAGAGATTCAAGCTTTTCTCCTCAGAGAGATAACTTCTCATGATTAACTTTTTCAATATTTAAAGAAGAAAATTGATTTTTAATCAGAGAGTATAGTCTGTACAGTTGAGAAGGCATTTTCTTTGAAGAATTATTTTCATTTTAATCAAGAAATCTATTTCAATCCAGTTCATTTTCAGAGTTAATTGATGAAAATGAAGAAGAGACTCTTTCTCTGATTATATGACTTGAGCTCATCTTTATAACTCTTAAAGCATAGTTCATACAGGTCTTTTCAAATCTAATAGTAGAAGAAGGAATTGAAGCTTCAATTTTCATTGCTTTAATAGAAGATGATTTGAATGCTTCTAGAATTCTTCTCAAGACTCTGTTTTACAGACTTTGAAAGAGTTCAGTGAAATTCTCTTGATTATTTCATCAAACTTGAACTTCATAATTAGCTACTGATGTAATACAGGCTATATATAACTGTCTCATAGCCTGAAAGAATAGACCTCTCTCTGTATTTAATAGTCTGATTATGTTGTTCAATAGTCTTTCTGCCTTGATAGTTCTTTGTTAAATGTGATATTTAAAATTCAACTTGAAGTTTAATCATACTTCTAATTATTTAACATTTACACTGGGTTTAATCTCTCTATTTAAAAGAGTTAGAGATAGTTCTTTCTCATTGAATCTAGAAAAGAAATGAATTAACTCAGTTTTATTCATATTAAATTGAATTTAATTAATATCTGCTTGAACAAAGATTTCCTCTGCAGCTTCTTCAATCACTTTCAAATTCTCTTTGATAGTTTTTGAGCTGTAGACTAGATCAATATTATTCATATAACTCAGAGATTGCACTATTCTCATATTTCTATTTTTGAATAGATATACAGTGTATATTGCAAATAAAATGAGTGAGATTAAAGATTCTTGTGATACTTCTATTTTTATCTCAGTCTTGTCTTATTTCATTCCATCAAAGAAAAGTTGTATAATTCTTTTAAACATAAAACAGTTAACTCATTTTATTAGAGAAAGTGGCAGTTTTAACATCTTCAATGTCTGAATTAACTTTGACTTTGAAACATGATCAAATGCTTCTTTTATATTAATAAAAACTGCAGTTGAGACCAGATCTTCATGCTTTGCTATTTGAATATCATGAATAACTGAGAGAACAGTGTTAATTACAGAACACTGTTTTCTATCTCTCATTTGTTCACTGAATAAAAGAGAATTACTGATAGAGCTTATAAAAGATAGTTAAGTAGCTATTATCTTTTCTAAAACCTTTTCTAGGCAGTTCAATAGAGATATTACTCTATATGACTTGAGAATTGAAGTTTTTCTATTAGGTTTTGCAAGAATCACTTCAGTGACTTCTCTTCAGTATTCAGAATAATATTCATTTTTCAAGAGATTGAAAAAGAGCTCAAAATATTCATTCTTTAAATATGAGTATGTATTTTGAATAATCAAGTGATTAATTGAATTAGGCCCTGCAGCAGTCTTAACTGAACTTGAGAAGATAGCTGACTCTAATTCATCTTAAGTAAGATCAGGCCATTCTCAGTCATTTTCATTAATATAGTTGAGAAGTGATATATTCTCTTTCTCTGAATCTGAATCTGATGAGTTTTGAAAGAGAGTTCTTATAAAAGCTTAACATTTTTTCTTAAAAGAGTTTACTGTATATAATTCATTCTGAAACTCATATTCTAAGGTTGAAAGTTTTGCTACACTTCTTGTTTTAGTATAGTTAAAAGTTTTAAAAACTTCTTTTTCTTATACTTCTTCAAGAAATTTATTCCAGCAGTCTGTTTTAGCTTTTTTAATATCTGAAAAATATTCATTTCTGACAGTTTTGAACTCTTTATCAGAAATTATATCATTCTTTCAATCTCTTCTAGCAGTAGTCAATTGTTTTCTTTTAGATGTGATATTCTCATTTCATCAAGATTTTGAATACTCAGAAGACTTTCTCTTTGAAATATTATCTTTAACACTTGCTAGAATAATAGATGTAATGAGCTTCACTCTATTCTCAAGCATTTCATTTGAGATATCTTGATCAGGATTTCAATACACCTCACTCTGTCTTTCAGATTTTAACAGTTTTATACTTTCTTCAACTGCCTTTCAGTCAGCTTTTTCAAAGTTATACTGATTAGAGAGAAGAGAATTTTCACTCATTTATTTCTCACTCAGTTCAATATCAAATTGAATAATCTCATGACCTGATTCTGATATCTCATTTAAATCAATAAACCAGTTTACAAGTCTTTTTTCTATTAGATTTTGTGACATGAAGATTAAATCTATAATAGATTTCTGTTTCATATCTTTTCTAAAGAATGTTTGTTAATCAGACTTGTTAACTAAATCTATTGAATGCTCAAAGATTCATTTAATCAGATTATCAACTCTTACTGCTCTTTTGCATTCTGAATTTCATCAGAGATGATGTGCATTGAAATCTCCTGCAATTATAGAGTTTCTTGATGAAGTTATGTTCAGAAATTCTCTATCAATTATTCAGATGTTATTATTTTTCTTCAATGACTTTTCATTATAGATATTTATGAGCTGTATAGTATTAAACTCATTCTCTTTATCTATAATATCACTCACCAGAATATCAGAGTCAGATATGATATCAAATCTTAGATTAAATTGATATCTTGATCTCTTTCTTCCATAGATCACTACTCTTGACTTTATCTCAGACTTTTGAGATAAAAAGCAGTAGTAGCTTGAATGAGAAATGACATATTTTTACTCAGTATCAAAATTCAGCTCCTGAAGTAGTATAAAATCAACTTTTTATTCAAATGCAATTTGAAGACAAGAATAAATGCAATTTGAGTTTCTATTCACATTATTTTAAATAAATGTGATTTTTGAAGAGTTTTTAAACTTTTTTTATTGTTTTTGTTATATATTCATACTAAAAGAGAGTAGAGTAGAATCTAATCACTATCATCAGATAGTAGATTATAACTATTCTGAAAAGTAGAAATCTCAACTGCTTACATTATATCTAGTTTATTATCAGAGTCATTTCTCAATTCTCTAATCTTAATAGAAGTTTGAGAATTTAAATTCTGTTTACATTTAGCTGAAGAATTGAAGTTTGAAGATTTAGATAGTTAAGAGTTCTTTCTTTTTAAGCTTACAGTTATGAGTTTGCTGACTTAACTATTCTCTTCAGTTCTAGATTTGCTTTGAGCTTTATCTTTTCTTCAGTTCTTTTAAGTTCTTGGAGCAAACATACATTCTTTTGAGCTAGATGCATGTTTTTCTTTACAATTAGAGCATTTAAGCAGAGTGTATTAATATATTTCATCTCTTTTTAAACATATTTCACATTTATACTCACTAGTTTTGTAATCTCTGACACAGAATGCACATTTTGAGTCTCTGAAACAGGAGATTGCAAAGTGTTCATATCTTTGACAGTTTGAACACTGTGTTTAAGCTTTGAGATTCATTCTTGAGTCTTTGTATTCATGAACTCTCATTTTCAAACCTGCTACTCTTACTTCAGAGATCTTTGACTGTTCAAGTATCTTTGTATATACTAGAACAGAGGCATTTCTTCTGCTTTATCTGAACTCAATTGAATTTAGTTATACAGACTCTTTTCTCAGTTAAATAGAGTTGTATTCTTCTAATTCATTTTTGAGAAGTAGTATTTCTTCTTCACAGTCAAAAATTTCAACTGGAATATCATGAAGAATGAATTTGTCTCACTTTTCATCTCTCTTAGATAGAATTGTTGTGTTTAACAAAGATTCTACTGCTAATTTTCAGAGATTCTCATTCTGAATAAGAAATTCTGCACTGAATTCAGGCATTGTAGTCAGAATGATAGAGTTTTCAAAGAAGAATGGCTCAATTGAAGCTATAACTGGTTTTTGAACTTTAATATCAGTCATTAACTGAGAAAAGAACTGCTGATTAATTTCATTTCTAATTCTGAAAATAAGATTTGAGTTTAGCTTGTTTCTTTGCAAGATGTCCTGGTTTGAGACTTTGAGAATAAGTCTTCTATTTCTGAAGATTTGAAAGTTTTTCTTCTTTTGCATTTTTTTCTTCACTTTTCTATCAATAGAAGTATGAGTATTATTCTTCTCAGTTTTCTTAGGATTTTGAGCATGTTTTGAGACAGCAGGTTTAGAGACAGCAGATTCAGCTGCTTGAGCATATGTTTTCTTCTGATTTAAAGAAGAAGAAGAAGTAGAAAAGAAGAAAGAAGAGCAAGATGACAAGTCAGTGATTGTATTAGAAATTTTCAAAGTTTTTAGAACTGTATTTAAAATTCCAAGTTTGAACTTGATCACTTTCTGTAGTTATCTAGTCTGAGTATGAAGAATTAACAGAACTTCTTCATTTATCTCACTCAGACACTGCTTTTCAAGAATTTTACTTGCTTTTTCAAGTTTCTGTATTTCAAGAACTTGTTGTCTCTCTATTTCTTCTTTCTTTCTTCTCTTCAGAATTTCAATCTCAGAAATAGCATTTGAGAAAGCATTCTTTTTCACATCAACTGAGTGTACCTTTGAACTCATTGTTCTTACTCAATGAAAAGTTGATCAGACTAATTCAATTGAGATATTTATTAAACTCTTTTGAATTGAAAAGTTGGTCAAACTGTTTCAATTAAGAGGTTTCTAAGTCTGTTTTCAATTGAAAAGTTGGTCAGACTATTTCAAAAGAAGAATAACAGACTTTTATGTATAAAATACCTGATTTTTTTCACACTAGTTCAGTAACTAGGTTAGATTTTTGAAGAGAATCTAATAAACTAAAATTGATTTTTAAGATAAATCAATAAAATCTTTACAATCTCTTTCTTGAGATACAGTGAGGAAAAGTATGATATCAATTGATAATAAATCAGATAATATGACAGTTTTTGAGAGAAAAACTGATAAAAAATAAATCAATTTTTTGCAGAGAAATTGATTAAAACTATTCAATTTTATTCTAAATCATTCAATTCTTCTCACACAATAAGTGTGCAACTCAAATCAGTTAATAAAGAGTGTAAAAAGAAATTAAGTATTAATGAAAGCTTTTCAGTCACTGAAAAAGTAATTCTTACTTAAAAGAATATGAAATTATGACAGAAAACAACTCTGTTTTTAATTCTTTGTAAGAATATTGTATAAAACTTAGAGAAAAACACCTTACTTTTTCAAGAGAAGTAAAAAACTATTTCTAAGATCTTTTTTTTTTGCATTAACTGCTGCAGAAGAATGAGATAGAAACTGCTAAGATATGTACTACTATATATCTTCTATCAAGACTTTTCCTCTTCAGAGTCTTGATATTATAGAGAATATAAGTCTGTTTCTATATAATAATATAAATATTGTCAGCGGGATGTAAAGGAACTGGTTATTTATATCTCAAAATAGAAGACTTTGTCAATGATTATATCAATATAGAGTTAATTCTCAAATTCAATAGAAATCTAGTGTTGCTGTTCTCAATCCCTTGCAGAATCTATTGAATATTGAGGTATTAAAACTAGATTTAATATATCTCACTGTGCAGGGATCAAAGGCTCAGTCAGATCTTGAGATATACTGATTTTATAGTTGTTATGTCTGCTGATTATGTATTAAATACAGCTGCTGAGGTATCTCTTTGTACTTTTCTGCCAGGGATGAGCCAGATTGAGAGGGGTTGTACGAGGGTGAGACTTGGCATTGATGTCTAGATTAGACTGGCCGCTGGAACCATGAATTTCATGTTTGATTTCATTTGATCTGGTCTCATACATTTCTTGGCATGAATTCTGCTGAAACTGACTATTAAAAAAACATATAAAGTGACTATATATCAGATCTTAAAATGAAATCATGACTTGAAAAAAATAAGAAAGTGATCTCATTTGATCTCATTTAGTCTCATTCTTGGCATAAAGTTACTATTTTTAGACATTTTAAGGTTTTTTTTAGACTATTTTTAATTTTTTAAAAAGTAAAACTTTTTGATAACACTCAAATGAGATTTAAAGTCATTTAAAGCAATAAAAATAATTTAAATTGAGAAGTGAAAATCATGATTCTATTTAGAAAATGTGACAAGTGTAGATATTAAGTCTCACTGAGACAGTATAAGACTACTATCTAATGTTAAAACTGTGTAATGGGATCAGTCGAATTGGTAATGAGACTATCAAAATATCTGGTCCTGGTCCCAGACACAGTCACACAGTCAGTCTAGTCTAGATACACTGAAGACAGACCGCGGAGGTTGCACTTCAGAAGTGGCTGTTGATTATGTGCTTGATATTATCGCCGAGGTATCTTTTTGTATTTTTCTGCCGGGGATGGGCCAGATTAGGAAGGGCGGTACGAGGGTGGGACTTGGCGTTGGTGTTTTGGAACATCAAAGATGGACAGGGTTTTCGCGGAGGTCGCTCCTCAGATATCTCCACAACTACAGATTGAGGATCTTCCAAAATCAAGAAGATTGATGCATATGGCTAGGTCTCTTCACCTTACAATTTGTATGGCAATTTGGCCCGGGGTTGTGGTGTGGTAGGGGAGAATGGGGGATAATCCCACACAGGAGTTTTGAACAACGTCTGGTTCACGTTTGGCTGGATAACTCCACCACCACACAGGGTATGCGGTCGGCGATGGGGTCAAAATGCTCGTATGATCGAGGGCTTTTCGATGGATCTATCGGCGGGTTCTTATTCGAAAAATCGAGCGAGTTCGTGGTAGAGCGGTTGGTTTTGTGTTTTTATTTATCTATTACATTGTATGCATTTCTGATGATGATCTCTCATTCTCATAACAAGTGTTATTGTAGTGCTCATACCAGGCAGTTTATTAGCAGTAAGTGTAATATGTTGTGAAATGTGACCAGACTTGTTTATCTTCTAATAATCACTAAAATATATTATCATGAATGACACATCTTCTTCATCTTCTTATACACTCTTGACTGTTTTTCTTCTCAGTGAGTTTCTGATCATGTTTTCTGACATGATTTTGCATGAATGCAGATGCTAATATTTGTTTTTATTTATATAGAATCTTCACACATTGACAGATCTGCATTCATTAATAATAGTGAACTCAATATTGAATCATTGATTAAGAACTTGAAGAATGTGATAATAAAGAAATTATCTGTGTTATATATAACTGAGTTCAATTTCCATTGCTTTAATAGAAGATGATTTGAATGCTTTCAGAATTCTTCTCAAGACTCTGTTTTGCAGACTTTGAAAGAGTTCAGTGAAATTCTCTTGATTATTTCATCAAACTTAAACTTCATAATCAGCTACTGATGTAATACAGGCTATATATAACTGTCTCATAGCCTGGAAGAATAGACCTCTCTCTGTATTTAATACTTATCACTGCATGATTAGCTAGAATACTTTCAAATATTGCAGATATTTTCTTTTTCTCACAGTTGAAATCATCTACAGTCACTGATCACTCATCTCAAGAAGTATCAGCTTCAAAAACATACTTCAGCTTCAATCATTATATCTCTTGTCTTACAGTGTAAGCTCAGAGAGAAATGACTCAGTTCAGTAATTAAGCAGATTATTTCTGCAGCATTTTCAGCATCAAATCAATCATGTATTAATCTTATTATTCAGATATATACAGTTATTATAAGAAGTAATAATCTATTGATATCTCAATCTCTGAGAGAAAATGATTCTAAAGTGACTTATCAAATCATACTTACAGCTTATCAACAGCTACAATTTCTTATTGCAGTCATGATAAGAGCAGCAGTGATATTTGAATCATCTCAAGCTAGTTTAGTTGTTAGTTATCAGTCATTCTCTGCTTTAACAATGAGCATAGTTGCTACACATATCAGTGATTATATTAAAAAAGCAAAGCTTATATGATATATAAAGAGTTGACTGAATATATATATTAATTTACACTATATTAAGCTGATTAAAGAATATACTGTATCTAATAACTATAATATTCTGATAGAGAAGAATAAGCATTGAGATTATAAGAATCTAATGCAGTGAATAAATTATCAGAATGTGAAGAAGATACTACTCTTATAGAAGAGCTTTTACTGTATTTTATAACTAGTATTAAGAGATTCTTTTAACAGATCTGACTTGTATCTGACACAGAAGATTCAACAGTTATATACAGTTTATTCAGTACTGTTCAATAATCTTCTGAGAATTAATGAAGAATTAGATAATGATGATAATTCACTGAACTACTCTATCAAGTTAGAGTTAATAAAAAATTATATTACTCTGAAGATTTTTAGTCATCTATTATTAAATAAGATATTAGAGAAAGTCAGTATATAATTTATAAATCTCTTAAAGCTTGAACTTCTTCATCTCTTTCTTAATAAGCTGTAAGAATTCTACAATACTAATTAAAATAAGTTCTCAGTTTTAAAACTAGATCACTGTTCAATTCTTTTCTATAATAAGTTAATATTCTCAGTTCAGTATATCTATTAATTAATCAGTTATTAACTTATTACTAACTTATAAATCAGAGATCACATTCACTGAATCTCTCTCATAAAAGAGAATATTATTCAATATCAAGAGACAGAGCTTGACTGAATTACAATCATATTTATTCATGAAATGAGAGAAGTTAAGTGAATTTTCTTTACACTTATTTCTCTATATCATGTCATGTATAATCATCTACTGAATCTACTGATTTTATAAGAGAATTCTGATAATTACACTATTATCAGACTGCTGATAATTTGAAAGACAGTATTATATAATATTCTGATACAGAATAGTGATAAAAATGATAATTACTTAGTATATAAGTCTCAGATAATAAGATATTTATATTACAATTAAGATGTTTTATTTCTTTAGATAGAATAGATAGTTGATAAATAGCAGCTATTGTACTGAGTAATAGGTAACTAACTAGCTTAATAGTATTGATTTCACTGACAGAACAGTATACAGTATCTTATAGTATCTTAGTAGTATTCTGATTAGACTGGCCGCTGGGACCATGAATTTCACATTTGATGTCATTTGGTCTGATCTCATACATTTCTTGACATGAATCCCGCTGGGACTAATTATTAAATAAACATGCAAAGTGACTAGACTGACCGTGTGACTGTGTCTGAGACCAGGACCAGATTTTTTGATAGTCTCATTGCCAATTCAACTGATCTCATTACACAGTTTTAACATTAGATAGTAGTCTTATACTGTCTCAGTGAGACTTACTGTCTACTCTTATCACATTTTTCAAATGAGATCATGATTTCCACTTCTCAATTTAAATTATTTTTATTGCTTTAAATGACTTTAAATCTCATTTGAGTGTTATCAAAAAGTGTTACTTTTTAAAAAATTAAAAATAGTCTAAAAAAAATCTTAAAATGTCTAAAAATAGTAACTTTATGCCAAGAATGAAACTAAATGAAATCAAATAAGATCACTTTCTCATTTTTTTCAAGTCATGGTTTCATTTTAAGATCTGATATATAGTCACTTTACATGTTTTTTTGATAGCCAGTTCCAGCAGGATTCACGCCAAGAAATGTATGAGACCAGACCAAATGGGACCAAATGTGAAATTCATGGTCTCAGCGGCCAGTCTAAAAGTGACTATATATCAGATCTCAAAATGAAATCATGACTTGAAAAAAATAAGAAAGTGATCTCATTTGATCTCATTTAGTCTCATTCTTGATATAAAGTTACTATTTTTAGACATTTTAAGGTTTTCTTTAGACTATTTTTAATTTTTTAAAAAGTAACACTTTTTGATAATACTTAAATGAGATTTAAAGTTATTTAAAGCAATAAAAATAATTTAAATTGAGAAGTGAAAATCATGATCTCATTTGAAAAATGTGACAAGAGTAGACAGTAAGTCTCACTGAGACAGTATGAAACTACTATCTAATGTTAGAACCGTGTAATGAGATCTGTTGAATTGACAATGAGACTATTAAAAATTCTGGTTCTGATCTCAGACACAGTCACACGGTCAGTCTAATTCTGATAATAACATCTATCAATTACACAGTTACTGAGTAATGTTATAATAATATTAGAAAGTTCTACACTGTCTTAACACTATCTTGATATTTAATATTCAGTGACATGTCACTGAATATAATGATAGAACATGTGTTACAATTAGCAACACGTGACACAGGTAAAATGATGAATTCACAGTGTAATCACTGTAAATTAACCCTACGTTCTTCTCATATGAAAATACAGGTGTTGAGATCATGCCAAGATAACAAGAACATAGGAAATACAAAGAAGTGACAATTAGATACATGCGATAATAACTTCCCAGCTCAGAAACATAGAGTGATTTATTGAAGCGATTTGTACATCTCTGTATTTATTAGAAACCTGAGGTGCTTGGGTTCCGGATTTAATATATCCCCTGCGGGTTTCGAACCCACACGCCTTGATTTCCCACATCAAGGCACTATCAGGTGGCCGCATTAACCATTCAGCCACCGGGGTAAAAAATAAATAATAATTTTTAATAACACTTTATATCACATAGAACTATAATACTAACTTTAAAACAGAACTTATATACATTGATTACAACTGAAAATCAGATAAAACTATATACTTATAAAACTGAATTTAACTGCTATCTTTAAGATAATTTAATAAATTTACAGACTAAATCAATTCTAGAGTTATGAAAAATTATTAAGAGTATATATTTAAGTATTATACTGATAATATATAATATTCTGATAATTTCATTAATAGAGATAAGAATGAAGTGAAAGTTCAACTTAAGCTAAGATATTTATCACTATTATCAGAGACAATTATAAGAAGAAATAATCAAGAAACTTATAATTGTAAAATATAAAATTATTAGATAGTTTAATATCTCTGATCACAGTATATTAGAGAAGTGTAGTTTTTATAAGAAAGTGAAGAATAACCTTATATAAGAATGTATTTAGTTATTTTATAAGTATTATTAATAATTATTATCAAATTCTGATTATAGAAGTAATCACTAAATAAACTGAATAAGACTGAATTTAATCTTCAATCTCAGTCTTATTCTGATTTTGAAAGAATAATTATCTTTTACAGTTTATTCTGAGAAATTACTCTTATTTCACTGTTCTTGTATTAAATCTGATTATTTTTCACATTATTTCTTTCAGAAATGAGTCATTTTCAGATTTTTTTAATACTTGATTTTGATGAGACTCATATCAAGAAATGTATAAGATCAGACTAAATGAGATTAAATATGAAATTTATAATTCTGTCAATCAGTTCAATCTCAGCTTTGTTAAATATTTATAGATCTATTAATCAGCTATTATGATCTCACTCTGTATTAAAGACTAATTATAGACTTAATAACTGCAGTTCTCTCTGTCAGTATTAGAACTTGATAGTGAGCTTACAGACTCTAGTCTATCAAAATACTCTGTCTAGAGTCTAGATATATGTTTAAATCTGCTAGTCAGATAATTTTCATAATTATTCTCTATATTTAAGAGAGAGCTAGGCTCTGATAATAGCTCTAGTTAGAAACTAGCTTAAGTAGTGTATAATTACTACATTAGACTTGACTCTATATTATTAGAACCTTGACAGATGCATAGTAGAATAGTGAGATATTAATATTTTATATTAACTCTGATAAGTGTTTACAGAATCTTGCTTAACTAGTAACTTAGCTTGCAGTAGAGAGTTCTACTCTGTATTAAGTCTTACTAATTAAACTCAGTCTCTATTACATGAGAGCTTTTATGAGTCAGAAGTAGCAGATGTCAGTGATGAGATTCAAACTCACACATCTTTAATATATACAGTCTTAATTATCAGTCTTATTAACTGAGCCACACTGACTAGAAATAGTATTCAAATCTAGATTTATTGCATCTGAGTGTGTAACTTGTGTTATAGAAGTCTGATTATCTATTCTCTGCTAAGATATACTTAATTGCAGTATTTTCTATCATAGCTGACTCACTTATTTCTGTTTAATGAGAATGTTATATACTTCTTTCACTGTATCTAATTATAAGATTAAGCATTTTCATTCTGCTCTTAACTTAGATATAAGATTACAATGAAGATCTATAAATAGAAAGATATTAAAATCTTTTTATTTAATATAAGATAGTGTAAGCTGAAGTGTGTGAAGTATAATATAAGATTACTCACTTATTTACACTTAGTGAAGTATTTATAACACTTATCTCATATATTTACTTTTTCAAAGTTATGCATTATTCATTTGAAAAACTCATTTCATATTTATAAAAATGAATATTACTTTAAGTCTGTGAGATTCATCTTTTCATCAGCTATTTATAATGATTTTACTTTTTCATATAGAAATATAACAGATTTTAAAACTTATTAAAATTCTGTTAACTGTCTGTCTGTAAGTTCATACTTAATTTAATAATATAATTGTATCCGTGGCGGGCTGCGTCTGATCAATTATATAGACTATTCTGTTACACTTCACAGATTTCAACCGCTTCATTCTCAATCGCGTACGCTCCGATTCTCGGCCATTCTCAATCGCTGATTCTCGGTCGCCACGAACGCGTACTGTAGCGTACGCCGCTATGTAGAGTCAGATATAAGGGTAAAAACTCGTCTGATTCTCTAAAAGATGGGAGATGAGTGTACACTCTTATATATACAGTGATTGTTTTATAGAGATTAACTCTTGTAGAAGAAGTGATTATCTATAAAGAGAAGAACAGAGACTCTGTAGAGAAGAAGCAGAAGCTCTTATAGAAGAAGTAATTGCATATGAAGAGAAGAACAGAGACTCTGTAGAGAAGAAGCAGAAGCTCTCATAGAAGAAGTAATCACATATGAAGAAAAGAGCAGAGAGTAGAAGTGAAAGCTTCAGAAAACAGTAAGAAATGAAGTGAAAGCTAGAGTTGAATAGAGAATTGACTTGAATAGAAGATGAAAGCATATCACAGTTCTCTTATTCAAATGAATGCATTCATAGAGAAGAAAAAATGATGTTAAAAGAAGATGATGAGTATTATAAGTACTAGGTTCAAAGACGTGAATATTATTCAGAAGTGCTAGTTCATTTACATATACTGCAGATATCATAGAAAGAGAAGACTGAGTGATAGAATTGCTTATTCATACAAAGAATGATCAGATGTAAGAATTATTTATTCATATAAAGAGTGAAAGATGTAAGAACAGCTTAAAAAGAAATCATATACTGTAGATATTATAGAAAGAAGAGACTGAGTGATAGAATTGCTTATTCATACAAAGAATAAAAGATATAAGAACAGCTTGAAAAGAAATGATAAGAAAGAGATAAAAGTTCTTTAATCTAAAAACAGCTATAAGTGTGGTTCGGAAGAACGTACAACTGTCAGATAATAACGCGGCCGCTTCCGAACTACTAGCGTACGAATGTAAAGAGGGTCATAGCAGCCACTAATTAATTTAGTGTACAATATTACAATATATAAGAAGCCGGTGTATGCCTGTAATTGTACACTGGCTTAAGCAATCTTTGAATCACATCTGATAGCATGTCTAAAAACTGGTGAGAAGCACAGACTTCTTCAGAGCATGATAATTCTGTCTACAAAGTGATTTATAGTTATCATGTCAGAGTGATTCTAGAACATCTCAAAAGATAGTGTATAAAGAGCAGTGAGCAGAAGAGCATCTGATTAATACTGCTTCACTTGTTAAGGAAAAACTTCACACTCAGATGAATGCCATGTATATGAACAGATGAGATGTGAGAAAGAGAATGAGAGCAGTGAATCAGATTCAAAGAAGTTCACTTCCTACTTAAAGAAAGAATAAAAAGAGAGGAGTAGTTATCACTGAAGTTATACAATGATAACAGAAATCATATAATGATATAGTGATATAATGATATAGCAATAGAATAATATACTGATATAATAACACAGTGATATAATGATAGATATTGTATGATTAATAAGAAATCACTGAAATGAATATCTCTTCTAATTAATACAAATAATACTCTTCTCTGCTATCTGAACTGAAAGATATACAGAACCTCTTAGAGAGTTTACTCAAAGTAGTAAGAAAAGTGACTGAGACTGCTGAACTGGAATTGAAGCTCTGTACATGTACAAGGATTCTAAATAAGATTGAGATTTTGTATATAGAGTGACAGACTGAGATGAAAGTTAAATAATAATTGACATTCACTGCAGATCAAGCATTCACTATGAAGAGCTTCACTGACACAATCATCATCATTAATAAGAATAGAGAAAATCAGATCTTAAATCTACAGTAGAAGATCAAACATTTACACAGACAGATAACTATATCAAATCTGAAGATTTCATCATAATTGTTCATAATCTCTTCAGAAGTGTACACATCATTGAAGACTGCTGTGTAGAATGAGAATCTGAGTATGAAATACATTAAGTCAGAAGATCTGTCAGAGCTACTAAGCTTTAATAATAACTGAAAAAAATAATGCTGTAATCAGCTGACTAAGTCAGATGCAATTATATTATCAGATTGAATGTGAACTCACAGACAGACAGTTAACAGAATTTTAACAAGTCTTAAGATCTGCTACATTTCTACATGAAAAAGCAAAGTCATTGTAAATAGCTGATGAAAAGATGAATCTTGCAGATCTGAAGTGATATTCATTCTCATGAATATAAAATGAGTTTTTCAAATGAATCTTGTACAACTTTGAGAAAGTAAATGTATAAGATAAGTGTTATAAATACTTCACTGAGTGTAGACAAGTGAGTAATCTTATATCATACTTCATACACTTCAGCTTATACTATTTTATGTTGAATGAAGAGCTTTCAACATCTTTCTATTTATAGATCTTCATTTATGATCTTACATCTGAGTTGAGAGTGAAATGAAAATGCTTAATCTCACAGTCAGACACAGTGAAGAAAGTATATAATATTCTCATTGTACAGAAACAAGTAAGTCAATTATAATAGAAAATACTGCAATTGAGTATATCTCAGCAGAGAATGAGTAATCAGACTTCTATAACATAAGTCATATATCTGAATATGATAAATCTAGATCTGAATGTCATTGCTAAAGCACTGAATTCTCTGAAAAAGAGATCTTCTGAGTGAAAATCTTAATATTATGAGTATTGAGCTTGCTTCAACTGCAGATATTAAAATCATGATACAAAAGATTGCACTCAGTGTGTGCAGTTAAGAGAAGTAAGAGAGTTAAGAAACTAGCAGAATCAGTGAGCTCAGAGACACTTACTGATATTCTATGAAAAGTCTTCAAAGTGAAAGAGATGTCTGTGTTAGATGATTCTCTGAATTCTGTAAATGTAAAGAAGAAGCAGGCTTCTGAATGAGATGCAGGCAAGAATGAAGTGAACACTCATCTCAATGCCTTGAGACCTGAAATGTTAATGTATAAGAGACACTTGAGTAAGAATTGAGAGATGGCTGCAAAAGTATTAGTGAATACAAAAGCTTCTACACAATATATTAATAATTATATGATTCAAAGATTGAAAGAGATTCACTGAGTGAAGAATCTCTGATACATAAGATTATCTGATAACTGATATTTGATATCATCAGTAAAAGTAAGAGTTCTCTTACACTTCAGAGAATGATCTTGTTATATTTAGATGTGAGAGCTGCAGAATGTGAAATATAATTTTATTCTCAAACTTGATTAATTTCAAAGATTCAATCTGCAGATTCAATGATGTACATATTATATGCAGTTGACTGATAGAAAGAAAATGATTTATATAATTCTATCAACTAATATGAGAAGAATATTTCACACTTCTGATATAGAAGAATTAAATCTGCTTATATATTAATAAGTAAAGAGAATGATTTACAAGACCTCATCTGAAAGCATTCTGTATATCATACAGAACTCAGAAGCAGAGGAAATCAAGATAAAGAATATGTAAGAGAATAAGTATATAAAGAAGCTTCTGAAGAAGCATGAGAAGATCTTCTGAACAGATCTTTCACTGAAATTGCTGCTGAAATGAGGATTCATACATGAGATTGACATGAGAGATGCAAAATCAGTCAATCAGAATGCATACTCTCTGTCACAAACACATCTCAAAGAACAGAAGCATCAGATTATCAATCTTCTAGAATGTGATCTCATACAATTCTCATCAAGTGTGTGAGGCTTTCCAGTTCTATTCATGAAAAAGATGAGTGAGAAGTGATGAATATGTATCAATTATCAAGCACTCAACAAGCTTATGATCAAGAATGAATATTCACTGTCACAGATTCAATAACAGTTGAATACAGTTGAAAATGTCTGATATCTATTAAAGATTAATCTTCTCTCAGAATACTGACAGATCTGTGTAGATGAACTGTCAGTTTCATAAACTGCATTTAATATGCAATGAGAAAAGTTTAAATTTCTGATAATATTATTCAGTCTGATAAATGCACTTACTATCTTTCAAATGATGATGAATATGATTCTTCATAAACAGAATGAAACCTCATATCTTATACATCTTAATAACATTCTAGTCTTTTCAAACTCATATAATGAATATCTGAAGCATTTTAATGAAGTGCTTATTACTCTGACAGAGTATAAGCTCTATATTAAATTAACTAAGTGTGTGTTTGAAATGAAAGAGTTGAAGTTCATAGAATATATAGTGAGTGATGACTGTATACATCTCATCTCAGAGAAATTGAATGTTATAGTGAATTGATCACAGTCAAGAAATGTACATCATGTATAACAGTTTCTTGAGTTGATCTCATACTACTGCAGATTTATCAAGGATTTTGCATGAATATCTGCATCACTCTCAGATCTCTTAAAAGAAATGAATATAAATCTGTGAAAGAAGAAGTTTCATTCAATTATCTGAAATACTGTGTGTAAAGAGGCTTTTCTCACACTGAGAAAATATGTAACAACATTCTCAGTGCTTATTCAATCAGATTATAATAAACCTTTCTATATTAAGATGAACATATCTGAATGAGCTATCAGAGACATTCTTCTACAGATGAGTAAGAATGACAAGCTGCATCTGATAACATACAATGGTAGAAAACTATCAGATATCAAGCTCAATTACTCAGTGTATGAAAAGAAATTGCTAGTGATCAAGCATGTGCTGACATTGTGAAATAGATATATTGATAATAAGTATATAACAACAGTGATCACAGATCACAAAAGCCTTGTCTATCTATAATTAATAATAAAATCTTTCAAACACTTAGTATGTTGAATCTTGAAGTTTCAAGTGTACAATCTTCATATTAAATACTGAAAAGAATCAGATGCTATGATATCTGATATAATCAGTTACAGATCTGATTTCATGAATGAGAATTCTGCAAATCAGACATAAGAAATATTCACATTAAATATGCTGAAAGAATGTAAGAAATCAGAATGAGTGAACATCATGATCTCTTACTTAAAGAATAGCAAGATATTGAATAACAAGTGTCTCATAAAAGTAGTAGAAGAGATGCTTCTGAACTTTAAGCTGAGAAAATTAGAAAATAATGTTATGCTTTACTGTGATCTAGAATACACAGAAGCTCTCTATCTAGAATCTTCATTTAGACATGACTTGATGACTCATATACACAAGGAATTCAGTCACTTAGAAAGCTCTGAACTCATAAGTGTACTCAAATCAAGAGTATACTGGTCAAGTATGACTGAGGACATTCAGACATACACTCACAAGTGTCTGAATTATCAGGTTGTGAAAGAATCTAAGAAAGGGTTAGAATATGAGAAAGCATAATATCAGATGAAGTGTATAATACAATTATTCAAACAATGAGAGATGAATCTCATAGATATATTACTGTGAATATTAAATGGAAATTGATGAATAATCACTGCTATTGATTACACTACTGGCTGATCAGTCATGAAAACAGTTTCAGAGATGACAGAGAAAATGATGATAAAGTTTCTATATGATAAGATCTATGTTAACTATGAAATACTGTGTGAGATTCTAACTGATAACAGTGTGAACCTTGTAAAAGAAGTGATGAGGTATTTCATAAGTCAGTTACAGATAAGACATTGTAGAACAATATTATATCATCTGCAGATGAACAGAAAGATGAAATACTTGAATAAAATCTTGAACAATATGCTGATGAAATATCTAGTGAGCAAGTCTACAAGATTATGAAATGAATATCTTGATCAGGTGCTATTAGTCATATGAATTCAGCAGCATGTAGTCTTCAAGTGTTCATCATTCTACCTGTTGTATGAATTGCATCCGCGCATCCCGGAGAATGCTTCGGAAAAGATGAGGAAGAAAACAGCAGTTACAGACACAGCAGTAGCAGTTGCAGATGCAGCAGTCACAGATGCAGAATCAAGATTGAAAGAGATCAGTCACACACATGTAAAAGCTAACAAGTTACTTCTGAACTGAGCAATTCAATTGAAAAGAATACAAGACTCACTAGTTAAGGAATTGAGTCTCAAGATAGAAACATGAGTTCTCATATACAATGAGAGTTCTGAGAAGTTTCAACCTAGGTGATTTGAACTATATAAAATACTTAAATCACATTCTCTGGAAATGTACACATTGAAAGAATCAGAGGAACAGATCTTACACAACTTAATCAATAATTTATAACTTATAAAAGTAAAAATGCAAGACCTGAGTGAATTATGATTATTCACAGCACTATTATCAGTGTTAAAAAAGAAGAGACTTATAATTAAAAAGTCTTATAAAGTAAGAGAAATCATAGACACTTATAAATCAGATAATCTTACTTATTCTGATCTTTTCATCATTATAAGGAAAGAATGGGAAGAAATGAAGAAATCAGATAAACATCATACTTCAATAAGTGATAAGACTGTAACTGATT
Organism: Blastomyces dermatitidis ER-3; assembly: GCF_000003525.1. Classification (NCBI taxonomy): domain Eukaryota; kingdom Fungi; phylum Ascomycota; class Eurotiomycetes; order Onygenales; family Ajellomycetaceae; genus Blastomyces; species Blastomyces dermatitidis. The sequence goes on along the minus strand of NW_025544783.1, from coordinate 616,456 downwards.
GTATAATAATATGCTGCAGACAGCAGACATAACATAGTAAAGAGCAGTCTTAAAGCAGTAGACTTGCATGTGAATCAGATTACAGAAGAAAAAGAAATTCAGAGTTGAATTCAACTGTTTATATCAGTTCAATCATGAAGATCACAGAGAACAAACTATCTGAAATATTCACAGATGCATGAAATCAAGTCATTTCAACCTCTGAGAACACTCAGAGATCAGGTGAGATTAGTTTTAATAAGCTGTTCACTGTAGTGATCTGAGCAGGTGAAGAGAGACAGTATAATGTGTGAGACAGAATCACAAAAGATGAAAGCTGCTGAATCTAGTCACTGAATGCTGTATTATATAGAGATTGTGTAAGAGTAGTGACTAGCAGATAAAGAAAAAGTGTAAGAAAAGAAAAGAGATAATGAATTGATTATCAACTGTAAGAGTTAGCTGTAAAAGACAAATGTTATCATATATATCTCATTCATTTTCATATATTACATATTTAATCTATTTTCAACATCACATCATCTGAAAAATGTCAAAAATAAAGAAAATCTCAAAACTTGAGATCTGCAAGAAATTCAAGAGCTGTAAGCTGCTCTTATAATAATACTGTGCATGTCTCTGATTTCTCTATCACTCTGTGTATGACATTAATGTCATTTATCACAAGATTGACTGAAATATCAATATAGAAATGTGCATGTGTACATGTAGAGAAATTGAAGAAGAGTGCAGAACTCATAGAATCAGAAGCCAGAATAGAAAGAGTGAAGATGAAAGAAACAGAAGAAGAAGAAGATACAGAACTAAATGAATGATAGCAGAAGTCATCTGAAACTGAATACTTATAATCTGATATGTGCACAACCTTTCTCACAGAGAAGAGAGAGAAAGTGATAAGAGAAGCTTAAGAGTGAGAGAGAGTAGTCTCAGCAGTGTTATCATCTTTGATTAAAATGACCTCTGGCACCGGAGCAACTAAAAACTATTGTTAGTGTATAAAATTATAAAATCAGAGATGAGAACAGTTATCAAATGAACACTCACTGATCTTAGAGTTGTATGCATAATTACAACATGCATGAGACTTCTCAGAAAGAGAGAGAGAGACATGAGGAAATACAGGAAGCAGAATACAGTGTGTGAATAATCTATTCTCACAATGACATCTCAGACAAGGTGTATAAGCCTCACACTCACAGATGTAAAAGAGTATGACATTCATGTTTTCATTTCTGAAAACATGGATATCTTTTATCTGCATCATGAAGTCAGATAACAGATATCAGAGAATAGATTGATATAGATCTATTATCTTGAAGAAATTTATCAGAGCAGATGTCTCTGTAATATTGAACTTTATAGTTATGAAAAGCTTCTTAGTATCTGTGAATATCATGACTTCATATACAGTAAAACTCATAATGATTTCTTCTAAGAACAGAAAAATCAGTGTTAGAAAGAAAAGATGAAAAAGAAAAAGACTTATAATCTTAACACTGTTGAAGAGAGAGATAATTCTCTGATATGAATAAATGATTATCTTATCATGAATATTTAAAATGAATATAATAATCAGTGTCTGTGACTGAGCTTCAGATAGTCATGTTGTACACTGTCTTTGTATAATAAATCATTCTAGAGATTAGTAAGAAGAGTGAGAGTGTATATGCTGAGAAACATGATTCATCAAGTCTATACAATATCTTCTTGAAACAGAAAGAGCTGGTAATGAAAGCAGAGACAGCAAAACCAGAAGTGGCAGAAGTGAGAGTCATGGGAACAGAGGTAGCGGGAGCGGGAGAACCAGATACAGAGGCAGATGTAGGAGATTGAAGGAGAGTGACAGAGGAAGGAACAGAGAGAGCAGAGAGAAATGCAGAAGACTCAGTCATACATGACATGAATAATTTCTTCATTATCACATTCTTCAAGTTCTTGATCAATGATTCAACATTGAGTTCACTATCATTGACAGACACAGATCTGTCAACATGTGAAGATTCTACATGAATAAAAACAAACATATCAGCATCTGCATTCACACAAAATCATGCCAGAAAACACAATCAGAAACCCGCTGAGAAAGAAACATTCAAGAGTGTATGAGAAGATAGAGAAGATGTATCATTTATGATAGTACATTCTGACAATTGTTAGAAGATAAATAAGTCCTGGCCACATTTCACAATATGTTACACTTACTGCTAATGAACTGCTCAGTATGAGCACTATGAGAATGCTTGTTATGAGAACAGAGAGTCATCACCAGGAATGTGTATAATGTGATAGATGAACAGATGGAAAGAATTGAATAGAAGAAGGAGTAGAAATCTTGAATGAGATAATAATGTTCAATGATGATAATAATGAAGATGATGATTGAAGAATGGAAAAAGTTAGTGAATAAGTAGTGTAATATAGTGAAAGTTTCTTTATAAGAGTGTATAAGAAACACTAGCTGAATCAGAAATAGATTACATAATTATGAAACACTAGTGATGAGCTAATTCACATGAAGCTAGAATGTATAACATGGTCACATGAGTGTGACTGAATCTGGTGAGAGAGAATGTAGTTCAGAAGAATGTATGACTGTTGAATAATAACACAGCCACTTCTGAACTACTAGTGTACAAATGTAAAGAGAGTCATAGCAGTCACTAATTAATTTAGCATACAATATTACAATATATAAGAAGCCGGCGTACGCCTGTAATCGTACGCTGGCTTAAGCAACATTTGAATCACATAAGAAAAGAAAGAGAGTGTAAAGAAATTATAAGAAGCTTGAATGAGAAAGAGTTCTTTGATAAGATAGATAAGAGTGAAAGTTTCATTGTAATAGAGAGAAGATTCTGTGAATAATAGAGGTCAGAAGACTGAGATTATGTAGATAAATAATTACATTAATATATATATTACAATCACTTTCTTCTTACTCTTCTCTTATTTCTCACATCATTTTGCTAAAATTTCAGTAAGAATATAGCAGAATTAGTGAAAATTGTGACATATAAAAGATTAGACTATAGAAACAATGAATCTCAAGAAGAAGTTAACAGCTGTGAAGATGAGTGCAGTAAGTATGATGAAAAAGGCCTTGATCTTAGAGAAATTATTTCAGTTATTAAGTTAGAAGAAGTATAATACTCTTCTTCATATAAGTAATAGAGAAGAGAAGACAAATAAGACAATAGATGAAAAGACAGATAAGAAGACTAATAAAGAGAAGATAGATGAGAATGAGATGAAAGAAAATAATAAGAATAAAGAGTTAGAATTCTGAACAGAGAGTGAATTAGAAATCTTCAATTCTTTAAGTTACTCAGCAGAGTGTGTTTCAGTGTGTGATTCGGAAGAACATACAACTGTTGGATAATAACGCGGCCGCTTCCGAACTTGCTTACAAGTGTAAAGAGGTCATAGCGGCCACTAATTAATTTAGTATATGATATATAAGAAGCCGGCATACGCCTGTAATCATACACTGACTCAAGCAATCTTTGAATTACATCTGATAGCATGTCTAAAAACTGGTGAGAAGTACAGGCTTCTTCAGAGTGTGATAATTTCATTTACAAAGTGATTTATAGTTATCATGCTAGTGTGATTCTAGAACATCTCAAAAGATAGTATATGAAGAGTAATAAGTGAAAGAGCATCTGATTAATACTACTTTACTTATTGAAGAAAAACTTCACACTCAGATGAATACCACATATGTGAATGAATGAGATGTGAGAAAAGAGATGAAAGCAGTGAATCAGATTTAGAGAAGACTGCTCTTCACTTAAAAAGATAAAAGAGAAAGTGATCATCATCAGAGTTATATAATAATAACAGAAATTATATAATAATATAGTAATATAATGATATAGTGATATAATAATACAGTGATATAATAATAGACATTATACAATAAATGAAAAATCATCAAAATGAATATCTTCTCTAGTTAATATAAATAACACTCTTCTCTGCTATCTGAACTGAAAGATATACAGAACCTCTCAGAGAGTTTACTTAAAGTAGTAAGAAAAACAGCTGAAACTGCTGAATCAGAATCAAAGCTCTGTATATGTATAAGAATTCTAAACAAGATCAAGACCTTATGTACACAGTGACAGACTGAGATGAAAGTTAAACAATAATTGACATTTACTGTGAATCAAGCATTCACTATGAAGAGCTTCACTGATGTAATTATTATTATTAATAAGAATAGAGAAAACCAGATCTTAGATCTGCAGCAGAAGATCAAATATTTATATAGATAGATAACTACACTGAATCTGAAGATTTTATCATAATTATTTATAATCTCTTCAGAAGTATACATATCATCAGAGATCACTGTATAGAATGAGAATTCAAGCATAGAATATATCAAGCTGAGAAATCTGTCAGAGCTATCAAGCTTTAATAGCAACTGAAAAAATAATGCTATAATCAGCTGACTAAGTCAGATGTAATTATATTATCAGATTGAATATGTACTTACAGACAGATAGTTAATAGAATTTCAATAAGTCTTAAGATCTGTCATGTTTCTACATAGAAAAATGAAGTTATTATGAATAATTGATAAAAAGATAAATCTCACAGACTTAAAGTGATATTCATTCTTATAAACATGAAATGAGTTTTTCAAATGAATCTTGTATAACTTTGAGAAAGTGAATATATAAGACAAGTATTATAAATACTTCACTAAGTGTAGATAAGTGAGTAATCTTATATCATACTTCACACACTTCAGCTTATACTATCTTGTATTAAATGAAGAGCTTTCAACATCTTTCTATTTATAGATTTTCATTCATAATCTTATATCTGAGTTGAGAGCAGAATGAAAATGCTTAATCTCATAGTCAGACACAGTGAAGAAAGCATACAATATTCTTATTATACAGAAATAAGTAAGTCAATTATAACAGAAAATACTGTAATCAAGTATATCTCAGCAGAGAATAAGTAATCAGACTTCTATAACATAAGTCACACACTCAGATATAATGAATCTAGATTTGAATGTTATTACTAAAGTACTGAATCTCTTAAAAAAGAAATTCTCTGAGTGAAAATCTTAATATTATGAGTATTAAGCTTGCTTCAACTGTAGATATCAAAATCATGATATAAAAGATTGCACTTAGTATGCACAGTTAAGAGAAGTAAGAGAGTTAAAAAACTAGCAGAATTAATGAGCTCAGAGACACTCACTGATGTGATTCAAAGGTTGCTTAAGCCAGCGTATGATTACAGGCGTACGCCGGCTTCTTATATATTGTACACTAAATTAATTAGCGTCTGCTATGGCTTCTTTACACTTGTAAGCAAGTTCAGAAGCAGCTGTGTTATTATTCAACAGTTGTATGTTCTTCTGAATCACATTCTTTCCTATCAGATTCAGTCACACTCATATAATTATGTTATCTGTTCTAGCTTCATGTGAATTAGCTTCTCACTAGCATTTCACAATTATGTGACCTATCTCTGATTTGACTAGTGTCTCATATACACTCTTATAAAGAAACTTTCACTATATTACATCACTCATTCACTAACTTTTCTCATTCTTCAATGATCTTCTTCATTATCATCATCATTAAACATCATCATTATTTCATTTAAGATTACTATCTCTTCTTCTGTTCAACACCTTCTATTCATTTATCTATCACATTGTATGCATTTCTGGTGATGACCTCTTATTCTTATAACAAGTGTCATTGTAGTACTCATACTGAGCAGTTTGTTAGCAGTAAGTGTAATGTGTTATGAAATGTATGTGATTAGAACTTGTTTATCTTCTAACAATTATCAGAACATATTATTATGAATGACACTTCTTCTTCATCTTCTCATACACTCTTGACTGTTTTTTCTTCTCAGCAGGTTTCTGATCATGTTTTCTGACACAATTTTGCATAAATGCAGATGCTGATATGTTTGTTTTTATTTATATAGAATCTTTACATGTTGACAGATTCATGTTCACTGATGATAGTGAACTCAATGTTGAATCATTGATTGAGAATCTGAAGAACGTGATAATGAAGAAATTGTCTGTATCATGTGTGGCCAGGTCTCCCGCGTCTCTCTCTGCCTCTTCTACTGCTGCCTCTCAATCTTCTACATCTGCTTCTGTGTCTGATTCTCCCGCTTCTGCTACCTCTGTTTCTGTGACTCTCACTCTCACTACTTCTGCTTTCTCTGATTTTACTGTCTCTGCTTTCATTATCAGCTCTCCCTGTTTCAAGGAGATGTTGTGTATTATTATTATTATTCTTCAATTATAGATATATGCAGTCAGAGACTATGACATCTACCTGAGAACTTTTAGTTCTCAGGGTTTTTCCTATGTCTGTAAAGTTAACTATTATACATTCATCAATTTCAGATATGCAAAATCAGAAAATTTCAGCTCAGAATACAAAAACTGTTTACAAATTGCAGTGTTTTAACATCTTTTGATACTTTGAAATCATTTGACAATATCATGACAAAGAAAAAGAGAAAAAGAACACAGTCTCAAAGATAGACACATTAAATAGATAGATAGAAAGAAATTGAAAGAAAAAGATAAAGAAAAAGATAAAGTAAAGAGAGACTATAACAAAACAAATTATTAAAAGAGAGTGTATAGCTGTTTTAACAGACTATATCTGATTGATTTTCTCCTCTTCATATTCAGATAATTCTGAATTTAGTCATTTTCTTATAGCTGCTTGAGTTTCTGATAGAAAGTCTATTAAGTATTTAATTTCTGTCTCAGTTGAGAATAAGAATCTTATATTTAATTGATTTAGATCATACTTCTCTTTCAATCTGGCTCTGAGACTATTGTATAATGCACAGTGCATTACAATATACTCAGAATTCTCATTTGTATTGCAGAATGAGCATTCTATTGAGTCAAATCTATCATCAAATCTTTGTATATAAGATTTGAAATGATCATATTCTAGTTTCAGCTGTATTATAGATGAGAATATTTTCTTTTTACATTTAATTAAACAAGATTTTCACTTAAGTTTTGTTTCAAATCTTGAATAATGTATACTCTTCTTTTATTTCTGTCAGCTTTTATTTCACTTATCTAAATAAGATTCTTTTATTTTTCTCTTTATAAAAGATCAGAACATAATTTTTTGAATAGATCTGCTTAATTCTGCACTCTTTTTTACAGCTGAATCAGTCAATTCATTGTCATGAATATTTATATAAGCAGAAACTCAGTGCAGATGAATTATCAGCTTTGATATTCTTCTCTTTTGAATTTTCAAAACAGAGTTTAAGATCAGTTTAAGATTCATTTAATTATTATGAATCTAACTATTTCTAAGTCTTTTTAAAGCAGCTTGACTATCAGAGAATATTCATATCTCTTTCAAACTATTTCCTCTTTTATGAGATTTTATTTCTATGAGTTTGAAAGCTTTCATTATTATAAATAGTTCAGCATCAAAGACTTCAGATTCACAGTCTAGATTTCAGAAATCTGAGATAAAATTAATATTATCTTCAGTATAAGCAATGTCTGTGTCTAATCTATTCAGGTTCTTATTTTTTGAGTCATCTGAATAAATCAGAATAGAGTCTTTTATATTGATTGTAGAAATTCTCTTTAAATACTGTTCATATTCTTTCTCTTTTGATAGTTCACTTATTTATAAGTCTATAAGAGATTCAAGCTTTTCTCTTCAGAGAGATAACTTCTCATGATTCACTTTTTTAATATTTAAAGAAGAAAATTGATTTTTAATCAGAGAGTATAGTCTGTAAAGTTGAGAAGGCATTTTCTTTAAAGAATTATTTTCATTTCAATCAAGAAATCTATTTCAATTCAGTTCATTTTCAGAGTTAATTAATAAAAATGAAGAAGAGACTCTTTCTCTGATTATATAATTTAAGCTCATCTTTATAACTCTCAGTGCATAGTTTATACAGGCCTTTTCAAATTTAATAGCAGAAGAAAGAATTGAAGCTTCAATTTTCATTACTTTAATAGAAGATGATTTGAATGCTTCTAGAATTCTTCTCAAGACTCTGTTTTACAGACTTTGAAAGAGTTCAGTGAAGTTCTCTTGATTATTTCATCAAACTTAAACTTCATAATCAGCTACTGATGTAATACAGACTATATATAATTGTCTCATAGTCTGAAAGAATAGACCTCTCTCTGTATTTGATAGTCTGATTATGTTGTTCAATAGTCTTTCTGCCTTGACAGTTTCTACGGGCGCTAGCCACCCGCAGGATGCATCTTAAGCTAATTACATTTAACCCCCTATAATTAACCGATCACCGCGTCCGTCCTCTCGGGCCAGTCACTAATTTTCCAGAGGCGTTAGTTAGTGGCTGTCACTGCTCACTTGATACACATCAAGCTTCTGATTGCTGATCTCAGCTTTATTAGATACTCATAGATCTATCAATCAGCTGTTGTGACCTCACTCTGTGTTAGAGACTAATCATAGACTCAATGATTGCAGTTCTCCCTGCCAGTATTAGAGCTTGACAGAGAGCTTGCAGACTCTAGTCTATCAGAGTACTCTGCCTAGAGCCTAGATACACATCTAGACCTACTAGTCAGATGATTTTCAAAATCATTCTCTGTATTTAAGAGAGAGCTAGACTTCAATGACAGTTCTAGTTAGAGACTCACTTAAGTAGTGTATAATCACTATATTAGACTTGACTCTATATTGTTAGAACCTTGACAGGTGCACAGTAGAATAGTGAGACATTGACATCTCATACTGACTCTGATAAGTGTTCACAGAATCTCACTTAACTAGTGACTTGACTTACAGTAGAGAGTTCTACCCCGTACTAAGCTTTACTAATTAGACTCAGCCTCTATTACATGAGAGCTTTCATGAGTAAGAAGTGACAGATGCTAGCAGTGAGATTCGAACTCACGCATCTCTAATGTGTGCGGCCTTGATTATCAGTCTTATCAACTGAGCCACGCTGGCAAAGATGTTGTGTAGACTTAATGAATTATGTTTATCAGTATGTACACTCTCACTCTTTCTGTCAACTTCTAGAATAATTTATTGTACAAAGACTGTATATGACATGACTATCTGAAGCTCAGTCATGAATATCAATTATTATATTTATTTTAAATATTTATGATAAGAGAATTATTTATTTATATCAGAGAATTGCTTCTCTTCTCAACAGTGTTAAGATTATAAGTCTTTTTCTTTTCATCTTTTCTTTCTGATGCTGATTTTTCTGTTCTTAGAGAAAATCATTATAAGTTTTACTATGTATGAAGTCATGATATTCACAGATATTAAGAAACTTTTCACAACTGTTAAATTCAATATTGTAGATATATTCACTCTGATAAATATCTTCAGAATAATTAATCTGTATTAGTCTATTCTTTGATATTTATTATTTAACTTTGTAATACAGGTGAAGAATATCTGTGTTTTTAAAAATGAGAACACAGATGTTATACTCTTTTACATCTGTAAGTGTGAGACTTGTACATCTTGTCTGAGATGTTATTATGAGAATGAGCTGTTTACATGCTGTGTTCTACTTTCTATATTTCTCTGTGTCTCTCTCTCTCTTTCTGAGAAGTCTTGTGTGTGTTGTAATTATATGTACAACTCTAAGATCAGTGAGTGTTTATTTAGTAACTGTTCTTATCTCTGATTTTACAATTTTTGTATACTAATAATAGTTCTTAGTTGCTCTGACATCAGAGATCATTCTGATCAAAGATGATAACACTGCTGAGACTATTCTCTTCTGTCTTTAAGCTTCTTCTATTGCTTTCTCTTTCTCTTCTGCAGAGAAGGTTGTGCACATATCAGATTATAAGTGTTCAGCTCTGAGTGACTTCTGCTGTTATTTATTCAGTTCTGCATCTTCTTCTTCTTCTGTTTCTTCTATCTCTGTCTTCTCTGTTCTGACTTCTGATTCTGCAGGTTCTGTACTCTTCTTCAATTTTTCTACACATATGTGTACACATTTCTATATTGGCATTCCAGTCAATCTTGTGATAAATGACATTAATGTCATACACAGAGTGATAGAGAAATCAGAGATATGTATAATATTATTATAAGAGCAGCTTACAGCCTTTGAATTTCTTACAGATCTTGAGTTTTGAGATTTCTTTTATTTTTAGTGTTTTTTCAAATGATATGATGTTGGAAATAGATTAAACATGTGATGTATGAAAATGAATGAGATATATATAATAATATTTGTCTTTTACAGCTGACTCTTATGATTGATGATTAATTTATTTCTCTTTTCTTATGCTTTTTCTTTGTCTGCTAGTCACTACTCTTACATAATCTCTATATAATACAGTGTTCAGTGCATCTTACACTCAACCGCTCCACCACGAACTCGCTCGATTTTTCGAATAAGAACCCGCCGATAGATCCATCGAAAAGCCCTCGATCATACGAGCATTTTGACCCCATCGCCGACCGCATACCCCGTGTGGTGGTGGAGTTATCCAGCCAAACGTGAACCAGACGTCGTTCAGAACTCCTGCGTGGGATTATCCCCCATTCTCCCCTACCACACCACAACCCCGGGCCAAATTGCCATACAAATTGTAAGGTGAAGAGACCTAGCCATATGCGCCAATCTTCTCGATTTTGGAAGATCCCCGATCTGTAGTTGTGGAGATATCTGAGGAGCGACCTCCGCGAAAACCCTGTCCATCTTTGATGTTCCAAAACACCAACGCCAAGTCCCACCCTCGTACCGCCCTTCCCAATCTGGCCCATCCCCGGCAGAAAAATACAAAAAGATACCTCGGCGATAATATCAAGCACATAATCAACAGCCACTTCTGAAGTGCAACCTCCACGGTCTGTCGTCAGTGTATCTAGACATCAACGCCAAGTCTCACCCTCGTACCACCCCTCTCAATCTGGCCCATCCCCAACAGAAAAGTACAAAAAGATACCTCAGCAACTGTACTCGATACATAATCAGCAGACACAACAACTATAAAATCAGTATACTTCAAGGTCTGACTGAGCCTTTGATCCCTGCACAGTGAGATATATTAAATCTAGTTTTAATACCTCAATATTCAATAGATTCTGCAAGGGATTGAGAACAGCAATACTAGATTTCTATTGAATTTAAGAATTAACTCTATATTGATATAATCATTGACAAAGTCTTCTATTTTGAGATATAAATAACCAGTTCCTCTACATCCCACTGGCAATATTTATATTATCATATAGAAATAGACTTATATTCTCTATAATATCAAGACTCTGAAGAGAGAAAGTCTTGATAGAGAGTATACAGTAGTGCATATCTTAGCAGTTTCTATCTCATTCTTCTGCAGCAGTTAATGCAAAAAAAAGATCTTAGAAATAGTTTTTTACTTCTCTTGAAAAAGTAAGGTGTTTTTCTCTGGGTTTTACACAATATTCTTACAAAGAATTAAAAACAGAGTTATTTTCTGTTATAATTTCATATTCTTTTAAGTAAGAATTACTTTCTCAGTGACTGAAGAGCTTTCATTAATACTTAATTCTTTTTTACACTCTTTATTAACTGATTTGAGTTGCATACTTGTTGTGTGAGAAGAATTGAATGATTTAGAATAAAATTGAATAGTTTTAATCAATTTCTCTGCAAAAAATTAATTTATTTTTTGTCAGTTTTTCTCTTAAAAACTGTCATATCATCTGATTTATTATCAATTGATATCATACTTTTCCTCACTGTATCTCAAGAAAGAGATTGTAAAGATTTTATTGATTTATCTTAAAAATCAATTTTAGTTTATTAGATTCTCTTCAAAAATCTAACCTAGTTACTGAACTAGTGTGAAAAAAATCAGGTATTTTATACATAAAAGTCTTTTATTCTTCTTTTGAAACAGTCTGATCAACTTTTCAATTGAAAACAGACTTAGAAATATCTCAATTGAAACAGTCTGACCAACTTTTCATTGAGTGAAAACAATGAGTTCAAAAATACACTCAGTTGATGAGAAAAAAGATGCTTTCTCAAATGCTATTCCTGAGATTGAAATTCTGAAGAGAAGAAAGAAAGAAGAAATAGAGAAACAACAAGTTCTTGAAATACAGAAACTTGAAAAAGTAAGCAAGATTCTTGAAAAGCAGTGTCTGAGTGAGATGAATGAAGAAGTTCTGTTAATTCTTCATGCTCAGACTAGACAACTACAGGAGATGATCAAGTTTAAACTTGGAATCTCAAACACAGTTCAAAAAACCTTGAAAATTCCTAGTACAATCACTGACTCTTCATCTTGCTCTTCTTCTTTCTTTTTTCCTACTTCTTCTTCTTCTTTGAATCAGAAGAAAACATATGCTCAAGCAGCTGAATCTGCTGTCTCTAAACCTGCTGTCTCAAAACCTGCTTAAAATCCTGAGAAAACTGAGAAGAATACTGCTCATACCTCTATTCATAGAAAAGTGAAAAAGAAAATGCAAAAAGAGAAAAACTTTCAAATCTTCAGAAATAGAAGACTCATTCTCAAAGTCTCAAACCAGGACATTCTGCAAAGAAACAAGCTAAACTCAAATCTCATTTTCAGAATCAGAAATGAAATTAATCAGCAGTTCTTTTCTTAGTTGATGACTGATATTGAAGTTCAAAAACCAGTTATAGCTTCAATTGAGTCATCATTCTTTAAAAACTTCATCATTCTGACTACAATGCCTGAATTCAGTGCTGAATTCCTTATTCAGAATGAGAATCTCTGAAAGTCAGCAGTAGAATCTTTGCTAAACACAACAATTCTATCTGAAAGAGATGAAAAGTGAGACAAATTCATTCTTCATGATATTTCAGTTGAAATTTTTGACTGTGAAGAAGGAATACTACTTCTCAAAAATGAATTAGAAGAATACAACTCTATTCAACTGAGAAAGAAGCCTGTATGACTAAATTCAATTGAGTTCAGACAAAGCAGGAGAAATGCCTCTGTTCTAGTATATATAAAAACACTTGAACAGTCAAAGATCTCTGAAGTAAGAGTAGCAGGTTTGAAAACAAGAGTTCATGAATACAAAGACTCAAGAATGAATCTCAAAGCTCAAACACAGTGTTCAAACTGTCAAAGATATGAACACTTTGCAATCTCATGTTTTAGAGACTCAAAATGTGCATTCTGTGCCAGAGATCACAAAACTAGTGAGCATAAATGTGAAACATGCTTAAAAAGAGATGAAATTTGTCAACATACTCTGCTTAAGTGCTCTAATTGTAAAGAAAAACATGCATCTAGCTCAAAAGAATGTATGTTTGCTCCTAGAACTCAAAAGAACTGGAGAAAAGATGAAGCTCAAAGTCAATCTAGAACTGAAGAGAAGAGTCAAGTCAGTAGACTTACAACTGTAAGCTCAAAAAGAAGAAACTCTCAACTATCTAAGTCTTCAAACTTCAATTCTCCAGCTAAATGTAAACAGAATTTGAATTCTCAAACTTCTGTTAAGATTAGAGAATTGAGAAATGACTCTGATAATAAACTAGATATAATGCAAGCAGTTGAGATTTCTACTTTTCAGAACAGTTATAATCTACTATCTGATGATAGTGATTAGATTCTAATCTACTCTCTTTTAGTATGAATATACAACAAAAACAACAAAAAAAGTTTAAAAACTCTTCAAAAATCACATTTATTCAAAATAATGTGAATAGAAACTCAAATTGTATTTATTCTTGTCTTCAAATTGCATTTGAACAAAAAGTTGATTTTATACTGCTTCAGAAGCTGAATTTTGATGCTGAGTAAAAATATGTCATTTCTCATTCAAGCTACTACTGCTTTTTACCTCAAAAGTCTGAGATAAAGTCAAGAGTAGTGATCTATGAAAGAAAGAGATCAAGATATCAATTTAATCTAAGATTTAATATTATGTCTGACTCTGATATTCTGATGGGTGATATTATAGATAAAGAAAATGAGTTTAATACTATACAGCTTATAAATATCTATAATGAAAAGTCATTGAAGAAAAATAACAATATCTGAACAATTAATAGAGGATTTCTGAACATAACTTCATTAAGAAACTCTATAATTGCAGGAGATTTCAATGCATATCATCTCTGATAGAATTCAGAATGCAAGAGAGCAGTGAGAGCTGATAATCTGATTGAATGAACCTTTAAGCATTCAATAGATTTGGTTAATAAGTCTGATCAACAAACATTCTTTAGAAAAGGCATGAAACAGAAGTCTATTATAGATCTAATCTTCATGTCACAAAATCTAATGAAAAGAAGACTTGTAAACTGATTTATTGATTCAAATAAGACATCAGAATCAGATCATGAGATTATTCAATTTGATATTGAACTGAGTGAAAAATAAATAAGTGAAAATCCTCTTCTCTCTAATCAGTATAACTTTGAAAAAGCTGATTGAAAAGCAGTTGAAGAAAGCATAAAACTGTTAAAATCTGAAAGACAGAATGAGCTATATTGGAATTCTGGTCAAGATATCTCAAATGAAATGCTTGAGAATAGAGTGAAGCTTATTACATCTATTATTCTAACAAGTGTTAGAGATAATATTTCAAAAAGAAAATCTTCTGAGTATTCAAAACCTTGATGAAATGAGAATATCTCATCTAAAAGGAAAGAATTAGCTACTGCTAGAAGAGATTGAAAGAATGATGTAATATCTGATGAAGAGTTCAAAGCTGTCAGAAATGAATATTTTTCAGATATTAAAAGAGCTAAAACAGACTGCTGGAATAAATTTCTTGAAGAAGCATAAGAAAAGAAAGTTTTTAAAGCTTTTAACTATACTAAAACAAGAAGTGTAGCAAAACTTCCAGTCTTAGAATATAAGTTTCAGAATGAATCATATACAGCAAACTCTTTTGAGAAAAAATGTCAAGCTTTCATGAGAATTCTCTTTCAGAACTCACCAGATTCAGATTCAGATTCAGAGAAAGAGAATATATCACTTCTCAACTACATTGATGAAAATGACTGGGAATGACCTGATCTTACACAAGATGAATTAGAGTCAGCTGTCTTCTCAAGTTCTGTTAAAACTGCTGCAGATCCTGATTTAATTAATCACTTGATTATTCAAAATACATATTTCTACTTAAAGAATGAATATTTTGAGCTCTTTTTCAATCTCTTAAAAAATGAATATCATTCTGAATGCTGGAGAGAAGTCACTGAAGTGATTCTTGCAAAACCTAATAGAAAAACTTCAATTCCTAAGTCATATAGAGTAATATCTCTTTTGAACTGTCTAGAAAAGGTTTTAGAAAAGATAATAACTACTCAACTATCTTTTATAAGCTCTATAGATGATTCTCTTTTATTCAGTGAATAAATGAGAGATAGAAAACAGTGTTCTGCAATTGACACTGTTCTCTCAGTTATTCATGATATTCAAATAGCAAAGCATGAGAGTCTGGTCTCAACTGCAGTTTTTATTGATATAAAAGAAGCATTTAATCATGTTTCAAAGTCAAAGTTAATTCAGACATTGAAGATATTAAAACTGCTACTTTCTCTAATAAAATGAGTTAACTGTTTTATATCTAAAAGAATTATACAACTCTTCTTTGATGAAATGAAATAAGACAAGACTGAGATAAAAATAGAAGTATCACAGAGATCTTCAATCTCACTCATTTTATTTATAATATACACTTCATATCTATTTAAAAATAGAAATATGAGAATAGTGTAATCTCTGAGTTATATGAATGATATTGGTCTAGTCTACAGCTCAAAAACTATTAAAGAGAATTTGAAAGTAATTGAAGAAGCTGTAAAGAAAATCTTTGTTAGAGCAGATATCAATCAAATTCAATTTAATATGAATAAAACTGAGTTAATTCATTTCTTTTCTAGATTCAATGAGAAAGAACTATCTCTAACTCTTTTGAATAGAGAGATTAAACCCAGTGTAAATGTCAAATGATTAGAAGTATGATTAAACTCCAAGTTGAATTTTAAATATCACATTCAACAAAGAACTGTCAAGGCAGAAAGACTATTGAATAATATAATCAGACTATCAAATACAGAGAGAGGTCTATTCTTCCAGGCTATGAGACAGTTATATATAGCCTGTATTACATCAGTAGCTGATTATGAAGTTCAAGTTTGATGAAATAATCAAGAGAATTTCACTGAACTCTTTCAAAGTCTGCAAAACAGAGCCTTGAGAAGAATTCTGAGAGCATTCAAATCATCTTCTATTAAAGCAATGAAAATTGAAGCTTCAATTCCTTCTCCTGCTATTAGATTTGAAAAGACCTGTATGAACTATGCTCTGAGAGTTGTAAAGATGAGCTTAAATCATATAATCAGAGAAAGAGTCTCTTCTTCATTTCCATTAATTAACTCTGAAAATGAACTGGATTGAAATAGATTTCTTGATTGAAATGAAAATAATTCTTCAAAGAAAATGCCTTCTCAACTGTACAGACTATGCTCTCTGATCAAAAATTAATTTTCTTCTTTAAATGTTGAAAAAGTTGATTATGAGAAGTTATCTCTCTGAAGAGAAAAGCTTGAATCTCTTATAGACTTATAAATAAGTGAACTATCAAAAGAGAAAGAATATGAACAGCATTTGAAGAGAATTTCTACAATCAATATAAAAGACTCTATTCTGATTTATTCAGATGACTCAAAAAATGAGAACTTGAATAGATTAGGCACAGGCATTGCTTATACTGAAGATAATATTAATTTTATCTCAGATTTCTGAAATCTAGGCTCTGAATGTGAAGTCTTTGATGCTGAACTATTTGTAATAGTGAAAGCTTTCAAACTCATTGAAATAAAATCTCATAAAAGAGGAAATTGTTTGAAAGAGACATGAATATTCTCTGATAGTCAAGCTGCTTTAAAAAGACTTAGAAATAGTCAGATTTATAATAATCAAATGAATCTTGAACTGATCTTAAACTCTGTTTTGAAAATTCAAAAGAGAAGAATATCAAAGTTGATAATTCATCTGCACTGGGTTCCTGCTCATATGAATATTCATGGCAATGAATTGGCTGATTCAGCTGTAAAAAAGGGTGCAGAATTAAGCAGATCTATTCAAAAAATTGTGTCCTAGTCTTTTATAAGAAGAAAAATAAAAGAATCTTGTTTAGACAAGTGAAATGAAAGCTGGCAGAAACAAAAGAAGAGTATACATTATTCAAGATTTAAAACAAAACCCAAGTGAAAATCTTGTTCAATTAAATGTAAAAAGAAAATATTCTCATCTATAATACAGCTGAAACTAGGACATGGCTATTTCAAATCTTATATACAAAGATTTGATGATAGATTTGACTTAATAGAATGCTCATTCTGCAATACAAATGAGAATTCTGAGTATATTGTAATACACTGTGCATTATACAACAGTCTCAGAGCCAGATTGAAAGAGAAGTATAATCTAAATCAATTAAATATGAGATTCTTATTCTCAACTGAGACAGGAATTAAATACTTAATAGACTTTCTATCAGAAACTCAAGCAGCTACAAGAAAATGACTAAATTCAGAATTATCTGAATATGAAGAGGAGAAAATCAATCAGATATAGTCTGTTAAAACAGCTATACACTCTCTTTTAATAATTTGTTTTGTTATAGTCTCTCTTTACTTTATCTTTTTCTTTATCTTTTTCTTTCAATTTCTTTCTATCTATCTGTTTAATGTGTCTATCTTTGAGACTGTGTTCTTTTTCTCTTTTCCTTTGTCATGATATTGTCAAATGATTTCAAAGTATCAAAAGATGTTAAAACACTGCAATTTGTAAACAGTTTTTGTATTCTGAGCTGGAATTTTCTGATTTTGCATATCTGAAATTGTTGAATGTATAATAGTTAACTTTACAGACATAGAAAAAACCCTGAGAACTAAAGTTCTCAGGTAGATGTCATAGTCTCTGACTACATACATCTATAATTGAAGAATAATAATAATAATAACAGTGTTCAGTGACTAGATTCAGCAGCTTTCATCTTTTGTAATTCTATCTTATGTATTATACTGTCTCTCTTTACCTGCTCAGATCACTACAGTGAATAGCTCATTGAAACTAATTTTATCTGATCTCTGAGTGTTCTCAGAGATTAAGATGACTTGATCTCACATGTTTACAGATGTTTCAGATAGTTCATTCTCTGTAATCTTCACAATTGAACTGATGTAAACAGTTGAATTCAACTCTGAATCTCTTTTTCTTCTGTAATCTGATTCATGTGTAAGTCTGTTACTCTGAGACTGCTCTTTGCTGCATTGCACTCACTGTCTACAGTGTGTTATTATACAATCAGCTACAGTCTCATCACTTATTAAAGTGTGATATTTATCTGATTTCTTCATTTCTTTTCATTCTTTTCTTATAATCATGGAAAGATTGAAATAAGTGAGATCATCTAGTTTGTAAGTGTCTATGATTTCTCTTACTTTATAAGACTTTTCAATTGTAAGTCTCTTCTTTTTCAATGCTGATGATAGTGCTGTGAATAATTATAATCTACTCAGATCTTGTATCTTTGCTTTTATAAGTTATAAATTATTTATTAAGTTATGTAAGATCTGTTCCTCTGATTCTTTCAATGTGTATATTCTCAGAGAATGTGATTTGAGTATTTTATATAACTTAAATCATCTAGATTGAAACTTCTCAGAACTCTCATTGTATACAAGAACTTATATTCTTATCTTAAGACTCAATTTCTTAACTAGTGAGTCTCATATTCTTTTTGATTGAATTGCTCAGTTCAGGAGTAACTTATTAGCTTTTGTATATGTATAACTGATCTCTTTCAATCTTGATTCTGTGTCCGCAACTGCTACATCTGCAACTGCTGTTTTCTTTCTCATCTTTTTCAAAGCATTCTCTGGGATGTGCGGATGCAATTCATACAACAGGTAGAATGATGAACACTTGAAGACTGTATGCTGTTGAATCCGCGTGGTCAATAGTATCTATCTGAGATATTTATCTTATAATCTCATAGGCTTACTCACTAGATATTTCATCAGTATATTGATCAAGGTTTTATTCAAGCATTTTATCTTTCTGTTCATCTGTGAATAATATGATATTGTTCTATGATATCTTGTCTGTAACTGACTTATGAAATGTCTCACTACTTCTCTCATGAGATTTGTACTATTATCAGTTAGAATCTCACACAGCATTTTATAGTTGATATAGATCTCATTATGTAGAAACTTTACTATCATCTTCTCTATTATCTCTGAAACTGCTTTTATAACTGATCAGTCAGTAGTATAATCAATAGCAGTGATTATTCATTGATTTTTATTTGATATTCACAGTAATATATCTATAAGGTTTATCTCTCATTATTTGAATAATTGTATTATATACTTTATCTGATGTTGTACTTTCTTATATTCTAACCCTTTCTTAGATTCTTTTGTGACCTGATAATTCAGGCACTTATGAGTGTATATCTGAATGTCCTCAGCTATGCTTGGTCAGTATACTCTTGATTTGAGTACACTCATGAGTTCAGAACTTTCTAAGTGACTGAATTTCTTATGCATGTGAGTTATTAAGTCATGTCTAAATAAAGATTCTAGATAGAGAGCTTCTATATATTCTAGATCACAGTAAAGCACAATGTTGTTTTTCAATTTTCTCAGCTTGAAGTTCAGAAGCATCTCTTCTACTACTTTCATAAGATACTTATTATCTGATATCTTGTCATTCTTTAAGTAAGAGATTATGATATTCACTTATTCTGATTTCTTGCATTCTCTCAGTGTGTTTAATATGAACATTTCTTGTATCTAGTTTACAGAACTCTCACTCATGAAATTGAGTCTGTGACTGATTATATCAGATATCACAGTGTCTGATTTCTTTCAGTATTTAATATGAAGATTATATACTTGAAACTCTAAGATTCAATGTGCTAAGTATTTGAAAGGTTTTATCATTGATTGTAAATAGATGAGACTTTCATGATTCATAATCACTGTTATTATATACTCATTGTTAATATATCTATCTTATAACACCAGCATGTGCTTAATCACTAGCAATTTCTTTTCATACACTGAGTAATTGAGCTCAGTGTCTGATAGTTTTCTATCATTGTACATCACTAAGTGCAGCTTGCTATTCTTACTCATCTCTAGAAGAGTGTCTCTGATAGCTCATTTGAATACATCTATCTTGATATAGAAAGGTTTATCACAATCTGATTGAATAAGCACTGAGAATGTTATTACACATTCTCTCAGTGTGAGAAAAGCCTCTTCATACACAGTATTTCAGATAATTGAATGAAACTTCTTCTTTCACAGATTTGCATCTATTTCTCTTAAGAGATCTGAGAGTGATACAGATATTCATATAAAATCCTTGATAAATCTACAGTAATATAAGATTAACTCAAGAAACTGTTATATATAATGTATATTTCTCAGCTGTGATTAATTTACTATAACATTCAATTTCTCTGAAATGAGATATATACAGTCATCACTTACTATATATTCTACAAACTTTAACTCTTCTATTTCAAACACATACTTAGTTAATTTAATGTAGAGCTTATACTCTGTCAGAGTTATAAGCACTTTATCAAGATATTTCAGATATTCATTGTATAAGTTTGAAAAGACTAGAATGTTATTAAGATATATGAGATATGAGGTTTCATTCTATTTATAAAGAATTATATTCATCATCATTTGAAAGATGACAGGCACATTTATCAGACTGAATAATATTATCAGGAATTCAAACTTCTCTCATTATATATTAAACACAGTTCACAGAACTAACAGTTCATCTACACAGATCTGTCAGTATTCTGAGAGAAGATTAATCTTTAATAGATATTGAGTATTTTCAACTATATTCAACTGTTATTGAATCTGTGACAGTGAATATTCATTCTTGATTATAAGCTTGTTAAGTGCTTGATAATTAATACACATCTGTCACTTCTCATCTGTCTTTTTCATGAATAGAACTGGAAAGTCTCACATACTTGATGAGAGTTGTATAAGATTACATTTTAGAAGATCTGTGATCTGATACTTCTGTTCTTTGAGATGTGTTTGTGACAGAGAGTATATATTCTGATTGACTGATTTTGCATTCTCTGTGTCAATCTCATGTATAAATTCTTATTCTGATGACAATTCTGATGAAAGATCTGTTTAGAAGATCTTTTCATACTTCTTCAGAAGCTTCTTCATACACTTGTTCTCTCACATATCTTTTATCTTGATTTTCTTCACTTCTGAGTCTTATATAATATACAGAATGCTTTTGAATGAGATCTTACAAATTATTCTCTTTGCTTATTGATGTGTAAGCAGATTTAACTCTTCTATATCAGAGATGTGAAATGTTCTTCTCATATCAGTTAATAAAATTGTATGAACTGTTTTCTTTCTATCAGTCAACTGTATATAACATGTACATTATTGAATCTGCAGATTGAATCTTTAAAATCAATCAAGTCTGAGAATAAGATTGTATTTCACATTCTGTAGCTCTCATACTTAAATATAGTAAGATTATTCTCTAAAGTGCAAGGAAACTCTTACTCTTGCAGATAATATCAAATATCAGTTATTAGATAATCTTATATATTGAGAATTCTTCACTCAGCAGACCTCTTTCAATCTTCAGATTATATAATTATTAATATATTGTATAGAAGCTTCTGTATCTGCTAATACTTTTACAGTCATCTCTCAATTCTTATTCAAGTGTCTCTTATACATTAACATTTCAGGTCTCAAGGTATTGAGATGAGTATTCACTTCATCATTCTCACTTACATCTCATTCAGAAGTCTGCTTCTTCTTTATATTTATAGAATTCAGAGAGTCATCTAATATGAGCATCTCTTTCACTTTAAAGACTTTTCATAGAATATCAGTGAGTGTCTCTGAGCTCACTGATTCTGCTAGTTTTTTAACTCTCTTACTTCTCTTGACTGTGCATGCTGAGTGCAATCTTTTATATCATGATTTTGACATCTACAGTTGAAGCAAGCTTGATGCTTATAATATCAAGATTTTCACTCAGAAGATCTCTTTTTCAGAGAATTCAGTACTTTAGTAATAGTATTCAGATCTAGATTCATTACATCTGAATGTGTAACTTGTATTATAGAAGTCTGATTATCTATTCTTCACTGAGATATACTTGATTACAGTATTTTCTGTCATAATTGACTCACTTGTTTCTGTATAATAAGAATATTATATGCTTTCTTCACTGTGTCTGACTATGAGATTAAGCATTTTCATTCTGCTCTCAACTCAGGTGTAAGATCATGAATGAAGATCTGTAAACAGAAAGATGTTAAAAGCTCTTCATTCAATATAAAATAGTATAAACTGAAGTGTGTGAAGTATGATATAAGATTGCTTACTTATCTACACTTAGTAAAGCATTTGTAACACTTATCTTATATATTCACTTTCTCAAAGTTGTATAAGATTCATTTGAAAAACTCATTTTATATTTATAAAAATGAATATTGCTTCAGATCTATGAGATTTATCTTTTCATCAGTTATTTATAATGACTTTGCTTTTTCATATAGAAACACAGCAGATCTTAAGACTTATTGAAATTTTATTAACTGTCTGTCTGTGAGTTCATATTTAATCTGATAATATAATTATATCTGACTTAGTCAGCTGATTACAGCATTATTTTTTCAGTTATTATTAAAGCTTGATAACTTCAGCAAATCTTCTGACTTGATATATTTCATACTTGAATTCTCATTCTGTGCAGTGATCTCTGATGATGTGTACACTTCTGAAGAGATTATGAATAATTGTGATAAGATCTTCAGATTCAGTGTAGTTATCTATCTGTATAAACATTTGATCTCTCATTACAGATCTAAGATCTGATTTTCTCTATTCTTATTAATGATAATGATTGTGTTGATAAAGCTCTTCATAGTGAATGCTTAATCTGCAGTGAATGCTAATTATTGTTTGACTTCTATCTCAGTCTGTCACTGTATATACAAGGCCTTGATCTCATTTAGAATTCTTATATATGTATGAAGCTTTGATTTCAGTTCAGCAGTTTCAGCTGCTTTTCTTACTACTTTAAGTAAACTCTCTGAGAGGTTCTACATATCTTTCAGTTCAGGTAGCAGAGAAGAGTGTTGTTCATATTAACTAAAGAAGGTATTCATTTCAGTGATTTCTCATTGATTGTATAATGTCTATTGTTATATTACTGTATCATTATCACTATATTGTTATATAATTTCTGTTATTATTGTATAACTCTGGTGATGATCACCTTCTTTCTTTTATTCTTTTTTTAAGTAGAGAGTGAACTTCTTTGAATCTTGTTCACTGCTTTTATCTTCTTTCTCACACCTCATCTGTTCACATATCATGCATGACATTTGTCTGGACATGGAGTTTTCCTTCTACAAGTGAAGCAGCATCAATCAGATGCTCTTTCACTCACTGCTCTTCATATGCTATCTTTTGAGATGTTCTAGAACCACACTGGCATGATAACTATGAATTACTTTGTAGATGGAATTATCATGCTCTGAAGAAGTCTGCACTTCTCACCAGTTTTTAGACATGCTATCAGATGTGATTCAAAGGTTGCTTAAGCCAGTGTATGATTACAGGCGTACGCCGGCTTCTTATATATTGTACACTAAATTAATTAGTGTCCGCTATGGCCCCTTTACACTCGTAAGCAAGTTCAGAAGCAGCCGCGTTATTATCCGACGGTCATACGTTCTTCTGAACCACACTGATATTCTATAAAAAGTCTTCAAAGTGAAAAAGATATCTGTGTTAGATAATTCTCTGAATTCTGTGAATATCAAGAGAAAGCAGGCTTCTGACTGAAGTGCAGGTAAGAATGAAGTGAACACTCATCTCAATACCTTGAGACTTGAAATGTTAATGTATAAGAGATACTTGAGTAAGAATCAAGAGATAACTGTAAAAGTGTTAGCAGATATAGAAGCTTCTACACAATATATTAATAATTATATAATTTAAAAACTGAAAGAGATCTGCTGAGTGAAGAATCTCTGATACATAAGATTATCTGATAACTGATATTTAATATTACTTACAAGAGTAAGAGTTCTCTTGTACTTCAAAGAATAATCTTGTTATATTTGAGCACAAGAGCTGCAGAATGTGAAATATAATCTTATTCTTAAACTCAATTAATTTCAAATGTTTAATTCACAGATTCAATAATGTATATATCATATGTAATTGACTGATAGAAAGAAAACAGTTCATATAATTCTATCAACTGATATGAGAAGAACATTTCATATCTCTGATATAGAAGAGTTAAATCTGCTTATATATTAATAAGCAAAGAGAATGATTTACAAGATCTCATCTGAAAGCATTCTGTATATCATACAGAACTCAGAAGTGAATAAAACCAAGATAAAGAATATATAGAAGAATAAGTATATAAAGAAGCTTCTGAAGAAGTATGAGAAGATCTTCTGAACAGATCTTTCACTGAAATTACTGCTGAAATGAGGATTTGTACATGAGATTGACACAGAGAATGTAAAACCAGTCAATCAGAATGTGTACTCTCTATTACAAATATTTCTTGAAGAACAGAAGTATCAGATTATCAATCTTCTAGAATATAATCTCATACAATTCTCATCAAGTGTGTGAGGCTTTCCAGCTCTATTCATGAAAAAGGCAGATGAGAAGTGATGAATGTGTATCAATTATCAAGCACTTAATAAGCTTATGATTAAGAATGAATATTCACTGCTATGAATTCAATAATAGTTGAATACAGTTGAAAACATCTGATATCTATTGAAGATTAATCTTCTCTCAGAATACTGACAGATCTGTATAGATAAACTATCAGTTCTGCAAACCATGTTTAATACATAATAAAGAAAGTTTGAATTTCTGATAATATCATTCAGTCTGATAAATACACTTATTATGTTTCAAATAATGATTAATACAATTCTTTATAAATAGAATAAAATCTTATATCTTGTATATCTCAATAACATTCTAGTCTTTTCAAACTCATATAACAAATATCTGAAGCATCTCAATAAAGTGCTTATAACTCTGACAGAGTATAAGCTCTATATTAAATCAATCAAGTATGTGTTTGAAATGAAAGAGTTGAAGTTCATAGAATATGTAGTGAATGATAACTGTATACATCTCATCTCAGAGAAATTAAATGTTATAGTAAATTAACTGCAGCTGAGAAATATACATCATATATGACAGTTTCTTGAATTAATCTTATATTACTGCAGATTCATCAAGAATTTCACATAAATATCTGCATCACTCTCAGATCTCTTAAGAGAAATAGATACAAATCTGCAAAAGAAGAAGTTTTATTCAATTATCTGAAATGCTGTGTGTAAAGAGGCTTTTCTCACACTGAGAGAATATGTAATAACATTCTCAGTACTTATTCAATCAGATTATGATAAACCTTTCTATATTAAGACAGACATATCTGAATGAGCTATCAGAGACACTGTTCTACAGATAAGTAAGAACAGCAAGCTGCATCTGATGATATATAATAATAGAAAACTATCAGACACTGAGCTCAATTATTCAGTACATAAAAAGAAATTGCTAGTAATCAAGCATACACTGATATTATAAGATAGATATATCAATAATAGATATATAATAACAGTGATTACAGATCATAAAAGTCTTATCTATCTATAATTAATAATAAAACCTTTTAAATGCTTAGCATATTGAATCTCAGAGTTTCAAGTATACAATCTTCATATCAAATATTAAAAGAGATTGAACACTGTAATGTCTGATGCAATCAGTTACAGACTCAATTTCATGAATAAGAGTTCTGTGAATCAGGTATAAGAGAAGTTCATATTAAACACACTGAGAGAGTGTAAGAAATCAGAATGAGTGAACATTATAATCTCTCACTTGAAGAATGATAAGATATCAGATAATAAGTATCTCATGAGAGTAGTAGAAGAGATGCTTTCAAACTTCAAGCTGAGAAAATTGAAAAATAACATTATACTTTATCACAATCTAGAATATGCAGAAGCTCTCTATCTGAAATCTCTATTTAAATGCAACTTAATAACTCACATACACAAGGAATTCAGTCACTTAAAAAGCTCTGAACTTATGAATATACTCAAATCAAGAGTATACTGATCAAGCATGACTGAGAATATTCAGATATACACTCACAAGTGTCTGAATTATCAGGTTGTGAAAGAATCTAAGAAAGGATTAGAACATGAGAAAGTATAACATCAGATGAAGTGTATAATACAACTGTTCAAATAATGAGAAATGAATCTTATAGACATATTATCACAGATGTCAAATGAAAATTAATGAATAATCACTGCTATTAATTACACTACTGACTGATCAGTTGTGAAAGCAGTTTCAGAGATAACAGAGAAGATAATGATGAAGTTTCTACATAATAAGATCTATATCAACTATGAAATGCTGCATGAGATTCTAACTGATAACAGTGTGAATCTTGTAGAAGAAGTGATAAGACATTTCATAAGTCAGTTATAGACAAGATATCATAGAACAACATCATATCATTTATAAATAAATGAAAAGATGAAACACTTGAATAGAATCTTGAGCAATATGCTGACAAAATATCTAGTGAGTAAGTCTATAAGATTATAAGATGAATATCTTGATCAGGCACTATTAGTCATATGAATTCAGCAGCATGCAGTCTTCAAGTGTTCATCATTCTATCTATTATATGAATTGCATTCACACATTCTGAAGAATGCTTCAGAAAAGATGAGAGAGAAAACAGCAGTTACAGACACAGTAGTAGCAGTTGCAAACACAGCAGTTGTGAACACAGAATCAAGATTGAAAGAGATCAGTCACACATGTACAAAAGTTAATAAGTTACTTCTGAACTGAGCAATTCAATTGAAAAGAATAGCCCCGGTGGCCGAATGGTTAATGCGGTCACCTGGTAGCGCCTTGGTGTGAGAAACCAAGGCGCGTGAGTTCGAAACCCGCAGGGGATACATTAAATCCGGAACTCAAGCACCTCAGGTTCCTAATAAATACAGAGGTGTACAAATCACTTCAATGAATCGCTCTATGTTCCTGGGCTGGGAAGTTATTATCGCATGTATCTAATTGTCACTTCTTTGTATTTCCTATGTTCTTGTTATCTTGGTGTGATCTCAACACCTGTATTTCCTCCTGTATAATCAACACTTGACCTGTATTTAACATCACGCAAGGACTCATTATAAGCTCCGCTTGCATATAAGTATAATGAAAGAATAATAATAATAATAATAATAATTGAAAAGAATACAAGACTCACTAGTTAAGAAATTAAGTCTTAAGATGAGAATATGAGTTCTTGTATACAATAAGAGTTCTGAGAAGTTTCAATCTAGATGATTTGAACTCTATAAAATACTCAAATCACATTCTCTGAGAACTTACACATTGAAGAAATCAGAGAAACAGATCTTACAAAACTTAATTAATAATTCATAACTTATGAAAGTAAAGATGCAAGATCTGAGTGAATTATAATTATTCACAGCACTATCATCAGTGTTGAAAAAGAAGAGACTTATAATTAAAAAGTTTCATGAAGTAAGAGAAATCATAGACACTTATAAATTAGATAATCTCACTTATTCTGATCTTTTCATAATTTTAAGAAAAGAATGAGAAGTAATAAAGAAATCAGATGAATACTACACTTCAATAAGTGATGAGACTGTAGTCAGTTGTATGATAACACACTGCAGACAGTAAATGCAATATAGTAAAGAGTGATCTTAAAGCAGCAGACTTGTATATAAGTCAGATTACAGAAGAAAAAGAAATTCAGAGTTGAATTCAACTGTTTATATCAGTTCAATTGCAGAGATTATAGAGGACAAACTATCTGAAACATTCACAGACATGTGAAACCAAGTCATCTTAACTTCTGAAAATGCTCAGAGATTGAGTGAGATTAGTTTTAATGAGCTGTTTACTGTAGTGATCTGAGCAGGTGAAGAGAGACAGTATAATACATAAGACAGAATCACAAAAGATGAAAGCTGCTGAATCTAGTCACTGAATACTGTATCATATAGAGATTATGTAAGAGTAGTGACTAGCAGATAAAGAAAAAGTATAAGAAAAGAAAAGAGATAATGAATTAATCATCAACTATAAGAGTCAGTTATAAAAGACAAATATTATCATACACATCTCATTCATTTTTATATATCATATATTTAATCTATTTTCAATGCCACATCATCTGAAAAACATCAAAAATAAAGAAAATCTCAAAACTCAAGATTTATAAGAGATTTGAGAGCTGTAAGCTGCTCTTATAATAATATCACATATATTTCTGATTTCTCTACTACTCTGTGTACAACATTAATATCATTTATCACAAGATTGACTGAAATGCCAATATAGAAATGTGTATATATACATGTAGAAAAATTGAAGAAGAGCACAGAATCTGCAGAATCAGAAGTCAGAGCAGAGAGAATAGAGACAGAAGAAATGAAAGAAGAAGAAGATACAGAACTGAATGAATAATAATGAGAGTCATCTGAGACTGAATACTTATAACTCAGTGTGTGCACAATCTTTCTCACAGAGAAGAGAGAGAAAGTGATAGAAGAAGCTTAAGAGTGAGAGAAGATAGTCTCAGCAGTATTATTATTTTCAATTAGAATGATCTCTGACACTGAAGTAACTAAGAATCATTATTAGTATATAAAACTGTAAAAGCAGAAGTAATAATTACTGAATAAACACTCACTGATCTTAGAATTGTACATGTAATTACAACATGCACAAGACTTCTCAGAAAGAGAGAGAGAAACATGAAGAAATACAGAAAACAGAACACAGTATACAAACAGCTCATTTCTACAATGACATCTCAGACAAGACATATAAGTCTCACACTTATAAGTGTAAAAGAGTATAACATCTGTATTCTTATTTCTGAAAATATGAATATTCTTCACCTGTATCACAAAGTTGAATAACAGATGCTAGAGAATAGACTGATACAGATCTATTATTCTGAAGAAATTCATTAGAGTAGATATTCTCACAATATTGAACTTTATAGTTGTAAAAAGCTTCTTGATATCTGTGAATATTATAACTTTATACACAGTAAAACTCATAACAATTTCTTCTAAGAATAGAAAAATCAGCATTAGAAAGAAAAGATGAAAAAGAAAAAGACTTACAATCTTAATACTGTTAAAGAGAAAAGTGATTCTCTGATATAAATAAATGATTATCTCATTATAAATATTTAAAATAAATATAATAATCAGTGTCTGTGACTGAGCTTCAGATAGTTATATTATACACAGTCTTTATATAATAAATTATTCTGAGAGTCAGTAAGAAGAACAGAAGTATACACACTGAGAAATATAATTTATTAAGTCTATATAACATCTTCTTGAAACAGGAAGAGCTGATAATGAAAGCAGAGACAGCAAAACCAGAAGTAGCAGAAGTGAGAATCACAGAAACAGAGGTAGTAGAAGTGAGAGAATCAGACACAGAAGCAGATGTAGAAGATTGAGAAGAAGTAGCAGAAAAAGAAACAGAGAGAGCAGAGAAGAACACAGAAGACTCAGTTATATATAATATAAGTAATTTCTTCATTATCATATTCTTCAAGTTCTCAATCAATGATTCAATATTGAGTTCACTATTATCAGCAGATATAAATCTGTCAACATGTGAAGATTCTATATAAATAAAAACAAATATATCAGCATCTGCATTCATATAAAATTATGTCAGAAAACACAATCAGAAACTCACTGAGAAGAAAAACAGTCAAGAATGTATAAGAAGATGAAGAGAATGTATTATTCATGATAATATATTCTAGCAATTATTAGAAGATAAACAAGTTCTGATCACATTTCACAAGTTTACAACATGTTACACTTACTGCTAATAAACTACTCAGTATGAATACTACAATGATACTTATTATGAGAACAGAGAGTCATTGCCAGAAATATATACAATATAATAGATGAACAGATAGAAAGAGTTGAATAGAAGAAGAGATAGAAATGAGATAATAATAATATTCAATGATGATGATGATGAAGAAGATAATTGAAGAATGAGAAAAGTTAGTGAATGAGAGATGTAATATAGTGAAAGTTTCTTTGTAAGAGTGTATGCAGAACACTAGCTGAATCAGAGATAGATCATATAATTATAAAACACTAGTGATGAGCTAATCCGCATGAAGCTAGAATGTATGACATGATCACATAAGTGTGACTGAATCTGGTGAGAGAGGATGTGATTTGAAAGAACATACAATCATTGAATAATAACGCGGCTGCTTCTGAACTTGCTTATGAGTGTAAAGAAACCATAGCAGCCACTAATTAATTTAGCATACAATATATAAGAAGCCGGTGTACGCCTGTAATCGTACGCTGGCTCAAGCAATCTTTGAATCACAAGTGATCTTGTAAATGAGAGATTGTTGACAGATATTGCACTCTGAGATGCATGTCTCACTGAACAGAAGGTCAAGCTGCAGAAAGAGCTTGAAGATAATTGATAAGAAGAAATAAGATAAATGATGAAAAGAGTGAAAGATAATGTCTCTGCATTCATCTTATAAAAGGTTTAATTTCTTACAGCTTGAAGATAGAATATTGAGAGGAAAAAGACAGAAGAGGTGATTTTCTTATTTTCTTTATCTTCTCATTCAATAGCTAAAATTAGATTATAATACATTTTCTTTCTTTCTTTCACTCTCTCTCTATTTTACTTTTCTTTCTATTTTTTACTCAGCCGACTGTGAGGCTTCTTAGTCATGAAGACCTTGACCAGGTGTGAAATGTCTTATGTAATGACTTTAAGAGACTTTCAGATCAGATCTTTATATCTCTTTTACTTAATCTAAAGATAAGTCTTACTGTTCTTTGTGCACTTTCTTATGATGTTTTCAACTTCAAATTGTAACTGATTATTAATGAGTACTGACTCTGATGATGAGTACTTTATATTCACTTCTATTAATACAGTCTTTTTCAGATAAATGATGAAGATTACTAAGTGCATTTATTAACTGACTGACAGTTTCAATTGAAATGCGGCATCTGATACCTTCTGAAGGACATGAAATGAGCCTATCTGTAAGAGTGATAGCTTGAATATTTCTTTTAATATGTAGCTCTTTTAAGCTTTTTAAGCAAGGTTCAAGAAGACTCAATCGCAAACCTGAATAGTTAGTTAGAAATAAGATTGATTGAAAAGAAGATGATAATGTTATCTACATAGACTAACACAAATTGCTATAGAAATTTCGCTAGAATCTTCTTCATACACTGTTGAAAGAACTCAGGCAAGGTTATCAATCTCATTGTAACAACTGTAAAACATTCAAGACCTTAGTACAGAGTCATGAACATAGTTTTGAAATGATCATTCTGTTTAATCACTTGTTAAAAGAAGTCTTGACAGATGTTCATAAATAAGAATACTGTAGAACTGCTGAGTGATTGCAATACATCTTATTACATTAATAGAAAGTATGTATTGAGAAGTAAGTGTGTGTTTACTTTTTACAAATCAATCATCACTCTCAGCTTCTTTCTAAGTTAGATCACAAAGACAGATAAAGCAATGAGATTTCTGTCTCTGAGAAAAATATATTCAATTCTTCTATCTTGTAGAAGCAGATTCAGAATCTGATCAGTAACTTCACAATCTCTTCAAGACAGAGAACAGAGTCTCTGTTTCAGGCTGGAAAAGTTACTCTTATTGATAAACTGCAGTGATATTTTAATATCATCTGAAAATAAACCTAGGCTGAAGCTAAATAGTTTATGATATTAGTTGATAATTGCTTAAATGACTGCTCAGTCTTCTGTCACTCAGTGATCTGATACATTCACTTAAACTCACTCAGTGAGAGTGTCTGCTGTGAGAATTTGAAGCAGATTATTCTGGTCTTTCACATTCATCAACAAGGCAGGGCACAGATGATGCAATTTAATGTATGAAATAGAAAACAGAGAATCTTTCAAGTTGAAATGATGAATGATATCAGCATTGACAGTATAAATGACAATCTTCTTCTGCTGCTAAGATAGCTGTGAGTTTAACAGATGTCTACCCGCGCGAATAGTGTCTCTGATGATCTTGATATTTATGAAATATCTTTCATGAAATATAACAAGCTTACTATTAGACTGGCCGCTGAGATCATGAATTTCATGTTTAATCTTATTTGGTCTGGTTTCATACATTTCTTAGCATGAATCCCGCTGGGACTGACTATTAAAAAAACATGTAAAGTGACTATATATCAGATCTTAAAATGAAATCATGACTTGAAAAAAATGAGAAAGTGATCTCATTTAATCTCATTTAGTCTCATTCTTAGCATAAAGTTACTATTTTTAGACATTTTAAAGTTTTTTTTAGACTATTTTTAATTTTTTAAAAAGTAACACTTTTTGATAACACTTAAATGAGATTTAAAGTCATTTAAAGTAATAAAAATAATTTAAATTGAGAAGTGAAAATCATGATCTCATTTGAAAAATGTGATAAGAGTAGACAGTAAGTCTCACTGAGACAGTATGAAACTACTATTTAATATTAAAACTGTGTAATGAAATCAGTTGAATTGATAATGAGACTATCAAAAAATCTAGTCCTGGTCTCAGACACGGTCACACAATCAGTCTACTTACTATGAATGTTAATAGTTGCTTTCACTGACAATAATACATCATTAACTATGATTATATTGTATTCAAGATGTTACATTAAGTGAAATTTGTCTTCAACAATGAAAAGAGAATTGTCATTCATTTTTAAAATAAGGTTTGTTATTATGAATAGATTTGATTCATCTGCTCTTAAGTCAACTTCTCAAATACTCATGTATTGATCATGTGACATAGAAGTCAGTTGATAATAAGAAAAGAATAGACTTGCTATTATTGCATTGATAAGTGATATACCTGTATCTGTATTTATATAGACAGAGAGATTGTCTTGTGATGTAATAACAGAAATAATAAGAAAGATATAAGACAAATACTATAGTCTGCTAATATATTCTTAATCACTTATAGAGATGTCACACACTGTAACTATATATATATCAGTATTAAAGATATTCAGATAATTATCTGAGAGAATATCTGTAGATAAGATAAGCTTCTCAGTATCTATCTTACTGATTATTTTTTCAACTCACTGTTAAAATCTAGACTGAGATCTAAATTCAGCAGCTTATTATTATCTTTCTCAGTATTCTTCAGTTCAACTTGATTCACTGAATAATTACTGTTCTTCTCTTTTTTAAGACAGTGATTAATATAATAAGAGTCTTTATCAATGTAGTACTCTGCTATAAGTGCTGATAGTCTTTCTTCTTCTGTTATACACTGAATCAGTAACTTACTTATTATGAAGATACTTGAGAGAATCACTGCTATCTCTGCAGCAGACACAGACAGCTTTGTAGTCTCTGTCTGCTTAAATAAAGAGATGTGATATAAGTAATGATCATTATTCTGTTTGAAACATCTGAAACTATATATATAGTTAGTGAATTGTTTGATCAGTTCAGATGTGTTAGATAGCTGACTTATTATATATAGTTATTTATATATTTTATTACATTTATCTGAGAAATTAAACAGTATGTTTCTTAAGCTGAATAAGCAAATGTAAGTGAGTAATTAAAACTTGTTTATAATTAAATAATAATAATAATAATAATAATTAATTAAAAGAATAATATAATTTAAATTAATTAAATATAAAATTTCTATTTTTAACTGAGATAGAAATTAAGTATTTAATAGATTTTTTTTATCAGAAATTGAAGTTATTATAAAACAATAATTAAATTCAGAATTTTATAAATATGAAAAAATATAAGAAATTAAGATGTAATTTATTTAAATAGTTAATTACTATTTTTAAAGTTTCTATTATTATTTTCTTTTATTTTCTTTTTTATCATTATTTTTAATTAAGTCTATTTTTAAAACTGTTTCTTTTATTATATCTTTTAAATAATTTCAAGTTATTGAAAAGATGTTGAAAATATTACAATTTATAAAGAGTTTTTATATTCTGAGCTAAAATTTTCTAATTTTGCATATCTGAAATTGATAAATGTATATTAGTTAGCTAGTTAACAATACTAAAAAATTCTGAGAACTTTAGTTCTCAGATAGATATTATAGTCTCTGACTGTAAACATCTATAATTGAAAAATAATAATAAATAATAATAAGAATAAGAAACAGAATAACAATTTTGTAAAAATATACTTCAAAATACAAAAAGTATTTAATACTACTGAAGAAAATCATCTGAAACATACTTTTATAAATTGAAAACTACTTTAAGAGAAAAAATTAAGTTATAAAAACTGTTTTAAACATTTTAAACACTTTCTTTCTACAAATTAACATGAAAAGCATCTGAGTTTGAGAATGAATACACAACTGGAATCCTTGAACAAAGCTAATAAAAGCGTGAGTAATTCAGCTGCATTCATTCAAATAAAAGAGAATATGAAACCAACCGACCCGGGTTGAGTTGAGAAACCACCGCCTCAGTACTCTGTACAAATCGGACGAATATTGCGCCGTACGGGTTATGGGATCGGGGCAACTTAAATCGGCCACAGAAATTGACCCGCGATGGACAAGCTCAAAGCCAAAATAATATGGCTGCCTTCCCGAGCTCGGGACCCCCCTTGCCGGAAGATCAGAAGTTATCAGATCGCGTCGAGATCCTTATCGTTGCAGTGGGCTGTTTACCCAGTTTTAACTCTGGCTGGCAAACTGGATACGAGTTTGACTTGTTTTGAATGCCTGCCCGGTACACTCTGGACGGTTCCTCTAGGAGATGAGATGGCTCATGGGTGTACGTTGAGCTGTTACATGCGATAGCTCTTGAGAATTTTGTTGACTACTTCTGATCCCTCTACTGAGAATGGAGGGTTCTAACGAAATTCCTTTCCTTGCCGTTGATGAACAATGCCGGTCTAACAGGTACTCATGGACCGACTAACTAATGGAACTGTCTTTGTGTGTTGTTAAAGGATGCTGAAGCGCTGGGGTAGCTATCCTTCAACCGCTCCGGCCTTCGAGCTGCGAGGCTGGTGGAAACTTCGGCCGAGTTTCCGGAGTCAGGGGATTTCTATGCGCCCGATTGTTATTGTTGTTCAAAGATCCCAGAAATAACAAGAAAAGGGTCTGCCTAATCTGAACTGCTGCCATGACGAGGAGTTGGTCCATAACGTTATATTGTAACTTATCCCGCCAGTCTCAAGAGCTTGTCTACGGACTAATGCAAAGCCCGTGCTTGCAGAATAGCCCTTGTTCAAGTTTATCCCATTTCTGTATAACTAAATGTTATATATGCCTCAACAAACCTCAGATGGAATTGAAATTGCCTATCTCTTGACTCAAGCACTCTTCCTCTTCTACGGTATACTGACTTCCATTGACAACTATAAGAACACGCCATAGCATCGAGAACTTCCGTTTGTTGACAAATTGAAGACTGAAAAGCCTTTGGCTCCTTCTTCTATATTGGCCAGAACCACGACTGCTTCCTATTCAACTTACGACGGCTGAAGCGCATACTCAAAGGGCAGACCAAAATACTATGCCCTCAGGAGGGAATTCCGAAGATTACTCCAAAGAAAGATCCGATAACATGAACAACACTGCCGCCACCCCCTCCTCGTCCTCGTTGTCTGACAATGCTGGCGATGTCAAAGTTTTCCACCCTTCTACCCGGACATGGCTTGTTTTAATGACTCTCGCGGTACTCACATTGATGGTCGCATTGGATGGCACGTCCATATCCGTCGCTCTACCGGTAAGTTTGTACACAATACCTGCTGACTCCCACCCATTTCCATCAACATGTATAAGGTTCTTGCTGAAATCACATCAATAGATAATCGCAATGCAATTAAAAGGTACCGCTATTGAAGCGTTTTGGAGTGGAACTTCCTTTTTACTGTGCTCTACGGGTAAATATCAAACTTTATACATCCCTTTTTATAATGACTCGACTAACCGCCGTGATTAGTCTTCCAACCCAATTTTGCTTCATTCTCTAATATCTTCGGCCGCAAGCCAATGATACTTGTCTCACTCACTTTATTCTTTGTGGGGACCCTTATTGCTGGCCTTTCAAACAACTTCACCAACATGCTAGTTGGACGTTCCATCCAGGGAGTCGGTGGTGGTGGGCTTATTGCTCTCACTGAGATTGTAATAACTGACCTTATTCCACTGAGGGAGCGAGGTACTTATTTTGGTATCATTAGTGCTATGTGGAGTGTCGGTTCAGTTACTGGCCCAATTCTTGGAGGTGGTTTCTCCCAAAATGTTTCATGGGTAAGTCTATTGAATCCCGCCAATGCTTTTTTTCCTCATCTAAAGTCAGTTAGAATTATTTTTTTGCCTGGAAGGAATAGTTCGCTAATAGCCTCAATTTATTGGATTACAGAGGTGGATCTTCTATATAAATTTTCCATTCATTGGTGTCGGAGCCGTGTTGATCCTCCTCTTCTTGAAGTTGAATTTTGTCCCTTCTTCGCTGCTGTCGAAACTGCGCCGTATCGACTACATCGGAACGGTTCTCTTTATTGGAAGCACCACCTCATTCCTAATTCCGGTGACCTGGGGTGGTGTGATGTATGAATGGGATTCTTGGCGAACGCTGGCTCCACTTCTCATCGGCTTCGTTGGGCTCATCGTGACAATGATCTACGAGTATAAATTGGCCCACGATCCCATTCTCCCCATAGCCATCTTTGGAACCAGGACAGCAATCGTAAGTTACATAGAGACAACCTTGCACGGCCTTGTCCTTTGGTGTGGCCTGTATTACATGCCCCTCTATTTTGAGACTGTCAAAGTATACACTCCCATAGTCGCCGGAATCTCCCTCTTCCCGATGACCTTCACCGTCGCCCCTATCGCTGCCATCGCCGGTATTCTCGTGACGAAAACAGGCCATTGGCGCTGGGCAGTCTGGTTGGGATTCGTCCTATCTACGCTTGGTTTGGGACTCTTCACCATTCTCGACGTCAACACCAGCATCGCAGCCTGGATATTTCTTCTGCTTCCCGCCGGTATGGGATTGGGCCTCTTATTCCCTGCCCTTGGATTTGCAATCCAGGCATCCGCAAAACCTGGCTACATGGCCACTGCAGTCGCGTTTTTCAGCTTCTTCCGCGCATTCGGCCAGGCAATCGGCGTTGCCGTGGGTGGTGTCATTTTCCAAAACGAGATGCGAAAGAACTTGCTCAGATACCCGGAATTCGCTACCACTGCGGCAACATTGAGCAAAGACGCTGCTGGGCTTGTTCGGGTGGTTCTGGCTATGGAAGATGGGCCTGAGAAGCTGCACCTTAAAGAGGCGTACACGGACAGTTTGCGCATCGTATGGGCTGTCTGCTGTGCCCTCATTGGTGTTGCTGGGCTTCTTAGCACCCTAACTGAAAGCTATTCACTGACCATGGTGATCGACTCGGATCAGACGATCAGGGAGAAGAAGACCATCTCCAAAAATCCGGAGGAAGGGCTATCGGATTAGTCCTAACAAATCACGTGTGATGATATTTTGTTTCTTTTTTCTTTTTATCAGCGACCTACTATATATAATAACCTTTCTATGATCTCTTCCTCCCCCATCTTCCTTGGGTTTGATGTATCTGTACTCGGATATGTTTGCCCTTGTATACGTCACGTTATTCCCATTGGGCAGCATATGGACGTAGCGCCCTTTTTCCTACTCCAGATCTCCCTTCATTGCTTTTAATTTTGTTTCTTTCTTTAGGGCAAAAGGGCATCTCCTCTATCCTTTGATAAATCAGCGCTGGCATTTGTTTTCCGGGGGGCGCGGGCTTAGAATAACGTCTTTGAATTTAGATAGAACATTTAATAGATCTATCTCATTTATTTTCTGTAATATCTTCCAGGGAACAGCTATTCCATACAGACCATGTAAAATTCTTCATCCTCAATTTTTCGTGGTTTGTTTCTAACCCCTCAAGTTATCCTAGCTGGTGGGTTAAACTGGGGGACCATTCAGCAAGCATCAATCTCGTACTTATTGCAATAGCCCCAAGGGTTATCGGAATGTTGGATTTTCCTTTCTAACCAGGCGGCCTAGTAGTCGATTAAGCGGATAGATGTATGTTGTGACCCTGGAGCCAAGAACATTCTTGCGAGCGTGTAATCTAGCTTGAGCCTGCTGTAGCGAGTACTGGACCACTCTCAAACATAGGTAAGGTCTTCCCAAAATCAACAACCAACAGATCAGATCTTGCTGCACGGGAACGATACCTCTAAATCTAAATCACCTCCTCAGCTTTCTTGACGTAGCGTAGTGCGTGAGCGTTGGCAGGATGCCGAGAAAGGAAATCCTGCGCTGGTTAGCCGCCTACTATTTATTCCATCAACGAACGAGCAACACACCTGAGAAAAACAACTAAGAAGAGAAAATAGATTATGTATGTACATGTGCATTACAAGATAAAAAGTGATTAGCTATTAAATGTTAGAAGACCATTGAGCAAACTCACCAGCCACGTGTACCTCCCATTCAAGGCTATTGATATCCATCCGTGTATCTTACCATCCAAACCGAACCTGAGGGATACGTAATCCCGAACACAAGATGGAAGGGAACAGCGTTTTGCTTCTATATGCCGAAGGGTATAAGCCACACATGATGAGTAATTCAAAAGGGGCCACGGGTCAGAAGTGTAGATTTCATGATGAAAATATTGGGTGTTGTCTACTTTGGCTCTCTTGCAAAGTTGTCTGCGATTTAGAGAACAACCGACTTAAGGGAGGGTTTGTGTTGATATGGTTAAAAACCAGGATTAAATTGTCTTGTTTAAGTGTATGTGTATGGGTATGTGTATGTGACCTAATAAAACCAATCATAGCGAAGAAACAAGACATGAACGATCCAGAGTAAAAGTTAAAAAAAGAAAAGAAAAGAAAAAGAGGATGTAAGAGCAACAACAGAAATAAAAGATAAGTCAAGAGCCATGCCGGAACAGAAAGAGAAATAACAAAAGAAGGAACCAAGAGTCATCAGATCAATGCATTAACAATTAGCTCCAAGAGGGCAAGGAAACCGAAACCGAAAGAATTCAAATAACAAGTAAGCATTTTTAAGAGAGATGATTAGTTGACCCCTTTATATATGGACCCCGGATTCGATTTTTATTTTTTATTTTTTTCTGCGCTGTATCAAACATCTGAGAGCCTCTTCATTACCTGAACGCTATGTCGACAGGTGTGGCCATTTTCTAAGGAAAATGACGAGATGGCGGGGGAAGAAAGGGTTTAAGTAGGAAACTAGCAGAGCAGGATAAATAAACGGAGAGGTATAGAGCCATATCTTGCATCATGCGTGAACGAAAATTCGCACAATACAGTTCTAGGAGAGCATAGACCTGAGGGGAAAGAGGCATAGGAAAGGCGTTTTTCTCAACGAAGAAAAAAACAACCAGCGGGAAAATGGGAAGTTAGCTTTCAATTAGTATATGATCAGTAAAATAAAGTATGGTATCGTAGTGAATGATAAAAACAAGATAGTGGGACACAGCCAGGAAGATAAATTGACGAGAGATATTAGTGTAAAAGTATATGTATGAGCGGGCAGATATCAAAATATTACGACATCAAATATATGCGGCGGTATCCAACGTCAGACCTGATTGATTTTTCAAGAGGCAAGAAAGGCACCGTGGATGAATCTGAGAAATCGTATATGCGAGGCGTGAAAACTAGATTTCAAGAAGAAACGAACTTTTCAAAATTCAAATTCAAAATAAATCAAAAGATCATGAATCTTTTGTTTTTGCCTTTGTCATCTGCGTATATACCGAAAAAATTTCGCAAATTAGTAAAAAGTTCATGGAATTTCAAGTATACTAATTGTCAAAGATAGGGGGAAAAGAAATGCTCCCTCACCTGGAGAGGCAGCTCGGTGATCTCCTTTATTTCGTCGTTTGGACGCCGCGGACTTGGGATCTGCACCAGATGCTGCTGCCCGGATTGCTGCCATGCGGTGCTTCGCTCGCTCGTCACCCTTGTCAGCTGCTTTGACGTACCAAACATTGGCTTCGAGGGGGTCGCGGCGGCATCCGATGCCCATTTCAGTGAAGTAGCCAACAGCATACTGTGCTTTGGGGAGACCTGCGTTCAACGGGGATTAAAATTAGTTTAAGTTTGATTTGGGCAGTGAGGTGTAAATAAGGACTTCCGAGTGCTCACCTAGTTCAGCCGCACTCTTAGCCCATTCATATGCTTCATTTTCATCCTTTGAAAGCAAAGGCTCAGCGCCAACCATGTACCACGCACACAATGCCATCATCGCCATGGGGTGTCCCAATTGCGCAGCGCATGTGTAGAAATGCACACTGAGCGCTGGATCGACAGGACAGTTAAGCTTGCCGTGTTCATAAGCGTCTCCTAGGCGATAAGCGGCGTCGGGGTGGTCTAGCTCCGCAGACTTCGTAAATAGTTGCGCGGCGTACGTTTCGTCTTGGAAAACGTCATCCCCGTATCCGGTTTCATGGAGCAGGCCAAGTTCATAGGGCGCAGAGTTGTATTGGTGATCTGCAGATTCTGCTGCCCGTTTCATCCAAGTAATACCTTCCCGGTACCGTTTAACGAGGCCCATTTCACCATCTAAACATGCACGGGCGAGTCTTGACATCGCTCCCGGATGATTTTTTGATGCTGCCTGGCGATAGAATTGGACAGCTTTGGCTGCATCTTTTCGGGTTCCCCAGCCAAATTCAAAACATAGGGCAGCACGGTAGCCAGCCTCTGCGTGGCCATGCTTACTCGCAGCAACAAAATACGGAAACGCTTTATCATAGTCGGGTTTACCCTTGTTAAGAAGACCGGACGCAATGCCATCTGCCAGGTAGTACTGGGCATAGGGATAACTACGGTCAGCAAGGCGTTGGAGGATTGATTTAGCTTCTCGTAATAGGCTAGCCTTAGTTATATCTTTGGATTTCTCCGGCTGTGTTGAGTCAGTAGGCGCTTGGCTGTCCTCGGTTGCTTGGCTGGAATTGATCATGAACACAGCAAATTCGTACTGAGCGGCAGGATCATTTGTCTTCTTAACATTGGCCAAATACATGTCAAAAGTTTGCTTGTGGCTAAGGAGGGATGCGTTGTTTCCAACCAACGGGCGTAGATGGGCATGTTCCAAGGTTCCCGCGCCTGGCTCAGGCTGAGGGTATGGTACGTTAAGGAGGTCTACGAAAGAGAGAGGTCGGGTATCTGGTGACGCGGCGGAATGTGCAGAGACACCACGGGCATGAATATTAGGGGAGAGCTGTGGAGATCGGCCTCGCGCTGCAAGATCCGACGAAGACGAGTATGCTGAAATGGGTCGTGGAATTGTAAGTCCATGCGTTGAGCCTCGTGCTGGCGCCAAATAGTTTTGCGAATATACCCCTGGTCCTGGCTCACCTCCCAAGGAAGAGCCAGAGGCAGACTTTATGGAGCTCTTTGACCCACGGTTAACACTTCTATCATATACATTCTCTTCGAAAGCCATATGGTGATACTGTAATGGTTGATATAACTCATTCTCTTGGGGTATGCTTTCAAGGCTACCTCGAGATGAGCCACCACGGCTTCCGCTATGATTGATTTTATATGTCATTTGCTGAGATTGGTCAGGATGTAGCGAATCCTTGCGCTCTGGGATGCTTTGTAAAGATTCCGGTACGCTATCCGAAAGTTTGTGGCGATACGGGAGAGTTTGATAAGAGAGGGTGGAGTTGGTCGTAGGTGAAAGTGAGCTCTGGCGTGGTGGGAGCTGTGTTGTGCCAGGACTATCCAGCATCAACTCGTCCGGTCGCCAGGAGTTAGAAGGGAAGGTTCTCACATCATCTTCTATTTGGACACTGGAAGCTTGGGGCAGGGTTGACGGAGGATCAATGACTACAGGAGAGACAGGAGAATTGTGGACAATAGCATTATCGAGAACCTCGAGCGGGGGGGGCTTCAGAGGTTTTCTCTTGGGAGCAGAATTAAGGATCTGACTCAGATCATGATTAGGTGGAGGAGGTGGAGGGTGGCGCGGAAGCTGAGGAAGATTTTGTTGCTTGAAGTCTGGAGGGGGGGGCGATCTGTTTGATGGAGCTGGAAGGAGAGGAGGTAGGGTGTGCTGTGACTGTTCCGGGGCGACTACGGTTGCCATGTTTGGCGGCGTCGTTCGCTCTCCTCCTGCAGTATTGTGAATGATATCTTAAGGTATCTCCTGGACAATTGACCTCTTGTTATCCAAGCAGAAAGAAGTATTTCCAAAAGGAGCGCGGCTGTAAGAGGAAATGTGTGTGGGATAACTGGATATTGCGTGCAACTTGCGGAATGAATCTGGGCCACAATGAGGCGGTTCGCAAAGTCGGGGAATTTGTACGCAAGGGAGGCGCTTAAGCGAGGGGAAGGCAGGAGTATCTGTTATCACAGCCCTGTCGTTCAGCTCTGTAAACTAGATAGTTAGGAAAAAAAGTTAAAAAGCTGCAGCCAGCGCTCTCAAGAGGTGGAGAAAATTTACACTCTGAATGGATATTCTCGTCAAATGGTCATGCCAGGATTCGGAAGCATTCACGATCCAGAATGAGCCAGAGGGGCTTCGCAGTCAGGCTGTAGGAATCCAAGTCCTCCTGATATTCGCAGTTATTCTCTTTGGAAGTTTTTGTTGTGGCAGGAGATGAATTCCACATTCAATGGAGCAGCAGATCAACAGCGCAGGCCCAGTTTTATTCAGCCAGTTGCACGTACAAGAGATGATATCAACGGAGACCCGATGATCGTCAAAGCTTCGCTCTTGAGGACCCCCAGGTGTGTAATCACAACACGATCGAGACTCTCGACAGTGCTGAATACGGGATAACAGAGGGATAAATCTTGAATCCTCTCAATATACTAATAGAAGCAATCAACAAGCAGGAAACAAGTCGCCTGGAGCGTGCAGAAGTAGTCGCAAGATTTGGGGAGTGGAGAAGCGAGTGACGATTGAGTTGACTAGCGAGAGGTTGGGGGCAAACAGCGATACAACTGGCCACTGGGGGTCCGGAACAGCGCGGCGTCGGTGAGGTTGTGCTGCGATCTCGGGGGTTATTATCCCATCCACTCCACTAGGGATAGCCTGGAGAAGTGCGGGCCCGACAATGAAACAACAATGACAAAAGAGTGAGAGGTATGGGGAAACAAAGCCAATGGAACGAACAATGGAAAGCAGCAGTGGAGACTCTGGAGAGGCGAGAACAAGAAAGAAATTGATAACAATAGGGATAGTCTGTAATAACGATGAGCTGAAGAGGTGGGTTCGAGATTGGATGAAGCTGACGGTGAAGGTTCAAGATGACTGATGGCGGCCGGGCTTCGGTTCGCTTTGGCCGATGCGGCTCTTTCAAGATGTCAAGATCCAGCGCCAGCTTCCATCATTATGATGATACTATTTTCGCTCCTTTCTTGTATGCAAGAATAAAAATAATGCCTCCGTGATCCGAGCTGAGGTTCCTGGGTGGGTTCAATTGAGGTCAAGGCTTTCAATCGTTCCCTTTGGTCTCGTTGTTTGAACACGTTTGCTCCAATTATATGGCGCGCATCGTGCATTCGTGATACGACCGCCTGCAGCGCTCACGGGCATGGATTAAAACCCCCCCCCTAAGTTCTAAGCTTAACCGCAGCGACCTGCCCCGCGAATTTCAACCAGCCAAACCTGCCATTCCCCCGGGTACAGAGCGATATGACGGGTAGCTTGGTACGTACCTTACTCCGCAGGCAGGCCGCCAGCGGTTCAGTTTTGGTGATAACAAAACAGGATTATTTTACCAGGTTTGAACTTTGAACTCTACACAGAACACGTTTCTACTGTTCTTATTATCCGGATATCTCAGATCCCAGCCCAGAGACAAGTGTAATAACGTCAGTTGTTGTGAGGTTGTGGTTTGACATATGAATGTCTATCTCTGTGTCGGATTCTTTTTTTCTCAGTCATCTACTGAGTACTTAATGCACACCTATGCGCGACACGAAAAAGCTCATCGCCGCTGCACTTAATTGGCCAACTAACTAACTCCTTTAATTCCGGTCAGAATTTTTCCTGTCCTCATCGTGGCGGCGTCTGTGGCGGCTTTCGGGGGACCCAGCTTGCTTCCTCTTGCCCTCGCTAAACGGGACATCCACCCAACCCAGCCTCACGCTCAAAAGCAGACCCAAATCCTGCCCAGGCGCTAAAATAAGAATTTCTTGGAAGTATTTTCTTTTTTTCTCCTGTGGCTGAGGAATGGCTGAGGAGGGGTTCAAATACAACGCGCCCGAACAGTCTCCCTTGTAACCCTCGTGAGAACCCGAAAGCGCTGATTATTAATTTATTATTGATTACTTTGGTTTCGAAGGCAAAACAGGAAAACCAAAGCAACGTCCCTCGATATGATGTATCGTGAACCAT
This sequence comes from Blastomyces dermatitidis ER-3, assembly GCF_000003525.1. NCBI lineage: Eukaryota > Fungi > Ascomycota > Eurotiomycetes > Onygenales > Ajellomycetaceae > Blastomyces > Blastomyces dermatitidis. Next base: position 571,870 of record NW_025544783.1, on the reverse strand, counting down.
GGATGATCCAAAACAAAAAAAAGACTTGAATCCTGGTTCAAAAGTCCCCTTTTTTATGGGCCTGATTTTTACTAAGGGATTTTGGACGATGACCTGCCTTGCATTGCATCCTGGTCACATAATTATATTACGAATACATCTGCACCACTCAAACCTCGATCGGATATAGTGAATGAAGCCTTGGTGTGAAGTTCCTCGCGCTTGAGGCAGCCCAGAGTTTTTCCCGGATAATCGGAAGAACCACGTTAAACTGTCCGGAGAACAGCCTGGTAGACTGTAGAGACTCCAAAGACTCCATATGACGACTGGATGGTGGGTCGGGCAAAATCAATTCTTGTCGGCCACGATTTTGCAGAGAAAAATCCTTTCGGCGTGGAAGTCGAATCATGACATTATTTCTTTTTAATAAGTGTGGTCTCACCCTGCGAGTGGTTCACGCTCCACTACCATATGTCATGCGTGAAACACATTTCTCCAAAGCCTCTTCTTCACCAGGGCCCCTTATCCCGAATCAACCCCATAGTCCCGGATTCATAACCCGCTCCTAAGCCTGCCCTGGAAATGGTGAAGATGTAATAATAATAATAGAAAGGGCCAGTGATGCGTGAGTAGCGTCGTTGAGTATATTTTTAGAGGTGAAAACTCGAGCCGAGCACGGATAAGAGGATAACATAACTATAAAAATAAAAATAAAAAAAGACGCCAATCAGTTTAGCAAAATTTAGAGGGGCTTGGGTTACGTTCTGTGGTGTCTTGTACTCCCTAGAACCCGCCACAGACTAGGAATTCTTTTTTGAACGAGCCACTCACCCCGCCTCCACTGAAGATTGCAGGGAAGAAAGGATCATTCTCTCTCATAAGTACAGAGTAAGTGCCTGTTAATTTCCAGCTGCCAAATCTCTACAGAGTTGAATTACTACTAAGTTGGCACAGCGATGTTGACAATTTAATTAAAAATACTATAAATAGTTAACCAACTTTCCACAAGCTATCAGTCTCTATTCTTATAGAGAGCACTTAAAGAGAGAGTGTATGAAGGAAGAAGAGAGTTAGACCAGATGAAAACAAAATATGAAAGTCTAGCATCATATTCAAGAAATCTCTTGAGAGTACTGAGGGTATTAATGAAGCATTCATGGTGAGATAACATAACCTGGAGAATACTAGGCAAAAGAGCTCAATTGCCAGCCCAGCCTATACTCAGTACTGGTAGTTAAAAGTGGCCGATTCGCATGTCAACAATACCTAAGCATCACATGTATATTCTTGAGAAAGCTATTACAAAAGCTTAGTTTAGTTTTCTGCATTCATTCTATAGATCTCTCTCTCTTTCTTCTAAGCTCACTCAGACTGTTGAGAGAGAGGGTGTTTCAACCATATATTGGTGAGTGAAGCGAAAGGGCAAATGGAGAGAACAAAGACTTTAGCTCAGGGGAATTGACTTACCACAATTATTATCTAGCAACGGGCGGCAACTGTGTTTCTTAATTTGGGTTTAGAACCATGGAAAAAAAAAAGGACAAAAAAAAACAAAACAGCAGTGAATTCTCAAATAAACGGACAATGTTGGATGTAGGAACACGTATATGTAGAGCCTGCAGCACTTAGCATGTCAATCTCTACAGATTGCACACTTCCTGAAAAGTAATTGGATGGCTTATATGACCCTGATTATGTTGCAGGTAAAATGCATGTACTGTGAGCGGGGCGCTGGCTCTTGATTTATCATTACGGACATTCCTTATTATTATTTCAAGGTGTCGCGTTCCAGAAGAATGGCGGGAGACTCAATCATAATAAGTTTTTGTTCTTGTTTATTGTTGGAACACACCCCGCCGGAAGAAGAGAGATCTTGAAATGTAATCTGGGTAAGCTGCAAACCTGCCCGCCAAGCCGCAGCCACACATCCCATCGCCATGGTGTGTGCTCTTTGGTCCTGAGGTTACAGTATCTCCAGACTTTGGGTAAGGTGAGCTTGTTTTATCGGAAAGGCAGGTAAACCTATGCAGGGAGTCAGCGGCTGGCAGCAAATAATGATCACAGATAGACGCCGACAACTCCTGAGGATTAGGATATGGAAATTGGAGAGGAATCTAAAATACCAGGTTCCAGTATGGACAGCGAGCGAGCGGTCCTAGTTGCCGTGGGATGGCTCGTCGCGGCGGTGGCGGCGTCCAAATTTATACCGTGGTAAACAATACTTGCTCGTTCAGGCGTGTAAATAATAATAAAGCTAGTGCAGTGCAGTAGGCAGGATCTAGGCCCTGTAGGTCGTATTTTATCAGGAGGTTGGTATTGAGGATACACCCGTCGGTATTTTTTATTTTTTTTTTGAAAGTGCGTACCTACGTACCTCGGTATTGAAAACACGAAGAAAACATTGCTTAGTATTGTATTGTTACGGGTTGTTTGTGCGCAGTCGAACCTTGAAAACTACAGTCGTCATGTCGTCGTATATGTACCCTTACAACCAACCTTTGACAAACTTGGAGGCTGAAAGCAACTTGGATTTAGTAGTAGCAATAATTATATATATTCAAAGATGGAAATGCACGTATAGACTATGCACAGTAAAATATCGCCTCTAAAAAGGGTACTCAGCTATGTGCTAAAATTCTCCGCTCGGCTTTAAACTTGCCTCCGGTCATTTGTCGTATGGGATGGGACGCTAAAAATAGACGTACCGTATTGCTCGAACAAACCGTTACGTGTACTGTACATATATGTACATGTACAATACAGGTCACGACTGAGACATTGCTCCTGTCGCTAGATGTCCCCCCGATGTCATACCCTGTCATGGTTGTCACAATCTGTCACAGCTGGTCACAGCAATACGCTGTTTCCATACATAGCCTTTCCTCAAAACCTTGCCCAATGCGGACAAAGCCTCAAACCTCCTCCAGCTCAGCCAACGCTCGCTTTTCCCATCCCATCCCAACGTCGCCTGTCCCTGGCCGCCAGTCGCTGTTCTGTTCCTGAAGCCTTGTCAGCATCGAAAACCTCATCTTCTGCGACGTTCGATGCTGGGGCGATTCCACTCGTTTTGTGCGTCGAATATATTCCCACTGGGTGCGATACCCTGAAATCAATTATTTCAAGACCCTTTTTTATTCCCTTTTTTAGATATATGTTTTGTCTCCCATCTCTCTCTCCCTCACTCTGTGTTGTCCATTCGTTCCCATAATAATAATATCCATACACGCCTGCTGTTGTTTTTTATTCCTTTTCTCCTCCACGCAAAGCCCCTTCCTCACTGCTCCTGTCCGTTTTTCAGCCGCAGGCCATTAGAAACAAACGTCCTAGCAGGGGCCATTGCCTCGTAAACCCCTCCCGTTTTCGCCCCGAGCTAAACCGAGTATCTCTGCCAGTCCAAGTTAATATCGGTTGGCTAAACGCCTCTGCGATTCTTAGAAATCTCCGTTCGAGGGCTGGTTGGACAACACCTTCGCTATCGACTGATCTTGTCAAACTTTTGTCTGCGTGCGTCCGTGGTGGGTAGCATAGGTGTTGGAGCGGTGGTATAACGAGTTCGGTCCTTTTAAATCAGGAGTAACGCCCTTGGTATTGCTCACTGGTATGTGGAAATTGGCTAGTTATATCTTTACAATGACGGAGATTGTTGAAATCTATAAACCTATCGATCCGGAAATCGCAGCTAATCGATAGCTTTGTTCTCTTATCCCCTACAGAATCTTTCACACGCCAACATGTCGCTTCCTCAGCGACCTCAGCGACCAAACGATTCATCTTCAAGACGAGATGTCCAGCCACCTGGATTTCGAGACTCATCCCAACAACGGCGTCGTCCTGACCTCGAATCCGGTGCATATGCAGATAGCCCCCTGACACCCCCGCCTAATTCACAGAGCAATAACGGCTACTATGCTAACCCTCATGCGTCTCCTCGGGTAAACTCAGGAAATGATGAACCTGGCACAGGGAATTCAAAGAATTTGAATCGGAAAAGGAGTTTGATTCGACCGGAACGGACCCGCATGGATCGTCACCACCCGAACTATCACTACCGCCAACATGCGCAAAATATGGCTACATTTCCTTCCACAACTGGCAACGAGCCAGTTCATGATAATGGAGAGGCAGACACAATGAGCTCAGGAAGCACAGATATAAAGAGCCTAACTAGGGGAGACCGGAATAATTCGGGCGCCGACTATCCTGATAATGGAGAGCGTTCGGCGAAATTACGAGGACGCCATCCATCACAACGGGATATAGGGAAACATACGCATAGAAAACTATCGCGAAAGGAATCCAAAGCTGCCAAGGAGGCAGAAAAGAGGCGCCAGGAAGAGCTAGATACAATAAAACCTCCAAGTTTGTGGAATGTATATTGCGGCATGGTGACTTTTTGGTGTCCTGATTTCGTCCTCAAATGTTTTGGGATGCCCGCGAAGGCCCAACGACGAGCTTGGCGAGAGAAAATGGGTCTTATCAGTATCATCCTGCTTATTTGTACCTTCGTTGGATTTCTCACCTTCGGTTTCACTCAGGTCGTTTGCGGCAGTCCGCCCGTGCGGCTTAAAATAAACGAGGTCGATATCGGAAATATCATCTTCCACGGAAAAGCATATAGTATGCTGGACACCAAGCATCCGGAAGCTCTTGGTATCCCCCATAGAACGAACGTCGCTTATCCACCTGTTTCATATGGTGGTTTGGATGCCAGCTTTTTGTTCCAAAACGTAAATGGCGCATGCAAAGGCCTTATTACCGCGACACCGAACTCAAATGTGCCCACGAACAGCGAAGGGGAACTGGCCTGGTACTTTCCATGTGTTCCTTTTAAACAGGATGGCTCCTCCCGGCCCAATTTTACCGAACCACCGTACCTTGGTTACGCATGCCATACTTCTGGCCGTGCGAGAAATACCTTCTACCACGGCTTAACGGCTCCGGCAGATGTATATTTCACGTGGGAGGAGTTGAAGAACCAATCTCGAAACCTGATGGTATATTCCGGAAGTGTTCTTGATTTGAATCTACTGGATTGGTTTGATAGAAGCCAAGTTTCCGTTCCCCGACAATTCGACGAGCTCAAGACAAATCTGGCGGTTAGAGGAGTTGACGTGACGCATATGTTCCAATCTGCCCCTGACAAACGACTAGCTAAATGTTTGACCGAAATCATCAAGGTTGGGTCCATCGACACGGATTCCGTTGGCTGCATCGCTTCCAAGGTAGTTCTGTATATCTCGTTGGCGTTTATTCTAGCTGTCGTTGGGGCGAAATTTGTCCTTGCTTTGGCATTCCAGTGGTTCTTGGCCAGCCGTTTCGCTGCGAAGACCTCTGTAAACCCTAGTTCGACAATGCGGAAGAAGCAAATCGAAGATTGGTCCGACGACATTTATCAGCCTGGCCCGCGTTTAACAGAACCTTCTTGGCCTGATCGCGGCAGCAGACGTGGAAGCAGACTCAGCAGTGCCATTTTCCCGACAACGTCTAGGTTCACTAGCCCTTATGCAATGGATCGCGGAGCGTCAAAACAGCGCGCTGCACCCACTACCATGGTTAGCCAGAATGCGGGGCTTGCGAGCCCAATGTACAAGACGGGTCAAAACACCAGCCGGGGAACTCTAAGCGCCGACCCGTACAGCCAGAGTATCGTTGGTAGTCGCACCAGTCTAATGCTTGGTGCACAAGATCGACGATACTCTATAGCAGTTAGCGAGGCTGATCCACCAGGTCTGACAGGGTTTATTCACGAATCGGTTGTTCCCCAACCTCCACCGGAATGGCAGCCCTTCGGGTATCCTCTGGCCCACGCAATTTGTTTAGTGACAGCCTACTCTGAAGGCGCGGAGGGCCTACGCACGACACTAGATTCTATCGCCATGACCGATTACCCCAACAGCCACAAGACGATTGTTGTCATTTGCGACGGCTTGATTAAAGGAGCAGGCGAGACTGTCACTACCCCTGACATCACTCTTAGCATGATGAAAGATTTTACTGTGTTTCCCGAGGATGTCCAGGCTTTCTCTTATGTTGCTGTTGCCAGCGGAGCAAAGAGACACAATATGGCCAAGATTTATACTGGATTTTATGACTACGGCGAACAATCCGTTGTACCTCGCGACAAACAGCAGCGGGTGCCAATGATGGTTGTTGTGAAGTGCGGAACACCCGACGAGGCCCAGAATAGCAAGCCGGGCAACAGAGGCAAACGTGACAGCCAAATTATTTTGATGTCGTTCCTCCAAAAGGTCATGTTCGATGAACGAATGACGGAGCTCGAGTTTGAGATGTTCAATGGATTATGGAAGATTACGGGCATATCTCCGGATTTCTACGAGGTCGTTCTCATGGTTGATGCAGACACAAAAGTATTCCCAGACAGCTTGACGCACATGATCTCGGCCATGGTCCAAGACCCAGAAATCATGGGCCTTTGTGGTGAGACAAAGATCGCCAATAAAACGGAGAGTTGGGTTACGATGATACAAGTCTTCGAGTATTTCATTTCCCATCACCTTTCCAAGTCGTTCGAGTCTGTCTTCGGTGGTGTCACTTGCTTGCCAGGTTGCTTCTGCATGTATCGAATCAAAGCTCCCAAGGGAGCGCAGAATTACTGGGTGCCCATTCTTGCAAACCCTGACGTAGTAGAGCATTACTCGGAGAATGTTGTCGACACTCTCCATAAGAAGAATCTTCTCTTACTTGGTGAGGACCGATACCTGTCGACGCTTATGTTGAAAACTTTCCCCAAACGAAAACAAGTTTTCGTGCCTCAAGCAGTCTGCAAAACGACGGTTCCGGATAAATTCAGCGTTCTTCTATCCCAGCGCCGCCGGTGGATCAACAGTACCGTACATAACCTCATGGAACTTATCCTTGTACGCGATCTCTGTGGTACCTTCTGCTTCAGCATGCAGTTCGTGGTATTCATGGAACTAGTGGGAACACTGGTCCTGCCCGCCGCGATCGCTTTCACTTTCTACGTCGTTATCATTTCTATTATCAGGAAGCCTGTCCAAATCATTCCTCTTATCCTCTTGGCACTTATTCTAGGCCTGCCGGCTGTCTTGATCGTTGTGACCGCCCACCGTCTCTCCTACGTCGTGTGGATGTTCATTTACCTGCTCTCGTTGCCCATATGGAACTTTGTCCTGCCTACATACTCCTACTGGAAATTCGATGACTTTAGCTGGGGTGATACTCGTAAGACAGCGGGGGAGAAGACGAAGAAGGCTGGAATCGAGTACGAGGGAGAGTTTGACAGTAGTAAGATTACAATGAAGCGATGGAGTGATTTCGAGAGGGGTATGTATTTTCCTACTTCTTGCTTTTCTTTTGTTTTTACAGATGGAACTCGTGTCTGAGAGCAGCTGGTGAACTAACATTCCACCCTCCTTGCTTTAGAACGCCGTCTCAAACTTATGGGTGCCACATGGTCGCAATCGCAGACCAATGTATCTGGTTATCCACCGCACCAATCCGTCTACGAACCCTATGACTACTAGAATAGAAAAGATATACTAATTTCATTCCCGGTGGATTTCCGCCTCTTCAATATTCCGAGAGGTCATGTCAAACACATTCTAACATGTCTCTTGTCTTGTCTTCGATTTTCTTCCACCACAGCATTGCCTTCATATTCAACCCTCCCCCTTTCTTGCCGTTGCATGAGCCATGATATTCATTGCAATTTAGGGCGTTATTTATGTTCCTCTTTTATTTTAATTTTAAATTCTCCCCTGTCCCTCTCCCACTCATGCTTTGCTCTGCGTTTCCTTGTATCTTTTTTTGTTCGCCATGTATTTTGTTTTACTTTTTTCTATTTTCCCCATCTTAAATCAATCAGCCATATGATATCATAATACCTGTATTTTTCTTATCTAATACCTACATACAGCTTCTATATAACCCAACAAACGCTCTTTTTGCACTTCACCTTAATTTTCTGTATTCTTCCGACTTTCCATGCTGCCTTCTCAGCAAAACTATTGGTTTTACTCTGCTTGCTAGAACTCGACGTTACTTTGTTCATCGTATCACTCTCCTTTCAATATTTTGTAATTTTTCAGTGGCTTGCTAATATGACAAAAACATTTCCTTGAGAGTTCTTATATCTCTGCTTGTCTCCATTCACAGCTAGGGCCATGTAATGTACTTTGTAGATGATTTGTTTTCTTTCTCTCTTTCTTTAAACAGCCTTGTGTTCTCTTTGCAGCTCCAATTTATTTATTTTTTTTCTACCTTTTGTTCTCTTACTATCAGGTGAATGGAGAAGTGGTGCCGTCATTTTTTATTTTTACAACAGCTAACGGCCCACATTTGACCTTGCATCTCATTCCAGGAAATCTTGCCATCAGTAAATCCACCTGTGTAGCACGCCCTTAACCAGCTTCCATTCTCTTCACCTCCAACCTCCAATTCTAGCAAAGTCGCATCGCATTTCCAAGAAGAAAAATATCACTTACCTTATTCTACCCACGGTGCAGTGAGCGAGAAAATAGCCAACGAACTCATTTCTCAGTGCGGTAACCGCGGTAACCTCCTTGAATCCCCCCCAATTCCTTTCGAACCCCAGCCCCTCTAAGAACCGGACGCGGCCATCCTCGTGTCGCCGCTGCTCGCCCGCGACAATCCCTTTCCGCTCGCAAAGAGTGCGGAAACCGTCGCGATGAAACCGAAGCCAGCGGAGACTGCAAACGAAAGGTTTATGCCGTCATGGTAGACCTGGCGTGCGGCCATCTGGGCGTCTGCGGGTAGTTTGCCAATTGTCAGAACGGAGTGTCTGATTTCTTCGATGATCTAGAATAAAGGTTTTTGGAAGAGGGGGGGAAGTGGGGATGGTTTGGTCAGCTGCGGTGCTTCTAGCTAGGTTTGCTGAACGAAAGATGATACCGGAGGGTGGGGTTGGGAGAACGAGGAGAGGAGTAGGGTGGTTGGTTTGAGAAATAGAGAAGAACTAAAAGAAAAGAGTATTACTTTCCATTTGTTTGGTATTCCGATCAGGGCTTCAGGGAGCCTTCTCTTTAGTGTGTTCTGTGTTATTGCTGACGTGATTGCGACGCCCCAAACGGTTCCTAGGGAACGGATCAGGTAGACTGTTGAAGCCGAGACGGCGTGGTCTGGTGATGGGTTTCATCAGCATTAGAACTTAAGAAAAAGAGCGATATGGACAACAAATATGAAATATTCTCTGGTAGACATACCAGAATGGCCGAAAGCGGCGAGAACGGTGAACAGTATAGCCGGATATACAATCCCTTGCCCAAGACTGGCGGGAATTATATATGTGATATACTTCCATTTGGCAGAGTCGAATCCAAGTAGCATGACGAGAGCGTTGCCAATGAACATGAGCAATGCACCAAGGCGAACAAGATTGGCTAGCTGACCCCAGCGCGACATGACGAAACCAGATATAACACCGCCCACAGGGGCGGCGAGGGAGGGTATTATCAGTCGTGCACCGGCGGTTGAGGCGGAATCCTTCAGTACGACTTGGAAAAACAGTGGTAACATAAAAAGGAACTGCTTTTAATGTTAGGCCTAGTTGATTCTTTTTTTGTTGGCTATAGAGAGGACATGGGAGCTTGACATACCGCATAGGCCGCCAATCCCACGCAAATGTTACTAATTTGCGCCGACACCGCTAGCTTTCCTCGTAGCATATGTAGTGGAATCACCGGCATAGCCGATGTGGTTGCTTCAACGTATAAAAAGAGTCCTAGGATAAGGACACTGGCAACGAGGGATAAAATAACCCAGGGACTGCTCCAGGGTAGCTCGTTGCCGCCCAAGTTGAGTCCCACAAGTTGGATACTCAATCCTATAATTAACAAGAAGGCACCTGACAGATCGACACGGTTCCAAATCGCGGACAGTGTTGCTTTGGGCGACGTCTCATAATCCGAGTTATCATAGTGCGTTTGGTTTTTAACTACCAGATGACCGACTATGAGAGCAAGAATTGACACTGGCACTTGGAGTAGGAAACACCATCGCCATCCGATTGTGTCTGCAATCGACCCGCCCAACGAGGCACCGCAGATTGATCCAAACCCGTGCAGGACATTTTGGACTGCTTGATACATTCCTCGGTCTTTGAATGGGATCATGTCTGAGTTTATTATCGTCGCTAGAGAGGCATTATTTTGTTCCATGTGTGAGGCAAGAATGAATACACAGGGGCGTAAAGTGAACGGAAATTTTAGCTTGCTCTACGTACCCATAGTCATCAGCCCACCTCCTCCCAGTCCAGTCACCGCACGCATCAGATTTAGAAACACGATGTCTGGGGCTAGAGCACAGCCCAAACAACCGAGCATAAAGGCAATGGTAGAGGTGAAGAAGCAAGATCTCCGACCAAAAATGTCAGAGAAGCGGCCGTAGAGGGGCTGGAACGCAGTACTTGTGATCAGATAGGAGGTCGTCAGCCAGGAGGCATTGTTAGCAGCGTTGAACTCTGAGCTGATTACAGCATAGGTTGAAGCTGTAATGGTCCCATCAAAGCCCGATAGGAATACATTTGCAAAAATTGCTGTTGATGTGCGGGTTAGCGATGGTGATCGTTTTGCGTGGAATCGAGGGATTCGTACCAACTTCGATCCATACAAAACCTTTGGGAGCAACCCAGGGTGTACTACTGGGGGTTGGTGTGAGAAAGGGTTCGCTCTCCATATTTGCATCTACAGACCCTTCTCGTTCTTCATCTCCAACATATGTCTCCATCTCGTTGCCCGGTTCTTCAACTGCTGCTGTTTCACGGCAATAATTAAGCCTTTATCAGGGCAGCTCACAGGAGCTCGTAGAAATGTATGTTCAATATGTTGTCGGCGGAGTTTTTGCGTCAGTGCTTCGAATATTTCCCATCCAAGGCAAGTTGCTGTTCCTGATCGATATATCGTTCGTTGTGTGGGATTCATAAATTTCCCCGCTGATGGATGATGATCTTTTCACTATGCCGTTTAGTCAGAAATTGATATTTAAATCTGACTAACGCCGTTACTCAAGCGTAAATCAATCCATTTGACCGCGCCCAACATAATAGGTGGAATTGAGATGAGGGTAAATGCTTGATAAAATAGAAAAATATTTAATTACGCAAATTCTTGCTTGCCCATATCAGAGGGGAAGGTTTTCATCTGCATGGGTTACTTGGCTTACTATCCAATCTCCGATGCTACTATTTATAAAAATAGATCCCTCCATCCAAATTCCAGGATAGTCCGCTCTTGCAGTACTGGATGCATGGTATGCATAGTCTCAATATTAAGGGGACTTCAACCTCTTCGCCCATGAATAGTGAATTTTTACTACATACAACAGCCCATGGGCGCAATCGTTCCCCAATGACCACGAACTGTGGCTTCAAGCTACTGGTGACAAGATCTCAGCCCCTCTTTCAAGCTTTTGCAGGCAGGCCAGACTCATATAGCACGTCAGCCTGGGTACAACCGTCGAATTCAATTCCGCGGTGCCCGACAAACTTTCTGGAGATATACAGTACAAAAACGATACCAAACGAGAGTTGGATAAGGAATGATGGTTGGTATAAAACCCTTTTTAACGTGTTTACAAGGCGACAATAAGCGTTCCATTGCAGGAACATCCTGCAGTTGGACGTGCAGATGGCTGTGGTGCACATGGACGCATCCAGCCGATTCCGCTGGTGGAGGCTGAGAAAGCCTTTTTCCCATCCCCCAATGATATGGAGAAAAATCCAAGCCAAGCCAAAAGCTGAACAAAAAGTTGTTAGATAGAGGTGCGGGATGGGAAAGCTTGTATTGATTCAATGTAGGACTCTTGCATAGAGTTGTTAGAGTTCAGCAGAGTTTGGAAGTCCAATCCTGGGGAAAGTGGCAGATCAACAATAGGGGTTCTAATATTTATATGATTACCTTTGTATAACTTGGGCGTGCTCGCCTAAGACTACAGCGTACTAACTAGTGCATCCATTTCGTAAGCCAGAATCTAACTTAAACACGAAATCAATCTTCTCTATTTACTTTGTACTGGACTGACTATGCCATATGATTGAATGAAGCACGAAGATCTTATTGCCTAATCAGGCCACACAATTCATACCTTCAAATTCTTAGCTATTCATCAGCAGGCTATAGACCTGGTACATGGAACACCGTCTACCCTTTCCAGAGTTGGTCCCAATCGCCGTACCCACCCCCGCATAGTCTCCGCCTGCCGAGCTTTAATAACTTACTCCTGACACTCGTCGCAAGGGCTGCCGTGACGTAAATCAGTAACTTTGCCAAAGGTTTCCGCATCGCGCTTGCATTCGGCGAGCCTGACCACAGCCTCGAGGCCGCGGGACCACACCATAATATGGTCGACACACATATTGGAGGACTAGAGCGAGCGAATTCAAAACAAGCATTAGTCCAGAACAAGATTGACGAGTTCAGGTGCCATTAACACAGCCAGCAGCAAAAGTTGTTCGTGACTTTGAACAGGGGTTCGGTTCGAGCAAGCTCAATGTGAACGTGGTGGTCGATAGGCTTCGTGGAGAAGAGCCGGGATTTGAGTGGGATAGAACGATTCGTTGACAAAAGTATCGAAGCGGAAGATTGTATACACACTATAACTTGTTTCTCAAGAGGGCGTGCGGAAGGAACTAGTTCTGGGAATATCAGGTCGAAAAGAGGCCCAAAGCATCTATGTATGTTGAGGATCTTGTGGAGTACCTACGGAAACGGGGGCGCTTTTATATCTTCACTCGTATGGGCCAAAAAGCAGATCTGGGATGCACGGGGATCACCCCTTCCATTGAAGGATGAGCAGAAGAAACTATTGTTGTTGCAATTGATCTCCTAGCTAGAGCAACGCCCTGCGGCGCAGCCTACCCATGCGTATGAATAGAATTCGTTTCGATTAAACGCGAAGCGACAGGATTGTAATTTTGATAGGACAAGACTTTCTTGGAATTGCCTTTCGCTTTGTACGAAGTTAGGATTTGTCATTGATCACGTCTGACAACCGGTTGCGCCTCGCAGTCAATAAGCACGCCTAGATGCGCAGGTAGCACTTCCGCCCGGCACAATCCATGACATCGCATACAATGGTTGCATGTCAGATTCGCGCACTTCCCTCTCCAGGCGTATGACCCAGCCTTAGGTACAATGCCCATGATGGTAAGCCCCTCAATACCAAGATAGAATGCGATGGTTCTTTTCTGCAGGATTCCTTTCCCGGGGGGCCAGCGCTTCTCGGCCCTGGTACCAAACGCTCTTTCAGAACTGTCGGGCTGCCCTTTGCCTTTCCAGCCTCAGTGTCACTTGCAACCGCATAAACAACTCTCTTAACTGTCTGCCCTAGGATCGATCTGCATCTCGTCTTAAGCAATCTTGGCGTCATCCTTTTTTCGATTGAAGGAAGAGAGCAGAGGTCATTCTGTTTTAATGTATGTGTATGTATGCGAGAGATGATAGTCGAATGTCTGCTAGAAAATGGAGAGCACCGGTGGGATTCTAAGTAGATTTGAGCGTCGATTCTGCTTCATTGGATCCTGCGTACCTATTCCCACATTTCGGGCAACGATAGAAGATAGTGCTTCCTTCATCCGCGCTTCGCAACTGCATCTCACTCCAAGTAACCTTCATTAAATCGCATTTCTGGCAATCCACTTGAATTCGGCGGTTCGATTCGCGGTCTTTGACCGTCAATTCACCCGTGTATGAGATCTCAGCTTGATACGAAGTTTTGACGGAAAATTATTTGATGTGGATATTATCGGGCGGTCCATTAACTTGTCTTGGGTTTTGGACAGTCCTTATTAGCTGCTGGCTCTCGCATTTCAGTGCGAGGAATGCTCTCTCGGATTTGTTTTTCCACACACATCGCATGGAATGCTTGGTTCGGCAGATATGTCTAAAATAGAGCCGCAGGCGTGACAGAACTGGGGAGCCATAGATGGGAGTTGGGCCGGATAAAGCGCCTTGCAGGGTTGAGACGTTGGATATGTGGGGGAATTTTGTGCAGTAACCTTCCGGGACATCTATTAGTTATTCCGGTAAATGACAGCCTTATCAAATGCCAGGTCCCTTTCGCCATTTTTAGGTAACCCTTTTTTGACCAGCGCGCTATGGGACATTCTCATTTTTGAGATAATCGGCATTTGAGAACACCCCATTGTAGAGGGTTTTGAGAGCTATCTTCGGCCTAGTTTAGCAGTAATCTGCAACCGTTTAACAGCTCTTCGCATGGAGTTCGCAGGGTGGAGTGGCAGACGCATAGACCCCCTTTCGTAATCGAGCGTCTTTTGCTAAAATCCAAACCCAGCTTGTCGTACAGTATTCTTCCATCCCCACCTGGAATTCACAAATCGGCTCTTCTGATTCATGAACAATATAAAATTTCCTTTCGGCAACGAAATCTGCCGCGTGACATTCCCTGGGTCAAGGACTGCCAAGAGATGGCTGGCTCAGGGAAAGTTGACAGGTCCAAAGCGCTGGGATCAACAAAAAAGCAAAAAAAAAATGACAGATCTCACACCTGGTTCGCGCGCGAATGGGATGTCTTGCATGCCGACGCCTAGTACGGATACGAACTAGCGGACTAGCGATTTGCGCTTTGCCGTTTCCCCACAGGGCCACAGCGTGCCCTGAGCTGAAATGATAATAGTTACCTTCCGTAAATTTCTCGAATGCCCTCCCTCTCATGCTGCCTTAGTTACCAGATAACTAGAGCCAAGTTTGGTTACAGCCTTACAGGGGATTTCCGGGAACTCGGAAAGCTTGCAGGGCTCGGCCTTTTAAATTGTTTGTCGGGGTTTGCTCGGTTTTGATGGGAATCTCCGATTTGAGCCCATTCTGCTGGGAGGTTGATAAGTGGCCCAAATGCTCATGGCTTGGCGGAGATGGTTTTGATGTTGATTTAACAAGCCAGGTGTTAAGTGTGGTGCAAAAACGGCATCCATTTTAAGTCGTAGGGATAAATGACCTTTGCAGAAAAAGCACGTCAGCGCAACTTATCGACAGCGAAGCTACGTAACAATTACCTTCTCCTTGCATATTTTCCCCGAGATCGACGGAAACACCCGTTGGCGTCTGCGAATCCGACAGGCGGCAGCACATGTCGGGACACCCTTCGATCAAAACGCGTCAAAGGGAAATCTCCCAAAATAACCATGGATCCTGTGGTACGTCACCTCCAACGCATGGGACGATCAGGGATCAGAGGTGTTTTGTCAGTGGCATGGAGGTCCCCAAGTAGCAAGCCGCTTCTGCCTCGACCCGTGAATTGGCGGGAGAAAGGCTTTGTTTGGGTCATTGGGCGCCAACGACCGGCTTTCCTGCAGGAGGTACCGAGGGTTGGGCCAGGTGCAGCATTTGACATGACTCGCCAAACACTGATCTGCCTCTATTTATTTTTTATGTTTTTTCTCCCTCTTTTTCTCAAGGTTAAAACGAGCAAAGACCAAGTTAGAGTAGTATAGAAGAGACATAAGTAGTTAACTTTGATATAAGCAGCATTTGCCCAATGTGATCCAATCGCAAAACTAGGTTCCAGGCCCAACCGGGGCTAAACCGAATGCAGCACATTTCCCCGAGCCCCGACCGTGCCCCGTGCCTTCGGGATTCCACGCGGGTAACTTAACTAACACTGAACTTAACTAATAAATAGACTTACTAATTCGACGGTCACTGACTGGAGGTAGTTAACGGGCAACTTCAACCTCAACACCGTCTAACTACTTCTTGTCTACTTCTTCTCTGCTTCTTCTCTCCGCCAACAACAACACACACGTAAACAACAACTCCCCATCCCCAACACGCCTCTGCGCGCTGTTCATTTCTTGCCTTCTCCTCCCCTCTCCTCTCCTCTTCTCTTCTTTTCTCTTTTTGGAGAACGTCCCTTAAGCTCTTCTGCTGTTCACCCCCGCTTTTCCTCTTCTGTGAACTAGAACTATGTGAGTGAGTATATTCTAGCATCCTGCTTGCAAAATGATGTGCACTCTCTCCTCTCTTCCCTGCAGATCAGTGGCAGTTTCAGTATCTACATTGTTATATCTTTCTCTATGGATTGCTTCCGCTTGATTTGCTTTAGAATATTGGGTTTCTGCAACTGTCTTTTCTGAAACCACTGCTTGTAATGTCAAGATTACTTGCAAGAGACATGCTAGAGAAGCTGTTCACTCACATCCATGCTCTTTTCTCTGAAGCTCATTCTTGCAGGTATCTACTCTTGAAATATATCTGTTCCATGCTGAATAATGCACTGTTTGCTTCCTTCTTATGTTATTTCTTTTATTTGACAGAACTGTTTAGCTCTGTGTGAAGATTCATCACTTTGAATATCTGTGATATGACTATACAACACCTTTATAGAGTTCTTTATGTGTGTCTTCATCAATCTTTTGCAGCAAAACAGAATCATGGTATGAAACATCTGATATTCTTTGATTTTCTCTATAATTCTTCAATTTCCTGATTTTTCTACTTCTGTTGTGTGTGTTTTTCTTTTTCATCTTTCATTAATTATTCATTCAGTATCAAGTTTTTGCATCTGCTGCTTACACATTCTTTTCAAGTCTGCATATGAGATCTTTTTCTTGTTTATTTGCTTCATTTGACAAATTATCAGTTGTCACAGTCAATTTGATTCATTAATTTGTTAACATATACTTGTGTTCTAGAGTGCATCTCTATATTCTGTCTTAACTGATACTGAAAACTGCAACTTGCAAACTGAGTTCTGTGAGTTTATTTCTATGATACAATTGAAAAGAAGTGCAGAGATATGATACACTTTCAGAGTAAACTTGTTATATGAGATACTGATTTATTTTTCTACAGATATTTGATTCATTTATATCTCTACTGAGACACACATACACACACACACGCACACACACATATACATATACATATGCACACACACGCGCGCACACACACACATAATGAGAATTAAATCTCTCTGGTGAAACTCTTTGCAGTGATTCTTCAGTTTCAGTTGAACAATCATAATAGTCAACAAAAGTGACACAGTTTATGATCAAACAAACTCTCCTCTGGTCTAGGCTACTGATGTGATGACTGACCCATCTCTGCCGGACGGCAACAAACAAGAGAACCCATCCAACCGATCAACAAGTATGGATCAACAGGAAGCTCATTCTAACCCGGATCGGGGTTCGTTGCCGGGTGAAGTCCAAGGTGAAATGGCAGCTTTCTCACCAGATGGTGACTCCAGAAGTTTGAACGGCCCTGTTTCCTTATCTAGCCTACCTCATAGCTTGAATTCCCCTCTCAGACCGACGGACCACGACACTCACGAAGTTTCCTATAGCTTAGATCAAGCGTTGTCCTCTCCTTTTGCCCCCCAGCAAGGGCCCCAACAAGCCACTTCTGATTCCCAAACATCAGGTTCTCAGCCGGATCAGCTTTCTACTTCTAGCCAAACATCCCCTCTATTAGATTCATTTTCTCCGCCTGCTGGCATCGAAAATGAGACTGCAGATGATATATTTCCTGTTTCTAGCGTTACTAATGCTGCGGGTCAACCGATTTTCAGTTTGCAAATTGGCACGGCATCCTTCTTCACAGAGGAAGGCGACTCGATGGTCTCTGCTTCCATTACTCATCTCACCAACGGGAGTACCGGCCCAATATACCCAGAAGACTTTCCTCACGCTTTAGAAAGCACTGATGATGATGAAATGGATTCCCTCAGCGGCGACCAAGACTTGCATTATGATTACGGTTATTATGACGACGAGGAGAACCCGGCTTTCCGCAGTAACCTCATTGAAGAGTCTGAACTATCCCGTTTCTCCGATGACAGATTGCCCGGGGTGTCTTCTGCTTTGGGCAGCACAGGAAGTGTGTACGATGACTCTTGTTCGGAAAACGATACCGAGAAATTTTACATAACCGACGATGAATTATCCTGGTGTGATCCTACTGAATACAGCAACACACGGTCTCCCCTTGGCAACGATTTACACGATAGCGGATCTCATCAAGACCAGCTTCCAACCTTTGCTACCGGTGGACATTCTCAACCTCTATCGTTTACGACCTTCGACAATATTAACGGCTCAAATTTTACCTTTAATCCCGAGGCGGATGATGACGATAACCTCGATTTAGGAGCGTTTACACAACCAGAAAGTATGAATTTACATTTTATTAGCCCGCCTTCTACATTGTTTCTTCCGGTAAATCTACAGGCTCTTGGAAAGGCCCAACGAATCATCCATCGTGCGTTTGATCACACGAAATCTTTTGAATATTCATCTGGACCCTTTGTCAACCAGCCACGAGAACTTTACCCCAATGCTGACAGCATCATGTTGCAAGCCGTGTCAAATTTCTTTTCTCAATTTTCCATTCTTGCAACCCCCTCTAAAGGAATTTTCTTATTTCGTGGTACCCATAACGCGCTTTTCGTCAATGACACTACAATCACTTTCCTTTCTGGCCTTGAGATGACGGACACCTTCTTGAAGTCTCATGATCATACCCAAGATTCTCCACACTTTGTGTTCTGTCAATCTCTTCCCTGGCCAAGGATTTCAGCCTGTCCTCAAGTCACTCCACCCAATCAGAGAATGACTGCAGTTACACCCCCTGGTGGCCTTTTAACTGAGGATCAGTACACTTACATACATGGCCCTTCCGAACAGTCAATATACTTTGTCCCTCCATCATTGGTTTTAAAATATTTCAATTCCCATATTGCCAGCGTGCTTCTTGCTGCGCCTCTCGCTCCATGCGAAGGCCATACATACACACTTGCTGACGGTCTTGAATTTCCAGCTTTCGAAAAGAACCTTTCAATCGATATGTTCATTAAGCAATGGCTTATTCGATCCAAAATACCGCCCCAGCAGCTTGCACTGAAGGATCGACCTCATGTTCCAATATCGGATGCAGCTGCGAACGCCTCGTATTGGCCACGACCCCAAAGGATAACGCGCCCCGAAAACCACCAATTCAAGGCCTACGATATCCAGAAAATTCCTTGGCAGAAAAAGATGAATGTCCGGAGGTCGGATGCCAGGATCCTTCGCGATAGCTGGTACAAGGGTTACCGGAATTTGGTGTTCGATCCACATGGGGTAAATTTCAATATCGCTTCGCTCTTGTTTGGGAAAAATGACTAAGCTATGATTTAGTATTCGAAGCGGCTACCACAGACAGAGGAATTCTTCAAGGCAAAAACCATGTATACCAAATATAAAGCGTCAATGTCGCATTTTCAGCTGCGTAATCTTATGTCCGTGACATCGTCGAATACGGTGCAATATGCCCATCGGTCAAAGATTTACTCTGTAACCCCGTTTCACAAACAAAAGAATTGCCTAATTGATCTCTCTCATACTTCCAAGTCCGCGACTTTCTTTGAGCCAGTGAGAATTTCGATTATGAAAGCCAAGCACGGCGTAACTATAGTTGGGGGGTTCTGTGGCGAATATGCGATGAGAGGCGACGTGACTGATCACAGTACTGTGGATGGTTATATCACTAAAAGCCAGAACGGAATCACAAATCATATCGATATTGCTAAGCATCGAACGAGTCGTAGCCCTCAGGCAATTATCGCGTCGAATGATCAATATCTTCGAGTCCTCGACTGTGAGACCAACAAAGTTGTCCAGCGCCACAAGTTTGCTCGGGCAATTAACTGCACCGACACATCACTAGATGGCCGATTGCGTGTTATAGTCGGCGATGCGAGGGAGGCGTGGATAATCGATAGCGAATGTGGGAAACCGGTTCAACCACTATCCGGCCATCAAGATTTTGGATTCGCATGCGCTTGGTCACCTGATATGCTTCACGTTGCAACTAGTAATCAGGATGGAACAGTCAACATCTGGGATGCTCGTATGTGGCGAATACTTCAATTCATTGAGTCTGATGTAGCGGGGTACCGGTCGTTGCGATATTCTCCTGTCGGAGGTGGCCCACGCACGCTTCTCATGTGCGAACCAGCCGACCGCATCGCAATAGTCAACGCGCAAACATACCAAACTCGTCAAGTACATGATTTCTTTGGCGAAATTGGCGGAGCTGACTACACTCCTGATGGCGGCCGGATCTGGGTCGCTAATATGGATTATGCATTTGGCGGATTGATGGAATTCGATCGATGCCAGTGGGGTCAGGAGTTTGGCATCGGGCGAACGAGGAAGCGACATATAGAGGAGCGCCTTGATACTTACTACCCCGATTTGCCTAACGAATGGCTTCCCGAAGCGGATTTGGATGACGACGAAAGATGTGTGCTCGGACCTGGAGAGAGAAAGTTACGCTACAGGCGCTTGATGAGCAACCGAGAACATGCCGACCTCCTTCGCCTATGATTACACAGCCTTTTCTAAAGCATGTTTCTTTGCATAGTTTTGCGTGCTTTCTTCCCCATTGATCGTGGTATTCACTCATTCATTTCTTGCTTATTGCCTGTATAGCCCCGCTTGTAGTGCGTTGCAAGCGCGCGATCCTTTCCCCCCTTCTCTTTTCTTTCCCTTCCTCGCGAGTACATTGACAGAATTGCCTTTTATTCCTGGATCACTACTCTTTTTTGCTCTACTCCGGTCTCATAGGGTTCATCTATTGGAGTAATTCAGGCTTGGTAATCATCACCAATTTCCTGCATTGCCTTTAAAATTTCTCCTTTTCTCCCCACTTTTTTTCTGTTTTCCTGCCTTCACTTTTTTTCACGCATATGGTGTTATGTTGGAGTAAAACCCCGGTTTGGGAAAATTATGATTGGCATTTTTTATTTTCAATCTATTTGTGCATTTGTATTTCCTCCTCCTTGTTGTTTCTTATTTCGACTTAATTGGTTGAGGTGGCCACCGGACCCTGTTCCAGCCGTATGGTGGTGACTCGAGATACCTGGAAACTGATTTCTTTCTTTTCTTTTCTTTTCTTTTTTGTTTTTGTCTTCCTGGACTGTTAAGAGAGATGGATAAATAAAAAAGGCGCAGGCCAAGATTACGGCGAATTGGTGTATGGAAAAAGGCATGGTTGGGAATACTGGGTCTGGATTTGGGAATTTTGTTTGAGTAATTAACAAAGCACATTCTCTTCCTCTTTGCTTTTTTTTTTTACTTTTTACTTTTTGTTTTTGACGTTAATTCTCATGCTGTCGCTTCTTTGCTTTATTTTCTTTCCTTTTTATTTGTCTATCTCCTTTCTTCTTTCAAACGTCTTTTGCAATTTATTTTATCCGCATATGGTTCCTACATTTTTTCCCCTTTCTCTCTGAAGCAGGGCGTTATTGTGAGTGCAAATGAGAGACCAAGTTAGTAATTGGGCAGTTGGGAAAGATGGTTTAATACGGTTTTAAGAGCAGTTTCATGATAGCAGGAGTGATGGCATGGCATGGGCGTGATCTGCGTTGATGTTTGTTTTGCTAGCTTTTGAAAACTTAGTTAAAATCAAACATCTTGTTTCATTAACTGAGTATCTGAGGACTGAGAATGGCTGATGCAATCCCCCCTCCCCTTCCCCTTCTTTTTCAGCAGATGAGGAGTTTATCGTAAATGGCTCAATCGGAATTGATAACAGTACAATTGTACAGCACATCAGGGAAAGCAGGTGAAAGAATTAGTTAGGTGGAGGAGCGCCAGATGATTAGCTCGCCACTTGAGTGTCCTCGATGGTAGCAGATGACACATCTCTACCTTACTCCGTATCTAAGGAATGTGTATCTATGTTTTAAAATGTCAGCAGTAAAAACTATAAAGGGTTCAGTGACATTGGCTTGCAGAAATACATCGAAGTTATCAAGGGACAATGAGAGTTTGAGAAATTAAAAAGCGAGAAAAGGTAGTAACGGTTTCAAACAAAGCATATACTCCTACAACCCCTGACGTTGAATGTCGCACTTGGCATTCCTTGATCGTCTCTAGACTCCCACCTTCCACCATTCCCCTGTCTCCCGTGGACAGCCCTCATATCCCTCCTCGCCAGTAAATACGTCAATCTCATACAAAGATCGATCCTCAAGACATGTGCACGTATAGCAAGTACTTAACCTGAATCTGGGCTACATCGTAAACGATATACTCGTTATACAGCAACCAAGCATCCGTAAGATCCAGCGTCTTCGGCGGTGAGGAAAGATCCGGCATAAGAACCCCCTTCAGATTCTCGCTCACACAACCCGCATCTTTCCATCCCCGCGGTACCGTCAGGCCTTTGCCCAGCGTCGACAGGCATCCCTGCTTCTTCGCATTCTCGCCCGCATCGTAGTCGCTGTTGACAAGTTCTAGCATCGGGTTGCCCAACTCGACATCGCACAACATCAGCACACCGATTCTGTCGCTGCTGTGCGCGCAGCAGTAGTTGGCAGATTTGCTGGAGATGTCGGCGAAGTAAACCCCCTTGCCGAACATGTAGCCTGTTACTGGGGCTTCGGGCGGTGCGATTCTTAGACCTTGGCTGAGGATGCCTCCGTAGTTAGTGCTGCGGGAACCGTGCCAGAGGAGACGACGGTTGCTGTTTGGTAAGTTTGCGAATGGAGAGCTTTCGAAGCGCTGCTTTTCACCACGGCGTTCGACGCGGAAAATATGTTTCAGCTAATAATTTGTTAGTTTCGGGATATTTTTTTTTTTTTTTTTGAAGGGGGGATTCATCCTCTCTGGGGATTGGGACTTAAGAGGGAGACTTTACATTGTAGCTGATATAGTGACTCTTGCCATGAGACTTCACGAGGTAGTTTTCTAATTCCTTGTATTCGGTTGTAGCTGACTCCACTGAATGATCAAACGAATTGTTAGCACTGTGACCCTGGAAGGGAAGTAAGAAACGGTCTTCGAGTACGCACGTGGTGTCATTTCCTCCAGCCCAAGGCCTGCAAATTGAACATCGAGAGGATGAAGACCAGTTTTGGACATCTTGGCACCCTTCAGGATCTCGTTGGCGATCTCCATATCGGTCAAAGTTTCGAGAAGTTCGACTTCACGCTTGATAAGGTCAAGAGTGCCGATAACAGGAGGTCGACGACGTCCGAAATCGTGAGGAATGAGGGTAAAATATTGGTTACTCAGATCCTCCGTGAGCTGCCCATACGGCTGACCATAGTTTTGCATGGCAAGTGATGGGTTTGCAACTAATTCTGAAAGATTCTTCAGAACCTCAAACCCCGCCATGAGAATCCGTTTGCTTAACTTTCCTAATGGTAGTTTATTTGCGTCGTATGACATGCTAGCCATGGTTGAGAGCATGTGCCTCTGGTTAAAGATAAGACTAACAAACTCCTGAACGGGCTGCGACAATGTGCATTCAGGCATCTTCACATCTTCCTCGACTTCCTTCTTAGCTTTCTTTTCACTTTTGCCGTTGTCTTCTGAATCGTCCTCATAATTCCTTTCAAGATAGGTATATTTTCCAGCTCTTGGGCTACTGAGTCGGTTACTCCAGGAAAGGCCAGTCTTGCTGCTGAATTTCTTGGCAAACACATCATGCGCTTGGTCTAGAGTCAGTCCGGGGAACTCAGCTTTTTGTCCAATTTCGCCAACTCGACCCCACCGCGTCCACGTCGTATATTTCCCAGAAGTTTTGTTTACTAGCAGCTGAATGAGATAAAATTTGTTGTTGTTGTTCCTGGAATTGGTTTGGTTCAATGCTGCGTCATAAATGACTCCATTCTTTTCAATAAATACCTCATGAGTTGCTAAGTGGAACGTCAGTCTACCTATTTCATGAAGCATGGGTGCACGTCCTGGATTAGAATGGTACTTACAGCAGTATGGTGAAAATTCATCAACTGGAACCTTTAACGTTGGAGATGCCTGCTTGGAATCCTTTTTCTTCTTCGCTGGGGGTTCGTCCTGGGACTTGGGTTTGGTGGCATTATCCTCCTCCTCCTCATCATCATCATCCGCCGGTATAGGACGTTTGGCCTTTGAGCTGGCTGCTGATTTCTTGCCTTTGGAAGGTGCTGCGTTTGCGGCTGGCACATCATTCTCATCATCGTCCTGGCTAACAGTGGTGGAACCATTAGACTGCTGTTTGGTTCTGGATAATCTCAGAGGCCTGCCATTGGTGGCTGGCACATCATTCTTATCATCGTCCTGGATACCATTGGTCGTGGAACCATTAGACTGCTGTTTGGTTCTGGATGATCTCAGAGGCCTGCCATTGGTGGCTGGCGTCGGTGCTGGGGTTGTCAAGAGATAGGAAGATTCTGAAGCTGGTTTGCCATCTGCTGCTGAATCTAGAAGCCAGTTCCAGGACACAATTTTTATACTTTTGAGCGCAGCAGCTTGTTTACCTGATGTATCGTTAGCAACATGCAATGTACCAATTACCGCGTATAGGCTAAATCTTCCTAGACGTAGAACGACAACTGAAGGATTGGAAAGTAAATAAGAAAGGGGTTCAATTTTCCTTACACTTTAGCTTATTGTCATCTACGTCCTTTTGAGTGGTCACAAGATGTGTACATGTATCAATGACCTTTGCACTATAGGTGCCACCGCCAGACTCAATTTTGTCTATAAGAACGGCTATAGGCGACAGGTTAGCATGTTCAAGTGCAAAAGACCAGGTCACGATCGTTTCTTTCCGTTTTCTCTATTTCTGCATTGATTTATTTCATTTTGTTGCTCCGTTTTCAAATAACACACCTTGTTTATGCATTGGGAATGTGCCACTGAGGGCTATGATGTGGTCTTTGAAAGTGGTCGCCATTTTCATGAGGCTTACGAGACAATATAGGGAAACAAGATGGGCAGCAATTGAAACAAAATCCAACAGAGTCGTAGGAAGGGGTTATTTTAAAGAATGAATGGTTGTCTTCCACAGGGTCGCCCGATGGCCCTTTTAAACAACCCTTGAGGAATACCTTTGGGCAGTCTCTTCCTTTTTTTTGAGCTGGTGCTGGCTGTCATGTTTGGACGCTAGCACAGGCGGCAGCACCGCAGTGATTGGCTGCAGCAAACAAAGCCCCCCCTGATCTATCGGCGCTGGTGGCCGCACACTCCGAGGTCTTCACACAGGGACAAAGCTACTGTGGCGCCCGCACATCAACTGGCTCCAACCAAGCAGGAGAGGAGCTTCCACGGTTCCGGTTTCAGCACAGCAGTGGGTGGCGCCAAGGCAGGACTATCGAGAATCAATAATAATATTGATATTAAATGTTCTGCTGTTGTTGCAAACACGACCGACCAGAGTCGAGATGTTTTTCCAGTTACGTTACTATCTAGAGGCTGAAACGACAAGGCAACAACGCGCCGCGATTGGTTGAGCTTCACGTGATCTTCAGGGCCAATGTGGATCCACGTGATATCGCGCCGGGCATAGCTCGATGTCTGCCTAAGGAAAAACCCACCACGACATCAAATAGTTCTAAACTATGGTTTCTATATTCAATCTTCTCTACGTCGTGGAAAGTAAAATCCATTCCCTCACCAGTTATCCTGAAATTGGTCCGTCATCCGGCGCTGTGGCCTGAAATTTTCTTCTTAGGCTTATCATATCTCACTATGTTCCTTGAACAAGATGACGCTGGAAAACCGGGGAAGCCTTCGGGCCTCTGTGACCACCAGAAAGACTTTTGACTCCAATCATGCCTTCGATTCAACTGCTTTGATGGCGTCCTTACAACTGGAGAGAGAAAAAGCATACTTACACAGTAAACCTATATCGCTGAACTCAGGACTACTCTGAGAAGAGAAGACGCTCAGGAAACATAAATACATATATATGTACATACATATACACAAACAATCTGGCTCTAAATGAGAACAGTACGAGGAAGGTGAAAGCTCTGCCGAATAGAGATGTGCCGACTGCTACTTCTCCAAAGCAAAAAGACAGCGCTCAAACCACCAAACCGTTTCATCATATCCCCAGCAACTCTTCATTTCTACTAAGCCTAGCGCTTTTTTCTATTCCGGGGCTTCTTTCTCGTTTTTGGAGGAGTAGGAGACGTCGAAATTGAATGGAATTCCTCCTTGTCCTCATCCAAAGACCCCTCTTGTTGCGGCTGCTCTGTAGGTGTACCAAATTCAGCTTCGTCTGTGGATTCGGTTCCCCCACCAGATCGTTCCTCTACTATGGGCTCCGCACCTTTTAGGGATGCATCCTCGACTGTGTCCTCTTCTTTAGTCTGCATCTCTGTCAAATTTTTATCCGAGTCTTCCTCTGCGAATGTGCTTTCTTGTAATACGTCTTCCAACTGAATACCTCCCTTGGTGGACGATTCTTCTTGCTCTGCGCATTTTATTTCTTTGGTAATTGCAGGTTTCTTAAATGTATCTTGAATCGAATCACATTTATTCAAGGAGTCATCGTCTACACTTGATGCTCCCTCTCCAACGGAGCCAGGTTTCGTACATTTGCCATCATCATTGCTGTTGCCATGTACTTCATCTTTATCAACATCCTCATATCTTTCAATTTGGGATTCTGCTTCTCTTTCTGATGTCCTAGAACTAGACCCGCTGACTAGCGAGATACGGGCAGTATTCCGAGGCGGCAACGGGGGAGGTATGGGTTTGGCAATGGTAACGAGGCGAGCACGGGTGAAAGTCGGGCTGGTAGGGCGAGCTTGGCTCGTGTCCCCAGGGAGAGATTGATCCTGGATAACGAGGGATCCTCGCGTTATGGAGGTGGTGTTTTCTTGCAAAGGCGTTGTGCATTGGGTTCTAGTGGAGTTATCCCTGTCCGAGATATGGAGATTATCTGAAGAAGACCGACTCGTCGATATTGGGGCGGTTGGGGGTTGGTCGTCGATGAAATCATCTGTCTGGGTGGCTCTGTCAGCGCTTGCAGTGCTCTGGACGCTGGTCCGCCAACTCGCCCTTTGAGAACTCTCCATACTGAATCGCGACAAACGGTTATATAGCGGGCTCGTTGGGCTGGGCCGGAATTCAAACATGTCGTCACTGGGTATGCGGTTCGTTCCGGCTTCTCGAATTATAACGCCCTCCCTTTCTAGTGCTTTAACCCCAAACGGATCCGGGTCGTCAGGTGGGGGGACACCAAACAGATCGGTTTCGATATCAGCATCTCCGGGAGCTTCTCCCGGAGGAGGAAGCATAGTCTCATCCACATCTGCATCACCTTGAGCCGCCTTTATCGTCTCTATTAATGTTCCTATCGAGGCCGGTGGATTCTTTGCTTTGCCCGCCAAAATGTCAGCCACGCGGATTCGTTCACCATAGAAACGCTCGTTTTCATCGGTCCTCTCGATTACGATCGTCTCATCCATTTGAACTCCCGCATACACACCCCGACTCTTCAGATAGGTCCACACCGGAGCCCGTCGCTTGTGTACCTCAGATTCCACTGCACCTCCTATACCAAACGGACCAGCAACTGGACTGAGCTCCCCACCCAGCGTACGTCGTACCGCTTTGAAAGCCTCTAGCGCCTCGTAAGTATTTATGACAACCACACAATCGTAGATATCCACACCAGCCAGAAACCCAAGCCCAACAGTATGCATCATGATTCCTGAAGGAGGACTCCACTCTCCCGTTTCCTTTATCCTGGCGACAAGAATTCCACCACCTCCAGATCCACTGAACCAAAGGCCAGTTCTCATCGCAGTAAATATTGCCAAGCCCTTAGCCTGCTTGATAACAGCAGGAGGTATCTTTTTAACAACCCTTTGTTTCCCTTTTGGCTTGTCAATTACCTCCTTCTTGTTGTCCTGATCAGTATTCTTATATTCGTTAGCCCGATCTTCTGAGCTCGCACGCGAATCCGTTCCATTTGCCTCCTCACTCTCTTTGTTAATCTCCGCGTAGAACCCATCCTTACAAAAACTTCGCAATATTCGAGCCGCCTTATCACTTTCCTTATCTAGAGTCGTGGGCCAGAATGCCTCCGCACCGAGCTTGTTCGAGAGACGATTCACCGGCGGACCGGGCTGGTCAATGGTTTTGTAGGGCTTATCAAACCCGCGCTTCGGATACACTTTTGTCTTTTCCCATTTCCAGTTCGACATTGTACCATTTGTTTCTTGCCGATTGGGACCGGAACAGATGATAGAGGTGGAAAGATGGTTTGTTCGAAGAACCTCGACACAAATAAGGAAGCAAACGCTTTACGTAAGGCGAAACTTCGGGCGAAGGTTTCACGGTAAGTTGCGATGGGAGCGGCTCGGCAGTCCAGGAAGTTAATAAGTTGAACAAATCTGTACTTCGCATTGGGGATCTCGCAAAGGATAAGTAGAGCGGAAAAAGGTATGAGATGAGAAGAGAGTCGAGCGAATGAAATACAACTAACTGTTCATGCCCAGAAGAATGGAGGAGAAAACTGCGAACTATGAAACAGCCCCTCAATAAGGAAACATGTCAATTGCCTTGCTAACAACTTCCGCAAGTACCTAATAGGTGGTGGGTAAAATTATATTATTTACGGTGTGAACGAAGGTTGGTTCACTGCTGGTGAGCTTGTATGAGAGAAACATCTCTTATCAATTTGTTTGCGGTCGAGACTTTTATACAAATTTCTTCAGGGTCAGCTTCAACCGCCTGCGGAGAGTTAAGAAAAAGAAAACATAGAATCATGACGCTGACTTAGGACTTCCAGGGACATGACTGCATCGCAAAAACATGCAATATGGACCACGAGTACTTCGGCCGGTTAGCTCTAGCCACCGCATCACCAGGAAGCGCTCGCTGATGGCGATCATCTATCTGGGGCCCAGATCTTATGTCATCACTAAAAGATAGATATTGCCAAGCCCTGCTAACCCCTATATGGCATACATTAGTCCCAAATAGTACACACTAGTATTAAATAGGAAATCAGGATCAATAGTGTCTAAGAAAAAAAGTTCCAATTTGTTAGTAACTCTGTTGATGTTTATCAATTCAATATTTTCAGTGCTACCAGAAGAGCAAGATAAATCAATGATCTTTTGATAAAATAATTTTTATTTTCATATCTCAGTGATGAGTATAGTGTCAGCTCAAAAAAGATCAGTTAAAAATAAACGCTATGATGTTTCTAAAATATTAAGATAGAATCATCTATGATCTGCATCTCTTCTCTTATATTGAAAATCTTATACACCTCCAAGTATTAATATTATTAATATCAAAAATTCTTCATATGATCAGGCAGGCCGGTGGTAGTGACTCTAGAAATCTCTACAATCTTGTGAATATAGAGAGGCAAGACAGTCTCTAATTTCTATATCTTCAAATTATAATATCTCAATAAATATATATTATTTCACATAGTGAAGTTTCTGTGATATCATAAAATAAAGCTAGAGAGATAAAGAATCTAAATATATTAGTTTTATAACGATTGAAGAAGTATTTATATAGATGGTTGGTAATTAAAATGAAGGATGAGATAATCAGATCCATTTGTTAGGGCTGATGAAGCCACGTGCGTGGATAAGAAGTTTACTACTGCCTATTTGATTGAATCGCGACAAGAAAAATCATTACATGCGAAATTTGAGCAAGACTCGAGTAGCCCAAAGCACCCAAGAGCACCATCATACTTGCTAGAATAACTCCGACACCTTCTCGGTCACTGACTGGTCGCCGTCAAGCCTATCCGCCTGCCGCCGAAGAATATCTGCCCTCAGTTTCGCAAACGCTCGCTGGATCCTCTCCTTTGACTCAGGGTCCTTCCCTATTGTCTTCCGGGCGGAATAAACGCCAGTGATAAGCCCCGATTCACCACCCACAAACAAGCCCCCAGCAGAAAACAATGCGAACATCGCCATGTCACCCAGCGTTGTGGGTCGGAGCATAGGGCTCAGATCAGGAACCGGCTCTGTTTAACAACAGGCACGAAGGGAAAACGTTAGCAAAAACTCCGCCTAACAAACCCCATATGTAAGATCATATTTTTCCGCACGCCTACCTAGCCGGCCGTTTGCAAACTGCACATGCGTGGGCTTCTCTGCAACCCGGAATGCAGTAAACATATCCATCCTCACTCGCCGGACGCGTAGCCCAAGGTACATTCCCAGGCCGATACCGATGATCGACCCAAGGGTAGTGTGCGTGGCAAGCTTTGACGCGGCGGAATTCAGTGTATCACGGTCCGATTGCTGGAGATTATGTTTCAAGTGTTCCCGCGCCAGATCGGCAAGCTCCCGGCGGGTCGTGCCGCGGAAGGCTGCGAGCGAATCGGGCATTATTGTTCTGGGTGTATATTTTTCCCGTTCAGCCTGATAAGCTATGTATATATATAACTGGGTTTAATCGGTCATTGGGAAGGAAATGCGGATTTTCGATCAATGCAACTATGGCGAACGGTTCATGATGGTTATTGCCTTTGACGAGGTTTGATAGTTTAGCTGTAGCTATATAAGCTTCTCGATCGATGACGTCATTGAGAAGTAGTTGAACTGGAGCTATTCTGACATCAGACCTGGTGGCTTCACAACAAACTGCTGCGAAGGAATTGCACTATAGGGATTATAGAGTTTGCAATTGCTCGTGGCGCTAGGTGGATAATTCACAAATGCAATGAATGCTGCCCGTAGGAACTTGGACAGCAAGTAACTTATGATATCATAAGATATGGCAGGCAGAACAGGCATGTATGCAAAAGCATAGCAATTAGGGCTATGGAATCAAACGATATCCCTTTCAAAACTCATCTCAACAGTCGCTATCATATCCTTACTGTACCACACAATATAGAATACCATCTGCCTTCAACAACGAAAAAAATGTCGCAAGAAGCATATCAAGCCGAAAGAGATCTGAACACCTACCAAGCAAAGACGGGGAGGGCCAAAGAGGGCGTTAGTGACACAAGTAAGTCCAAGGTATCTTATCCGCTCTTGATGCATTGATATTAGGGCAGGAGAGGGAAAAAACGAAAGAGAGAGAACAATCATCCGCTAACTCTAACAATCTAGCCGCAGAATCTGGCGTCGATGCCAGCGTAGAATACAAATTCCCCGGCTCTCAAGTGAAATACGGCCCTGGATCCACGGCAAGTGGGAGCGATCATCGCATAATTCCACCCGAAGAAGGAGGACGATATGATGACCGCGGACAGTGAGTTCTTAACTCCCAACTACCTCAAATTAATGGCTTTCGTTTTAAATACAAAAGAAGACTTACACCTGAGTGCTTGATCATAGTTTAACCAAGGGGGAGGACTTTCTTGGACAAGGGGGGTCAGAAGATACATTGAGAATGGAAACCGAGAGCAGATCTGGAGATCAGGATACGGCGACTGGGCGTATGCCGCTGAAACATTCACAGGAGTAGATGGTGCAGTATTGGTTTGTTTGGGGATCTTTTGAAACATATTAAGTGGGGTTTTTTTTCAGAGTTGATATGAAGACAAAGGTAGGCAGACAGCTTTGAACAGAATGGGCTGAAATTGCATGCAGCGCTTTATGCAATGCAAGTTTGATGTAATATGCTATTTGAAGAGGCCGGACACTTGAACATCTAAGCCAGGTCAAAAATATATTCAGGTGATGTGGAAATTCAGGTTTGATGTGTGTGAATGAGATATCAAAGGTGACCAGAGCGTGGGAATGCAACTTACGGGAGTTCGGTTCTTTTTCATCCTCTTTTTATCACTTAACTCCGAATTTGACGCAGCCTCTTACCTCCTATACTATTATATTTCCCTTCATGATCCATATTCACTTGTTTTAACACTTATTCATTCATTTAGGATCCCAAATAATAAGTTCATTTTTAGGCTAGTAGAAAAGTAGGGTTATAGTTAACATAGCCAAGCTTTAAAATCATCTTTCATCATCAGATTCAGTAATCTGCAAAGATCAAGCCACAGGCCTTCATCTTTTAGACGCGATCATTCCAGTATTCACGCCCACAATCAACTCCCTATTCACATCGATTCCCCTCTCTTTGAGTTCCTCCTACTCAAAATCCCGCCTCTGCTGCATCTCCTTCTCCTCCTCCACGTACTCCCTACTCGATGCACCCACTCCTTCCAACCCGGAACCGTGGTGTTTCTGATGGGTCTGGCCATCATGATGCAGTTGCGCTGAAGTCTCTCCCCAGACGGGTTGGCCAAGACCCCTATTCAGCTCCCGCGAGTCTGCACCCCCAAGTGCATCAACGGCCGAGGTACGTTCTTCCGGCGGCTGGCCGCCAGTGTGCGAAACAAATGTTCGATCCTCGGGAGCACTACCAGCAGGTAGAGTCTGTGCGTGAAATTCAGGCGCGTAGTCTGCGGGAGACACCTTTGTTCCCGGTTTATGCTAGATTTGATTCAAATCATAAGTATATTTTCAGCGCGCAAAATTCTAGTGAAGCGGGCATCTCTCTAAGAATCCAAAATATTCACCACTTACTTACACCATGTGTCTCCATCGGGGGAGAACGCGGAGCTGACGGATGAAATTCACCCTTGGGATTGTTGATGGATTCTGAGCCGCGCGGTGCTGACATGATGTCTTCTATATACAACGAGGATAAGGCAGGGTTCTCAATTGTCAAAAGTAGGGGTTTTAGTAGATTTGTTCTCAAGATATGAAAATGATTAACTGCTCAGAAGTCGAAAGAGGTGTCCGTTTTGGTTGATATATGTTTATATAAGGACCTGCCAATCATTGAAGGTTGCCTTTCGAGAACTAATCGATATGATATCACGGTTATGTCACATTTAGCTCTGGCTGGTGAGATGGTTCTACGAATCACAAACAACCAAATCCATGGGCTGTGGAATATCTCATACCTAGGTATATTGGTGGGAATTTCTGCCTCTCCTCACACAGCACTCAACAGAAGGTCTCCGGCAAGGAAACGGGTTTTCGGTATGTAGTTGCTATCATTGTTGCACTTTGCCTCTAACGACAATCAAGGCTAGCAAACCGCGCAGATATTTTCCTAGATGAACTTAGTCAATGATGATACGAAGGAATTGACCAAGTAGTGGAATTCAAGAACACCTTCAAATCTCAGCTGCAAGAGCTCACTTTTAGGTTCTCCCTCACAATTAGCAGTTAACCCCCTGGATTTGCAGGTGCTGGCAGCTCTTCAGTAAATAGGAGAATACTACAAAGTGCCGGGGTAGGGGAAGGATACGTCTGAGTCCGAATAAGAAAACAGGTGGAACGCGGATAGTTAGAGGTTGTGGCTTGTAGCCAGGGTAGACAATCCGATCTGTGTTAGATAACAGAATAACATGGAGCTGGAATAGGCCGCGCCGGAGTTGATAAACGGTGACAATTCAAGGGGGGAAAAGGCAAAAAAGGGGACTCAGTAAGATTGCAAGGAGTGTGAATGGTAATCCTCACTGCTTTGCACTGAAAACGATTACGGAACCAATGACTGTAAGCCCTGGAGCAATTGTATAGATATAATTATGCCCCTGCTATTGAAGCCCGGAGTGTCAGGTATCTGTGAACGAGGAGGCTTTTGCATTAGCTTATCAACGCCTAAATACCTCCTATCAGACGAATATCTAAGTGGAAAATTTTTGAAAGGGTGTGCATGTATTGCAGACGCTTGCTATCATGGGGCTATTGTTGAGCTGTCCTTGCGGTGAAGGGTTTATCCATGAAATTCTATGACCCTCTGTATGCTGTGCATTTTGAGAGCGAGTCCTAAAAGGTTGTAGCATCACATCTTGAAGGAATTAAAATGGCATACAGCATCTAGTATTATTATTCACATATGTTAAGATGCTGGGAATAACGATACCGCGGCGGCGCGGCGACGAAGGGAAGAATACAACAAGCCGTTAGGGACGGCTCGTTGTTCTCGTTGGGTCGAATTCAAGCGGTAACTATTCGTTATTCGTGACAGTGTTCCCTTTTCTCAATTCGGTTTCACTTCTCTTGGATTATCTCGTAAATATCCCCCCCTGAATGCTTGGGCAGCGCATTTTGCGAAGAACCCGCCTCCCCCTCTGCCATCAGCCTTTTCACCCAATCGACCCCAGAGTCCCACCAAATGTGACGCTGTGGCATCCCAACTAGCTGAAGGCTTTCGTGGTCCAAAGTCCCCGTCCCCAGATCCATGAGAGTCTCCGACCCCACCTCCTCAAAGGCTACAAAGGACACGTTGGTCCCGCATCTGGAGCAGAATGTGCGCCATACTGACTTGGAAGAAGCGTAATAAGTCAAATAAGTTTCCTTCGCTGTTTCGCTCGGGTGAACAAGCTGGTCACCGGTGATATCAATCCTTGCGTTGCTGGAATCGCTGCAGGGGCCAGATGAACCGCTTGCATCATCGCACCGGCGCAGTAATGAAAAGGCTATGAACTTTTGCGGGCATATGTTCCAAATCTGCACGGGCACCCCTGAAGCGCTTCTACAGTCGCTACAGTGGTCAAAGCATATCAGGGGGGCTTTAACGTCAGGTTGTTCCGGTGGGTGATTTGGGTTCAGAACCGGCCGTTCGTCGAACTTGGGGAATGAGACAGTATAACGAATCGCCTTGCAATGACACCCTCCATGGAGAGAAAAAGGTTCGTTAGGGAGGGACGACATGGTGTTGATAACAATTTATTAGGTGGCTGTTTAGTTTAGATTTTGGACGAATTTGGCGGGGTTCTAATTAGTAAGGAACCTGGACCTTGTCTTGATCTCTGATCGGCCAAAGGGGGAGTTGAGCCGCCGTCACTGGCTTTATTTTGAGTGCAAGGGAAGGGCACGTCCGAATACGATGCCCATTTTTATAAGAATACGTCGATAAAAATTTCACCATTCATAATTAGTCAGGCGTGGAGAGTCAATGGACTCACAATCATCTGCAGGCGAGCTAATTTGGTACATCCCTGAACGCTGTCCCAAATGCTCTGATTGAAAGGCATCCTCTTTCTCAGAGGGATGGCTCGCTCGCAGGTTAGCATGAACATGTAACTACCGAGTTGAGTATTTACAATGCTATAGTAGCAATTCCCGCCGCCGAACAAGTGTTCATTGACCAGCAAGACCTTCTTGGACCAGAAAATCGGCACATCACAATTTCAACGAGTACAAAGTACGGACGGAGTACGTGCGTATCATTTCGGTCTTGGAAATCTAGACCACAAGAGTCATGACAACGCTGGTTTCATCATCCTGAAGGATCCGGAACAAGTGCTGTTGGACAAGCCAGGACGGACCAGTGGCTCAGCGAGCTAGAATCGCTGTAGAATAATCACGCATGCGCCTCGTCCGATTAGAGTTATGTCTCGTCGTGCTCAAAAGGATGCCGGCGGGGAATGTCGAACAGGCTGCAATATTTCCGACATACTTGGCGCTCTCTCCTGGCACGCACCGCTTGCTGCTTTGCTCGTTAATTTAACTAGTTCCAATCATCAGCCAACGACCAGTTAAATAAATACACGCTGTGTCGTTTTCGGATCGGGGGACCGAAGCCAGGCGCTAGCTACGCAGCTTAAATCAACTTTAACTCCTTGGCCCTTCAGCCCTCTCCCAGTTTTTACCACAACAGGAATAGGCTGCGGGTTTTTAGATCGGCCGGTAGCCCATCTCAGACGAATGAAAACCCTACCATACGGACAGGCCTGATGCTGACGACGTTTCTTGGTGGCTTAAATTAGGCAGCGCAGATTCTCTGTTTTGTTTTGGAGCTTCTTCTTCCTCGAGCCGTCTTACGTGCGAGTAAGTTAGTTAGTTACCTACCTCAATCACAGAAAACACAAAATAATAAGTCCGATGTTCAAGTACCCATGACGTTTCCCCTAGACGCTGATGTGAGCTTCCAATTGGCTCATCCACCTTGACAAGCACAGATGTCAAAGGCCCAAGTCTTTTGCTGCTATGCTCAACTTCGGAGAAATGAGAATCGAATTTGATACCTTGTATTTGTGGCAGATGCCCAAGGCCATGACAGGTCTCATGTTCCCACCTATTGCCATATTTAGACCAGGGGAGCAAACTGTGCCTTTGATATCAAATAGATAAATATCATGACTGTCCCTTGAGATGGGAAGTATCTTTTCACTACAAACAATCATCCTCCAGTCTTTCTCTTTCATAGTTCGGGAACTTATTTATTTTCTCGACATATTTTGTTCTTAACCTACATTTCCTCCCTCTCGATCATCAATCAATGTCTGCCTCCCTTCTGTCGGCGCTTGTCCGCCGTCAAGACTATATGACTGGAGACTCATGCACTTTCGAGATATGTGATATTGAAAATTCATACTATGGCTACCGCCCGACACGTTCGGCAAACATTGCTTTTGCTGTAATTTTCGGCGTCTCATTTCTTGCATATGTCGTACAAGCCTTCACTTCGAGGCGGTTTCTAGGATTTTCCATTGCAATGGTCCTTGGTACTCTGTGCGAGCTTATCGGATACATCGGTCGGATATTGATGTACGACAATCCATGGGCACAGGTACGTGAATGATTTCAATATAAATATCTCTAGAGGGATGTTGCCCATGTTTGTTAACATTCCCCCAACCCTAGAATCCATTTATGGTCCAAATCTGCTGCCTGACAATTGGACCGGCCTTCCTCGCCGCCGGTATTTATTTCTGCCTCTCAAGAATCGTCACAACATTCGGCCGCGAAAATTCCCGGATCCCCGCAGTTTGGTATCCACGGATTTTCATTCCATGCGACATCCTCGCGCTGGCGCTTCAAGGCGCTGGAGGAGGGCTTGCTAGCTCCGCCGACCACGGAACTTCTGCGGCAGATGTCGGTACGAACCTTATGATTGCCGGTGTTGTCTGGCAGGTCGTCATTCTAGGCGTTTTCATCCTACTCGCTATGGATTTCGCTATCCGAACCGTGCTCCGCATGCAATCAATTGGCGTCGAAGCTCTAGACCCCAAGCATGCTATGCTCCGTTCGTCATTTGCCTTCCGTGGCTTCCTTACTGCCCTCTCGCTGGCTACTCTGTTCATCTTTACCCGATGTGTTTATCGAATTGCAGAGCTTTCGGGTGGTTGGGATGGACCGCTGCTCAAAGATGAACCCCTATTTATTGGCCTCGAAGGTGTTATGGTTGCTCTTGCTGTGTTGGTTCTTAACGCATTCCATCCAGGTCGGTGCTTTGGCACAGAAACTACTACTCACGGTGAGGAGCTAAAAGGCCATATATCCCAAGATGGGGACTCCACTCAAATGGAACTTATCGGGAGCAGACGATAGTAGCAAGTCGAGTACACTCGACTGACCTAATAAGTCACTCCTAAGGGGGCACATGGGGTTTATGTTAGCAACGGTCCATTTAATTTTGTTCGGCGTTTGCATACCAGTCTTTTTTTCTTCTCTTTTTTTCTCTTTTTTCCTTGTTTTATTTTTTTTCCTTTTTTTCCCCCTTGGGCATGATGTCCATTGCATATCTATCTATCTCCTTTTGTCGACCTAGCGGGTTTCGAGATTCCCTATCATATTTCCAAAAATGTTTAATTCCTTGTTAAATTAATAGAACACCACGAATGTAAATATAATGAAAACTTTGGTACCTAATCCTCATCGGTGGAAGTCTTTGTTGAACACTTATAAGTGCATACTCCGTCCTATTTAAATATTTCATTTTTAGTGATTCGGTCTAAAAATACCCTCATGTTCGTATGTAAGCCTAGGTTTATTATGAAGACCAATAGAAGAATAGGTCGTCTGGCAGCCACAAAGAAAACGAGATAGGAATTTGTGGCATTCTGCAGAAGTCAAGTTTCCATCCAGCTGGAGCGAGTTGTAAATCGTTCCTCCTCTCCGACAGGATATCCCCAGTCCGCCGCAATTGCATTCTATCAACCGCTTTGCTAACAGATGTCTGTCCCTGGTTTTGGGGTCAGCACCATGGCTACCCTCACCACAGTAGTGTTGCCTTCTCCGGAGTATGCAGCGCCGCATCACCCCCTCATCACCACCTGATTGGCATCGTATTCCTAGTGCTCGCTGCCAGTGATGGTGTATGAGTCCCTTTGGCGCTACGAAATGCAAGCTCATAAAGCACGGGCACTCGATAAATCCCTTTTACAGGACGCGTCAATTATGTTCTCAACAGCGAACCAGACCATATCCATCCTAACCCGCTGAGCAATAGAGAAAACACCAGCTGTGTAGCTGAAGGAAAGAAAGGAAAAACTTCGTTTTTAGCCCTATTTTCGTGACGAGAGGGTTGAAAGTCATCGAATCGGCAAGGGCAGACAAAACTATCAGCCACCCCTAGCAAAGTGGCGGGATCTCTGCATCTAACCCGTCCTAGAGTAGGTGTCTTCATCAATGTCCCTGCAAGATTGTTTATAAATCTCCAGGCGCTCTCTGGTTGTACTAAAAGTGAAATAAGGATCGGCTGCCAGGACTCGCTCATAAATGATCGATATCAAGAAACGCCCGCCACGGGGCGACGGAGCTTTCATTGTTAAACTATGATAACCCTCATAGCAATGTGTCCTTTTCATCTTTTAACACGGCAAGCAAAACTGTTGTGAAGTATTCATGGAGTGGCCAGCTCAAATGTCGCTCACTGATTTCTTGGAGAGCTTTGAGGAAGCTTCTCATGCTGGGTCCTGTCACATCTCTCTAAGAGAATGAACAATATGCTAGTTATTTATTCTCAAAAGGGAGTGAGTAGATAACCAAAGATCCTTTTAGCAGATTTCATGTATTCTCTTTCAATTGTTCGCCCGCTATCAAAACGAATAGATGTAGTTCTGGTTTTCCGGGAGCATGTTCCGATCCTCTTATCCTACTGTATCTGAATTGCTGAAATCCCCGCGCAGTGGTTGTATCATTTTCTCTTTGCTTCCCTTTCTTCTCTTGCCGGATGCATGTTGGAGGTTTGGCGGTTACGTAGTTACACCTAATTGGGTTAGTTAGAATTAATCGGCCCCGCGGGGCTTAAAGCGGGTCCAATTAAGCTTAAAACTTGGTTTAAACTCCAACTTTTTCTCAATTTCTTGTACACCTCTTAACCTGCGCACCGCGTCCTCCTTTTGGGTTGACGATGAATAGTGGACCTCCCGGTGACCATTAACTACTCATAGGTATATTTCCTAGTAATATTCTATAGAATTATTTCGCACAGCGCCGAGGGCCCGATCTATGGCCCCAAGCATCGTGTATAATATAGTAGAGGCTCATAGTTCGACAGAGAATTGATTCTAGCCTAGGGAGCATCTGGCTTGGGTCACCTTACCAGTTCCGAAAATGAACAATTAAAAGGAAGGCTGCGTATACCACTCCTTCACTATGGACATGGATAAAACTGAGCACACAAGCAAACACTCTGAGTATCGCCAAAGCAATTCAATGAAAAATCACATAATTCCCTTTGTTCAAAAATATTTTATATAAAAACTTAAACGTTTGGAGCAACAGCGAAGGCGTTAAGGGGATCTGCGACATACTTAGTATCTACTTACCAAGGTACAGACATACATACATGGACCTATAGGGGGAATACTTTGGCTTCAAAGATATTATTCTACAACAAAGTTTAGATCTTTCCGGGCTTTACTTTTCCACCAAAAACCGCAGGCTTGGAATCAGTATTGTTTAGGGTTTAGGCGAGTCAATTGTTGTCCCTAAACACCGAAAGAAGTGCAGTAGGCTAGGGAGGTTAAAGGTAAAAGCCCGAATATTTCAGTAACGAGAAACTCAGGAAGAGCAATTAAGGGTTTAAATACAGAAGAACAATGATTGTTGTTGTCGGGGATGGATCTTCAGAATCATCCAAAAAATGCAATACGCTGCAGGTGCAATCTTTTATTTTGTATTTTGGCGCAAGGGGCAGGGAATAAAACAACCAATATCCATGTAAATGTGTGTTAACCTGGATTGTTCAAACTATATCTTGACACCTTGATCACAATTGGCTTGTGAGGCTATTGAATGGAAATCAAATAAGGCTAGTATACTAAAAACAAACAAAGAATAATAAGTGGGCAAAAATATGCAATGTATTCACTGAAGGCTCTGGTAAACGCATGTCGTTAGCGTTCTTTTAAATTCCAAGGAATGGACTCTTGATATAGTAAAGTAACTAACACTACAACTTTTGTTAATATAATTAAATAAGTAAGGTCTGTTATGTCCGAGTAATAAATGGATACGAAAAAGCAAAAGAAACGGGGGAAAAAAGAAAGAAGACAAGAGATAAAGGAAAGTTAACGCGGGAATCAGTCACGTTCAGACTGGACAACCACTCAAAGTATGCAATATTAAATAGTGACAAGGACCAAGGACGAGAAAATGATATCGGGCGTGGCTTGTCACACAATCAACCACACTCTCGGAATAG
Source organism: Blastomyces dermatitidis ER-3 (assembly GCF_000003525.1). Lineage (NCBI taxonomy): Eukaryota > Fungi > Ascomycota > Eurotiomycetes > Onygenales > Ajellomycetaceae > Blastomyces > Blastomyces dermatitidis. Next base: position 531,789 of record NW_025544783.1, on the reverse strand, counting down.
TTGTTGCGCAATGTCAGTCGTGGAAAATGTAGGATGGGATGCCCTGAATGAACAAAAAAGAAAAGAAAAAAAAAAGAAAAAGAAAAGAAAAAGAAAAAGAAAACGGATAACTAACGGATAAAACGGAGGAGGAGCATTATTATTAAATCCAGGGCAACCTGGACATCAAGCCATTTAAGGCTAACTACACACGGGGATCGGGGAAAAAAGGGGGGGAAAAAGTAAAAAGTAAAAAAAGTAAAATATCTAACCCGACGCGCTGGATAGAATCACGCATGACAAACGGAATTAAAAAATAAAAAAATAAAAATAAAAAAAACAATATTATTAAATGGGAAATTCGTGTTTGGGTAGGAGGGTGAAAAAATCAGGGTAAAAGAACCAATAGAATTAATAACTGCATGCATAATTGATGTATGGCCCTGCCTAACCTAGGGTAGTCTCATGCATTAGCGCACTCAACAGTGTCAACTTCCAAGGTTCTTTCACCATTTCACAACGTGTTGCGGGAAAAATTCTTCGATGAGCTCGAGGTAGTAAGGCTGCAGGATTGGTGCAAAGTTAGTACTTTTCTAATTGATCACATTATTCTATTGATGGACCTGAAAAAAGAGACGGATAATTGACATACCTTTAGTTCTTCGATATTCGGAACGTCATCAGTCTTGCTGTATAGATCATACGGGTTGAAAGCCTTGACCGCCTCAAGCATGCGCTCGTCGTCGTCGTTCATCAGGTGCCTATATGCACCAGCCGTGTGCCAGGGATAAAACGAATGATAGCGAATCATGGCCAGTGCCTCCTTGGGGAGGGTCGACTGGGTCTTGACGACATTGTACAGATACTCGTCATGGCCCCAGGAAAGCATGACATTATCAAGGCCGCAGTTGGGGTAATATATGCCGAACTTGGTCCCGTATATTTGGTGCCCAAGATCAGGATTGTTTGCAAATGTCTCGGGATAGATAATTCGCTCGTCAAAGGCGCATCCAACTGGGAATGTATCTCCTACCACGTCCCATTGGCCTTCTGCGCCAAAGAAGAAGAGAAGCTTCCCTAGGTCATGAATCAAGCCAGTGAGTTGCATCCATCTTGGCTTTCCGTCGCGCCTGATGGCTTCAGCGGATTGGAGAAGATGGCCGATTTGGGAGAGGGAGGTGTCCGGATCTGACTCGTCGATCAAGGTATCGAGTTTCTCAATTGCTTCCCAAATTGTCATCTCAGCTCTGACTCTGGACCGGAACTCGTTACGGGCTTTCAGATTGTATGCAACCGTTTGCTTCTCGTGCTGCTCTCGATAGAAAGCCTTGACCCGTTCGCAGGCAGTCTCGTATTGCCGGAACTTGGACTTGTCCTTGTCTGCTCCAAATTTGGGCTGATCATAAGGGATAGATCCCTCGAGTTCTGCTTTCAAGACATTGACAATATCGATATCATCTGATGTCTTGTCGAGGGCACCGCCGTCGCGTGTCACATCAAACGTGACGTTGTCAATCCTTGCGGGAGCCATGTTAGCGGAGGGAAGTTTGACTGAAAAAGGGAAGAAAGAGAGATAAGAAGTTGAATTTGCAAATTCTAGTATGCTATAGAGGGGCGGAGTGGAAAGAAATTTGTCAAGATGAAGTATTAAGGTTGTTAACGAGAAGAAACATTCTAGAGAAAGACGAGGTGTGGGCCTATATATACTTATGTACAGTACCTACCCTGGACAGTGTCTGGGCAGGTATATTGTGCAGAAGATAGAAAGCCACCAGCAGGAGGAACGAAGAACGAAGGTTGATTGACAGCAAATCATTATTGCAAACAACACAGTCTAGCAGGAAATCATGAAGTTAACGCAAGCTTAGAGAAGCAGCTGCCCTTCGTTGGGATACGATCATTTTGCACGCTTCATTGCAGTTAGACCCTGCATACGATCTAAATTAATTGCACTGTACGGAGTCGTACTGCCAACGAAACATATTGATATCGGGTAAGTCCAAGGCAAAAGAAATAAAAATAAAACAAAAACAAAACGATCAACTAAAGCACGTTTACAAGTATGAAACCCGGAGGAAGGTAAACAAGAATAAGAACAAAAAAGATAAAAAAAAATAAAGGGATAGAGAGAGAGAGAGAGAAAACGAAAACCTTTGTTCGGCCAAACTTTGGTAAAGGCGTGCATATCCAAGGACGTTCTACCATAATTAAACGGTGTCAATAATCGAAACATGCATGGAAGACAGGAGAATTCTAGCGTGTCGAATAGTGAAGCGGGTAAAAGGCTCCATCTTCGGATCCACGCCGATCCCACGGGTAGCAACATGAGATGGCGAATTGGGCACCTTTGTTCTTCTGCAGGACTTTCGCACTAGAAACGACCGAAAGACCGCACGCATGCACCAACATTATTGGGCATGTTTACCGCCCTATTCTCCAAGTCTTTATCGATCTTATTACACATAGAAGCGGACATCAGTCGGCGACCATGCTCATATAACCCTCCCTCCCCATAACAACGCGCAATTTGAACCGTTTGCCTTGTGATGCGGCGGCAGGCGCAGCAAAAGAGCGGTAAGGCCGTTAATCGTGGCACATATGTATCCGGAGATTCATAATTCACAGCGAATAGGTTACGCATTATCGAGGTCTTAACGGCTCCACATGTTGTATCGCGCCCACTGGGATAGACGCACCGCACGCAACCTCCCGCATAACGGTCATGAGGCCGTAACGTGGCCGGAGCTCTTGGTTCGAGGCCCGAATGTTGCGATAACTTGACTCGGAACCATATGGATGTTTCATTTTGTATAACAAAGGTTCTTCGCAAAATACTATATCCGATAAAAGACCCTGGGCTAGACTAGGCACATCGCGAAACGGATTGGTATATTTTTTCAGTGACTCATCGGACAATGATTCGATTTGCGGGTAGAACGACCTATGCTGGAAATTCGATAACAGCAGGGCATGAAGCCGTCCGCCATTTCGGAGGGGCGCATGGTTCTAGCACCTTGGCAATTTAACTCCTCTGATCCCGAGAAGCGAGTCGCCTCAAGTGCGAAAAGCTTTATTGCTCCCGTCAGTGGGGCGTGTGTCAAACGTAGCTCACTGGTTTGCAGAAAATGTTTGTCTGAACGGAACGTTACGCTACATGTTAATATTAGGCAGCTTCAATATATTTGCAATCATATAACGTTTCCCTCACCTCACTTCAGGGCTGTCTTCCCGCTTCAGGAAACACACGACGCGTGGGTTTTTAAGCACTTGTAGAATGCGGTAATATACATCCCCATCCGGAAGATCACCCGCCCCAACACTCAGAACACACCAACCAGTTATTTTTCATAGAAACGCCATTTTGTCCTGAAATCTCTCCCTACTGGCAAGTCCTTTAAAGCGCCCTAAACAACTCAATCGGCATGTGGTTCTCCTTCAATATACGAGCATGAAATTCCTTTTCAGGCATCATTCATCCCATCCACCACTTCCTTCCTCAATGCATAGAGTTACAACGCTCCCAACATATAGCCCGCTTGGTATAACGGCGTATAGTCTCCATCAAATGATCTCCTTAACTCACCTTCCGCTGTTGCCAGCTCGTCGCCCACCCGTTTCACAAGCTGATCAGCGCACTCCTGTGCAGTCATCAATCTCAGTTGGAACTTTAAGGAGAAGATGATGCGCACGCATATACGTTTGCAAATAATGGCCAGCGATCAACTCGTGGAAGACCGTTGCGCGGGCGAAATGGATGTTGTACCCGCGTATGCTCATTAATTTGGATTCATGGGCCATATCCGCTGTAGGGTATGACACCATGATTTTCTCTCCGCAAAGGAAAAAAGGGGCTTGCTTGTGCTATGCTAGCGACATCATGAACATTCTCCACGTCCCCGCCGCGAGGGGTGGAACAGTAACGAGGCCATGCTGCTTTGTCACGTAATCGATTGCTTCGAGTGTGAGATCGCACAAGTGGTCTGTTGGCCCGGCTCTACCTGGAGGGTCTTCACAAACTCGAGAGCCTGGTGCCAGTTGCCGCTATAGCCCAGCTCAGTGGCTACTTTTATCATTTCAGCCTCACACCAAGGTCGACAAGCAGGCCATCGCGGCCGATGGGCTTTCCAACAATAGCGTCCTCTTCGTCGCCAGGGGTGGTGCCCATGAGTTTCTCGCCAATAAAAGTTGTGAGCTCTTCTAGTGCCTTGGCGATCTTACCATATGGTTCACCCACCAGGTAAACAACGGATCGTAGGCATTGAAGAAACCAAACCACTCCTGTAAGTGATTGCGGAGCTGGTCTGCCGCTTTTGCGGCACGGGAAGCACTTGGTTTGTCAATTGTTACCTTCCCGGTTTCTACGCGCTATTTTAATTCGGAGATGACTTTGGTGGCGTAGTCTAGGTCACCAGCGGCTCCCTACCCGTTTATTGGGTTCATTTTCTACCTACCTTGACAAAGATTGATTATCATGGAGGCGAATGGGAGAAGAGGTTGCATCTTCTCGCTCCTTTACGCATCAAGGTGTCGAGCTGTTTCATGTTCCGCTTCAGGTAGTTTTGCAAAAGCAAGTAGTCAATATTACCGTCCTGAGAATGGCTATCAAAGCCTTCTTTGCTAAGATCGCTGAGCTGCTCATTGTAGTATGCCTGAAGCCGGCTCACTCTCTCGGGAGAAAAGGGAATGTTGTAGAACTTTTTGAGACAGTTTAGGTCTTCCGCGACCCGTTCAATACGCTGTTGCATCTTCTCAGAAACAGAAACAGTATGGTCTGATGTCACCGCGGTGATGAACTCCTCAATTCGACAGCGTATGGTAATAGGGCAAAGACAAGCGAGGATGGCTGGGGGCTGATTGTCGTGTACGTGCTGTGCAGCAAAAGAACAGGTACGAAACCTGCCCTACCAATGGCAAGGGTGCGGCAGGTGTTTTATATGCAGCAGAACATGAGGCAAATGGCACCATCGGATGTGTTTACCGGACTGTTTGCTTGCTGTCATGCCGACATCGCAAGAGTCGTCAGAGCCACAACCACACCTTTCGCGCCAGTCGAGCAGGCTTGAGGGTATTCCCGACCTTAACACTCACTTTCCGTCCGGTCAAGCCACCACCAGTGAGCCGCAGCTCGAAATAAGCCGGCCTTACATGGCTGTTTAGCATCCGAATACCTCTCGACCGTCTCATCCAAGCCTTTTTGCCCGAGGCCAGCAGCCCCTCTCAGAAATCGAGCCGACAAACTTTCATCTCTGGCCCGTAAACCAGGCAAAAATAAACCATTTCGGGGTTGCCCAGCCTCCAGCTCGTCGGTTATTGTGCCACAAGATTGAAGCGTTCGTTAGCATTTGCGGAGTATGGAGTGCTAAGCTTGATAGATCGACGTCGTTGTGGCTTTGTAACTCCACCGCATCAGCCAAGCGCCTGCCTAGCCGCCTACTCGGTCGGCTTGGCGCCCCGTCAATACAACGTCTCTCCTTAATTGCTCGCTGTGTTGACAGTTGACCGCTGGTCAAACAAAGGAAACTTGCTATGTATGTGCTATGGAAGGAAGTGACAATCGGATGTATCTGGCAAGTTTCCTCAATATTTTCTCTTTGTATCAGTACCACCAACGCAGGCGGCTTTCTGACCGAAAGATAGATACCCCATTGCGCGGCCGGACCTTTATCTGAGCTGCTGAAGAGCTAGCACTCTACATGGATGCGGAGCATGCTCCAAAAACCACCAAAAAGTCTACCTCTTCCGTTTTGGCTCATGGGATTGACAATATCATCTTCCTTGAAGATGAAAGCACAGGATATTAACGGACACGCCCAGTTTTTGCATTTTGCTGGGTGCCTTCATCCCGGCAGCCTGTCATACACAACGGCGTGAGTGAGGCGTCGGAGAATAAGCACCCGAGTGTGTGTGCGGGGAGAAGACCTGGATGTATGTTTCGTACAAGCAATGCAACGTCCCCGAGGAGTCCCCTACTGGCGCTCCGGTTTCGGCGGCGCCTCTCAGACAACCCCCGCCTTTGGTCATCTACCCCTAAAAATAGGAGGCATAGCTACCCTCCTTCTTTCGCACATCTAGAGAGATCGCGTTCCTTGCTGGGCAACTGTCAGCTATCCGCTGAACAGATACTTCCGTTAACCGATGTGGTCTTCCCTTCTGGACAATGCTACCCTACAGGAGTACCATGCCCCCTGTACCTTAGATTGTTGATAGCTTTCTGGTGAGCTAAAATGCACCACTTCCAAGGGTTCTCATTTCAACGTTGATGTTTTATAGAACTGATCACCCAGCGATGGCATATTCACAAAGAACAAATTTATCTTTCTTAGGCTTTGTTATTTGTGACTGTTGCGAAATGGTTCAAGCTTCAAAGGGATTTCAAGCAATGCGCGCTCGCATGAGAGGCCAATAGCTAGATCACGATGGTGGAATTTCTACTGAGCTAGGGGCGCATGTTACTTCGACTGTCATTGAGGATATACAGAAGTTCAAACAACTCATCAATTTGATCCAAAATTGCCCCAAGAGCATATTGACGCCCTTCGCCATGCTACCGAAGCAGGCGATACTGAAAGGCCACTGCACTCGAGCAAGAACTCATTGAAGATTCCCCGTATCTTGAAGTTCGTGCAGCTGTTCAAAACATGGACGAGGAGTTGGTTGCTAAGACGGTCCGCGCATGGATACTGGGATTCATCTTCACTACACTTGGTGGCGGCTTGAACATGTTCTTGAGCATGAGGTAGCCTATCCTCCTCAACCCTCGAGCGATATACAGGAGTCCCGCCATAAGGTTTCCGTCCATTGTTGTTCAGTTGTAAGTTAATCTTTGTTTTCAACATACTGGTACTCACGATAGTGCTCACAATCAGGCTGGTGTTCCCCATGGGTTGTTTTTGGGCTAATGTCGTTCCCCGTAGAGTGTTCAACACTTTGCGCTTCGTTGAATTTTTAACCCGGGACCTTTCACAATTAAGGTGGACACAGTTGTTACTGTATGATATTCCGCCCCACAAATGTTCTTTAAGCAAAACGGGGAACTTTGTTAATGAAACCTTTGTCATAGCTTATAACCAAGTAAGTATTACGACGAACCTTTCTCGTGTAACTATGGCCGCAAACCGAACATGAGGACTAGCGGAATGAATGTCAACAGTGTTTCCATTACTTAATTACTTATGCCTATAGTACCGATGCGCTTCTTGCATTGAAAGGAAACGGTCAGAACACCCTTGTTGATGCATACACTTTTCTCCTAGTCCTCCACAACGCTAATCTCATACTTGAACAAAATATTTCAACGTCGATAATGGTTGGGGATTCCAGCTACTATTTACCCTAAGTAGCCAGCTCATTGGAATTTGGTTAGCGGGTCTTTTTCGCCGATTCTGTGTCTGATAAGTATTGGTATTTGCCATTATATACTAGAAGCCCGCTAACTCGATTTTTCCTAGGCTATCTTCCATGATGTGGCCAACGGTATTTTCCTGTAGAAGCCTTCTATATGCCCTCCATGACAAGAGAGGGCTAGACCCTTCCATGACAAACGGGTGGAGTATTTCACGTCATCGCTTGTTCATGTACTTGGGCCTGGCGTCTTTTGTATATTATTGGTTAGTTAAACACTCCCCGAGCCCTTTGCAATCAATTGCACCTATATAAACTAATGCTCTTTGTGCGGGAAAAAAGGTTTCCTGGAATCATCTGAGAGGGTCTCGCAGTATTTTCCTTCTTAACGTGTGAGTCAGTTATAGTTTTAAAAATTTTTCTAAACGTAGTTCAAGGATCAAACCAAATAATGTTGTTGTCAATCAGCAATTTGGTGAATTTACAGGGTTGTCATTGATCCCATTGACCTTCGATTGGACGTGAGTTATTTTCTCCCTCACATATTGGTGGGAGCGACCATTAAACCGTTACATTAGCTACATATCGAGTTACCTTCTCAGCCCTATGCTATCGCCAACTCATTCGCATGTGAACACTTTAATAGACTTGGTAATAGCTACATATATCGGTATCACCATTTCAGGGGCGCTGTAAGTAAGCAGATATCAACGCATGGTTATCACGAACCTCATTAATTATAGGTACGCCGAATATCTGCCAATCAGCACATCCTCCACCTTTGACAATACCCAAAATTTCTACAATGCCTCCCGTATTGTCGGGCCAGATTTTACATTCGACGACGTAGCCAAGTACAAGGAGTATTCGCCTCTGTTTCTGGTCCCCACATATGTCCTGAACTATGGACTCTCCTTTGCCACCCTCACCGCTGTTGTTGTGCGCATTATTCTTTTCCATCGGAAGGAAATCATTTACAGACTGAAGGCTGCGAAAAATCAGGAATCTGATATACACATGAAGTTGATGCGGAACTACCCGGAATGTCCTGAATGGTGGTATGGAGCTCTATTCCAAGTCTAGCTACCGGCGAAGAATATGCTTCACAACTGCCTTGTAAGCCAACTGGCCATCCTATACATCCGCGATTGCGTCCAAGTCAGGTTTCTGAATGATGTGGCTGTCATAGGGTGAGCTTTCTTCGTTTCAGTCGTCTCGAATTGGTATTTGTTGTATGTGCTCCTAAGCCCCTTGTTAACTTAGCAAACTTCTACTAAATCGAACAGATCCAAACTTGCATGTTGATGGAGATAACAAACGTTAGACTTTGTTGAGTCCCCGCCCAAGCCACGAGATCCCCATTCGACTGCTAACCCGTCTCAGCGCTTAATGTTATGTCTCCTTTCATAGGAGGCTACCTGATCCCCGGAAAAGCTATGGTCTTCAAAGTATTTGCCACAAACACTCTCAGTCCTAGATGTTGACTAATTCCGCCACAGGCAAACCTTTTCTATGGATCTAAAAGTTCGTTCTTAATGGCCAATGGCGGAAATCTATGGCGCCCTTCGTGAAGAGCCCGTGGAAACTGATACACTCCTCAGCTAGTACATTATATGAAAATCCGTCCAAGAACAACCTTGACTTGTCAGGTATTTGCTGTTATGTGGAACGCATTTGTTCAAATTGCGGTCGGCCATGAATTGGACTCTTGGGAATATCGACGAAGTTTGCACGCCGTAAGCTCATTCCTAGTTTGTGTGCATCTATATGTTTAATGACAATGCCAAACCCGGTTGCAAAGTGCCCAATCGGCAAACTTTACCTGCCATAATGGGAAAACTTTCTTCTCGTCTGCTATTGTCTGGGATATGTTTATATATATATATTCCTTTCCCGAAACGCAACCTGTACTCAAATCTCCCATTATCTCAGGTATTAGTGGTCCCGACCGAATGTTTGGACCTGGCTCTTTATACGAGTCAATACAGTGGTTCTGGTTACTCGGTGCACTTTTCCCGGTTCTCTTCTACGTGCTCTTTCGCATGTTCGCCCGATCTCCGGCCCGTCTCTTGAACGCTCCAGTATACTTTTCCACCTCCCACGCAACGGCTCTTCTCACCAAAGCCGTTATAACCGCGTCTCCCTCTGCCTTGTCTTTTTGTCTCCCATGCTTTGGTTTACACACAGACTTACTGGATCCGTCGTCGTTGACCGGGATGGTGGCAGAACTATAACTACATAACGTCCGCCGCTCTGTATACGGGGCTAGTACTTGCAACTATCGTTATCTTCTTCGCCCTCACTTTTCCAAAAGTGGAATTCCCGGGCTGGTAGGAAAATCGAGTGCCACATGAGACACTGGTAAGTGACAACTTCATTTTGGAATTCGTTTGTGATCAAGCTAACATGTTTTCCTTCTGCTCTTTTCGGATTAGGATTATATGCATAAAGCGACGCCAAAGACAATGCGTGAGAGTGAGGCGTTTGGCCCAACAACTTGGAAGCTGTGAAATGAGCTCAATAAGAGTTCTCTTTTTTTTCATCGTCACTTCGCTTCCTCTCTCTCCATCTAACACTCAACTCAGCTGATTTTCTCCTGACTGTGGCGAAGTAGAAACCTTTGAATTTAACTCTGAAGCTCTCAGAAGGTGTAGAGACAAAACGAGTATCTATAGTCTTGAAATATATCTCAGTACCAAACATTACTGCCTTATCAACGGCTCCCATTTTCCTCCCTCCTTTTACATATAGTACTACAGCGGTGTAAATGGTGTGTCAGTGCCAAGACAACCTTACTGTGGTTCAGCGTACAGCTTAAGGTTCGCCCGGCGCGTAAATATATTAAGCGCCATTATTTAACCGCGCTACTGAATGGCGCAACCGCTAGTATCTTTTAAAGTTTAGTTTTTTAAGTCTAACGTCACTTGAAGAGCTGCCAAGCTCTCGCATCAGCTCTGCTCTTCTCATTCAGATTCGCCGATGCACAAATGTGTTCACTTACTATGGACGGATTCGACGAAGAAACTTTTAAAAAGTTTTTCCCTAGTGGCTTCGGGAAGCAAGATAAGTCAACTAATGTAGAAGCGCAGATTGAACGGACAAAACGAGGTGAAGCGAAATCAAAATCGCCATCCAAATTCGAGGATAAACCTCGGGAAGCCGATGATGTTGAAGTCGAAGAAAAAGAACAGGGAACAACCCCTATGATTTCAAACGCTGATTCAATGTCAAATGAAAAGTCAGATTCAGATTCAGACGACTCGGACGATTCGGATGAAGATGAATTTCCAACATCCCACGAACTTACTTTCAAGACACATGAGCGCGCGGTGACGACAGTAACCCTTGATCCCTCCGGGTCGCGAATGATAACTGGCTCCACAGACTGCACGATAAAACTACATGATTTTGCCTCGATGACACCGACCACTCTCCGTGCATTCAAATCAGTCGAACCGTCAGCAAAAAAGCAGTCCGCAGCATCGGAAATCCACCCTGTCCACGCCGTACGATTCAACCATTTGTACCCAAGCCAGGTTCTAGTCATATCCGCAACGCCTCAAGCGAAAATATTCGACCGCGATGGCGACATGATTACGGAGTTTGTTAAGGGGGATATGTACCTTCGGGATATGCGCAATACTAAAGGCCACATCTCTGAGATCACAAGCGGCACATGGAGCCCTACGGACTATAATTTATGTGTTACGGCGGGAACTGATAGCACATTAAGGATATGGGACGTGAATGTGGGGAGGTCACAAAAAGACGTTATTGTTCACCAGTCAAGGGCGGCTGGGTGTGCGGGCAGGACACGGATGACTGCGGTGGCTTGGGGTACTCCCGCCCAAGGAGGCAAAAATATTCTCGTTGCGAGTGCTCTCGATGGGAGCCTGGTGATGTGGGGAGGCGACGGTCCATTTCTGAGACCAAGCGCTCAAATTCAAGGAGCACATACTAAAGATACTTGGACAAGCGGTCTTGATATTAGCCCCGATGGCAGACTAGTTGTCACCCGGGGAGGGGATGATACTATCAAGCTATGGGATACGAGAAAATTCAAAACCCCCATCACAACCGTACCCCATACTTCTGGGTCCAAGTATTCTCAGAACGCAAATATCATGTTTTCTCCCAGCGGAGCGAATGTCATCACCGGCAGCGAAACTGGAGACCTCCATATCCTGAATCCTGCGACCTTAAAGCCCGAGCTTTCCACGTCAGTCACGCCAGGGTCTCCCATTATTGCTGTGCTTTGGCACGAGAAACTGAACCAGATAATTGCGGGCTCTGCAAACGGGGAAACGCATGTGCTATATAACCCATCAATGTCTCGGAACGGTGCCGTCCTTGTCATGTCCAAAGCGCCGAAACGGAGGCACGTCGACGACGATCCAAACTTTACTACAGATTTATCCCTTGGTCTATCCGCAGATAGCACTACGGGCCAAATCGTTTCAGGTGCTTCTTTCTCCAGCCGACATCCAACAATCGGACTCACTGCCTCGGGCCGACCGCGAGACCCACGTAGACCTCACCTACCCAACAAAACTCCCTTTGCGCAGAGCCAGCCGGACGAGAAGCATATCAAGGAAAACATCCCGCTTAGCTCTATGAGAGATGAGGACCCACGGGCGGCACTACTTAAATATGCAGAACAGGCGGAGAAAGAGCCTGTATTTACAAAAGTATGGAAGCAAACCCAACCCAACCCTATCTTTGCAGAGTTGAGTGAAGAGGAAACCGAAGGGGAGAAGCCGGAGCGGAAACGGGTGAAGCGGGATTAGAATTTGACAACTTTGGCTCTATTTCTTTATATACGGTATCCTTTTTTACTTCTTTCGTTTTAGAGCATACGGATATTGATGGCGACAGGCGTTTGATGCAAATTGTTTAATGATAATAAACGTATGTACTAGTTTGGTGTGTCGGATTCGACTTGTCAGTAGACGGTTTCCGTCTGTACATGTACATCATTTTATGGATTAATTTGGAATCAAGAGATATCCGCATCAATGAAAAATATAAAAAAAATATTATTTTTGTTAAGTCCAGGGAGAATCGTCTCGTTTCGATGTGTCGTTGGGACCCTCTGGCGCTTAAATACCTAGATAGGGTTTGCTGTCACAAGCAAGCCAAGCCATTTTTACCAGGAGTTGGTTAACTACAGCCGCATCAAGCCTCCAACTTTCTGACAGCTCCCGGGCTCAATGCAAGCTTGAAACAAGGCTCACCATCTATCGAAGCCCCGCCATCCAATCCAAGGAAAATATTGTTTGTCCATCTTCGGTAGAACGGGTAGTAGACCACCGGGATATCCCTCCTTAGTGGCGTTCAAGCAAATTATCAATACCTCGCGACGCACCATCCTCTCCTTTCTCCACACCTGCCGGATATCACTCCCTTCATCGAACACCCTCGCTCAAGCTCTAGCAATGTTTTGTACCTTGTATATGATGGCTATGATCCTTCCACTCCGTCAATGAAAGTACGCAATAGCACCCAAATATCACCACAGTATCGGCGCCACCTCACCCGCACCGGCTGACTGACATCCGGGTGGAGATTGTTGTGGTGATCAACAGCACCGATCGCTCTTCAGCCAAGCCATCACTGCGAGGACGGACAGCCAATGCAGAGTTTCGCCTGGGGAAGGCGGGTAAGCGATCACGGCAAAAACCAAGAGGAGCAACTGACTTCCGATTGAACAGAGGCTGGGCAAGCCGGAGGATATCTACGTAGATATCTCTCTCCTCTTAGAGCTCTCCTCTATCGTAAATCCTGGTGGTCGATACCGGAAAGAGGGTGCAATGATGGAGATTAGGGTTCTAGTTGTGTTTGCCCTCGGCTTTCTCCTTGACTCGGTCGTCTCCACACCTTTATCACCCCTCACGATCGGTTTGCTAGGAGACGGAAATACTGGGAAAGACGGCGGAGATACTGGAGGCGATGGGGACGGTGGTGACAGTCCAATGAGCGAGTGGTCGTCTACGATAGGCATTGTTACCGCCATCGTTGGGAACGTTTTTATTTCCTTTGCTCTGAATATCCAACGATACGCACACATACGGATTGAACGGGAATACGAACGCAACCGTCAACGGAATGGTTGGAAGAGAGGTGCTTCCAGGACCACAGTGCCGTCAGGACGGTTATCGTCTAGTAATTTTGTCGCCGTTGCAAACGAAGATGAGGACGAGGCCGCGAATGAGCATGAACGTGCAGGCACGGCTCGGGCGGAAACAAATGGAAGATCTACTAGGTCTGAGGAAATTTCAAGATTTGGATTTCATCCATACACAGACGAGGATGAGGGGGAGAGGGAGAGGGATAACTTCCTCGATGATAGCAACCCGGACTCTGACAGGCTCCAACAGTCCTTCATGTCAGACCGGACGTTAACGCCCCTGGAGAAGAGTCAAATTTCCAATGAACGAAAATCGTATCTTCGATCTCCGTACTGGTGGACGGGCATCATTCTTATGACCGTCGGAGAAGCTGGTAATTTCCTTGCTTATGGATTTGCACCTGCGTCTATCGTTTCACCTCTAGGAGTCGTGGCATTGATTTCGAATTGTCTCATTGCTCCATTCATGCTGAAGGAGACTTTTCGTCGACGAGATCTACTTGGTGTACTGGTTTCTATCGCTGGTGCAGTTACAATTGTGCTCAGCGCTAAAACCTCGGAGACAAAAATAGGCCCCGGCGAGATTTGGGGCATGATAACGAGGTGGGAGTTCGAATTATACCTTGGCCTCACGATCGCTCTTATCTTTGGTTTGATGTGGGCTAGCCAGAAGTATGGGAGGCAGTCTATTCTAATTGATCTGGGTTTGGTTGGATTGTTTGGTGAGTATATATGTACCTGCGTCAGACCCCATATAACGATGAATCTCCAGCTTATCATATTACCAGGTGGATATACTGCTCTATCGACAAAGGGCGTTGCGTCGTTACTATCATTCACTTTATGGCATGTCATCACGTTCCCTATCACATACGCCCTAGTGGCCGTACTTGTTTTCAGTGCCGTCATGCAGATCCGATACATCAATCGAGCCTTACAAAGATTCGATTCTACCCAAGTTATCCCTACTCAGTTTGTATTGTTTACTATTTCAGTGATTCTCGGAAGCGCTGTCCTCTACCGTGATTTCGAGTCCACCACCCTTGCACGGGCAGAGAAATTTATTGGAGGCTGTGCACTCACCTTCCTAGGAGTTTATCTTATCACGAGCGGTAGAAATCGTGGAGATGGTTCGGAATCCGAATCCGAGTCCGATGGCGACGAGGAGGCAATCGGTCTTTTCGATGGAGAACGTTATCGCGACAGCATTGATTCGCAACGTGAAAGGGATCAAAGCCACGCAGCGCCAATATTGGATGGGACTGCCGGTCCGGCTGTTCAAGCTGCCGACTCTCATCCCCGTTCTCTTCTTAGTGATGAGAGCGATTACGCAGAAGACGATGGGATACATACCCCACGAGCTCCGTTGTCTAGCGGTCCTGCCTCTTCCACACAATCAATTTCTGGCGCATCCTTATTATCCGCATCCCCCACCCCCAGCCCAAAGCAATTATTTACCGAAAATCCATGGGCAACAACCCTTGAAGGCCATGGCGAATCAGCGATTGTCTCTGGGCCTCAAACCCCAACTCACATATACCCCCCTCCAACCCAAGTCCTCCTCCAATTCCCATCTGCACCAGGCCTCACTGGATCTCACCCAGACAGTAACCAACAAAGCTCCCCACATACTCCCCCGCAAGCCGCACGATCAAGACCAAAAACACCCCCAACAACAGGTCGCCAACCTCCATCTTCTCGAACACCAAACACTGGATCACGAGGCTCGTTTTCAAAACGCTTCGCGCCTGGTCCACTACTCCAACCATTCTCAGGCACCTTGAGCGCTGTTATTGCAGATTCTCTTCTAAGGGGAGAAGGGTCTCCTCGCAGTCAGCGCGAACGCGCCCTGTCGAAGTCAAAACGAAAAGGCAAAAAGAGAGCATCCATCCCATATCCTACCGACCAAGGCCTAGCGACAAGGTCTAACCAAGAAGGAACCCCGCTAGAAACCGAGTATGAAACGGCCACCAGCATAACAGGTGCCGACGAGGACGAGGTGTTACGCAGAGGTGCCCGCGTGAGCCCAAGACTCCCCGGTTCAAGCACCACGAACCGAACCAGCACGCAAGAGAGAATCCCAACACTGTCTGCGTCACCGCGGCAGAAGAATAAAGATGACACTCGAACGCGTAGTCTTAGCGACTCGTGGAGCGGCGGGTTGGGCTGGCTCAGTGGCAGTATCCGAGGGAATGCAAAAAATAAGCAGAAAAGTAAGGCCGGGCCTTCGGCTGCTGGCGGTCCTGGCGAGATTGGCGATGGCGACGACGCCAGGCCATCGAGAGACTGATTAATCCTTCTATCTCCCCTTCATCTACCTTCTTCTCCTTGCTCGCCACAGATAAGGAATACATTCTAATATGAGCGCATAGTACATATCTGGGTACAGTGGATTGATTTGTGATTTTTTTTTTTTTTTTTTTTTCTCGTTATATCACCTTCGCATATATATTTTCCTTCTGGCGACTTTGTTTACTTTACTTTAAATTTCAACCTTTTCGTCCACACTGCATGCCGTGTATGGTCGGAACCATTCTTCCTCTGTTTTCATCTATTTCAATGTTCATTTTTGTCTCCGCTTTCGATCGGCGGATTATTGTCTATGTCGCCTTTGCTCTCCAGGTTTCAGACCCCTTCTTACAAAGCAGATTTTTGTTCCTACAGAGCCATTGCATTATGCATGGTATCTTCTTCTGCCTTACTGTATTTTTTTTTCTTTTCCGCGATCAATTTAACGGCATTTTGCTCCGGGTTCTGTTTTCTTCCTATTTTGAATCAATGTGCCCCCCCCCCCCCCAATACATAATGCTGTTGTTATATGCAGCATTCTTTCTTTACTTGTGGAGATAAATAAAATAAAGTAAAAAAATAAAGTAAAAAAATAAAAAAATTAGAACACATTGATTTTTAATGCTTCTCTACTAAATGCTACATGTTTCCAGCTCCATCGCAGAAGTAGTAGCGGGTCTAAAAGGAACTTTTCTTTTATGCAGATATGGCCAGCAATCATCATGGGATGGATACATTTTTGAATTAACTAAAGCACCTGCCAGGAGGATTCCAATCATTCAATTGAAAGAAAAGGCTAGTCATCAAGCAAACCCTTCGCACTTTCATCTTCATCTCGTCGTTTTCTTTCACCTTCCCCGGCACCACTACCACCACCCGGCCCTCCTCCTCCGGCTGCTCCTCCTCCAGCAGCAGTGCTATTAGCGCCATCTCTATTAACCGCAGTTGCACCCTCCTCAACAGCAGTCGTGCTGGCAGGTGCAGCTGTAGCAGCACTCTTACTCTTCTCCACCGGCTTCCCCTTATCACCTCCATTATTAGTATTCCCGCCGCCCCCATTCCCCCCCTCCCGCCGCACTCGAGCCCCTTCTTTCAATTTCTCCCACCGATCCCGATACCGCCCCACCACATCCCTCAACTTCTCGTTCTCGCGGCCCACGCGCTGCAACTCCCTTTCACTCCGGCGCGCGCGCTCTTCTAGCTCCATAAGCCGGGCCGCGTCAGCACCAGGCCCAGCCCGTGATGATGGCTGGAGTCCCGCAGCAGCACCCTCCGCTGGAGGTAGCGGTGATGTTGATTGTGTACCCTGGGCATGGGATACCTGAGGTGTAGCAGAGGACATGGGGGAGAGCTGGCGTGCAGGCGAGCTGGCGGATTGGTGCTGCATCGCTTTGAGGGATTGCTGCAATGCCAATGATGACGACTGCGCGTTGACTTCCCACATGTGCAGTCGTTTGGAAAGCGTGTCTGACAGGTGCTTCAGCGCTTGGTTCTCCATTTGCAGTTCTTCTAGGGTTTTTGTGTTTGGGTGTGGTGCAGCCTGTGCCGTGCTGCGCTCCAGTGCGCCCCCTGCTCCTCCTCTCCTCCGTCCCCCAGTTGCTTTTCGATCCCTGTTTGATGCCGTGGCGGTTGCAGAAGATTCCGGGGGCAGCGGGTTTTCACGCGCATCGACGAAGTCGTCGTCGTGGCTGTCGCCTAGGCTGTTTCTACGGGCTTCCTTTTCAGCTCGAGAAAGGATGCCCGCGTACGATATCGTTCCACCCGCCGTAGGGACAACGTAGAATGATTCTGCCGGGTTTGTGTGGCCAGCTGACCCATTTGAGCCCTCTCTGCCTCGAAGAGCCCGAAGTGCGGCTCCTGATACTAGCTTATTCACGTCTGGTTGCTCTGTAAAATGGCTGGTAGTATCTGCGGATGCAGGGCTGCGGTCGAGCTTGGTATCTGCTCCGGATTTCTGGCTGGCTGGATCAATGCCCAGAGGTAAACTAGCAAAAGCTAGGGGTCCAGAGAGTTTGGATATGAGGCCTTCAAAGGTTGAATAAAATCGCTGGAACGATTCATCCTTTGGGAATCCAAAACCGAGTCTACGTGTCTCAGTTGGCTCTGGTGGGACTGCTTGTTGGTCGACGATATCTGTAGGGCTTATTGCCGTTGGAGCCCAAGACGGTTTACGTCTGGAAGACATGCTAGGGAGAGCCTTTAATTCGGCGTTTACGGTATCGAGACTAGTGTCTTCAAGTCTTGTCCGCAATGGAGCGCCGGCCATTTGCGCGCCAGCATTCTGAGCTGATACAGTTGGAGATACAAGACTGCCTCGGGGTGGGTGGGAAGGAATACCACGTGCGGAAGCCAAATTGCTTGCTATTGAGCTTGTATCGCGCTGGGGAGATCTATGTTGAGTGGGTAAACGAGGGGGTTGGTGGGTATTTTCCAGGGATGGAGCTGCAACAGAGGACGATCCTCCACCTACACCTTCAGAGATAAATTTAATATGTTGGGCAGTTGAAAGGGTTGACGGCGGCGAATTTACGGATTCGGGACAAGAGGCTACAGGGTGTTCATGTTGGAACCTGAGGATTTCCGCAAGTCGTTTGTGGTGTTTTTCGAGGAGCTGAAGGGTCCGCAGCGCCTAGAATCCCATCCATATGAGAATATGTACGATTGTGTGTATAGCTACAGAGGCAAGAATCCACATACATCAGGGTCGAGGGTGCCTTGGGCTGCGGTCGAAAACTCGCCAGCAGCAAGGTCATGTTCCTCACTGGCCGCTACCGGGTTAGATTTGCGTGTTTCGAAGAGGGCATTTCGAGCATGGGAATGCGCCTAGACACAGTATTGGAGGTCAGGTTAGCTTCGAGGTCCAGTACCAGGTAGGGTTAGGAACACTCCACATACCAAAGTCAACGGCGACGATTCCATATCTCCACTGACAAGGCCTCTTCAATACGCCCTTCAGCAAATCGAAAATTTAGTATTACGAAGAAATCAGTGGGACTCGAGAGGTTTGAAGAGCTGTGGCGATGAGTTTTGTGCCTGGACTCGGAATATCGAATGTTGATTCTCTCGAGCTGGAGCTTGGAGTCGATGAAGTCACGAGAGCAGCCTTCACTTATCAGATTGCTTAGTCACCTATTGCAGGCCCAAGCGGGACAGAGTCGCGCCGCGTTATTTACATACACCGAATACATGTATGGTACGTGTATGCAAGATTACTCTGTAAATAGATCTCAAGGCATTGCTTGCAGAGGGACTCGGTCAGTCTGTAAAAACAATAATAATACTATAGTTAACTAGAGTCTTCTTACTCGAGAGTCTCGAGTCATCTAGTAAGTAAGTAAACAGTGACCTGTTTGTTGGTCTGGTATTCTATACCATTGGCAGTGTAAATAAGTAACCATGGAAAATGTATCTATGTATTTATTTATCACGTCGCTGATTCCATCGTGGCAGTGGCTTAAGGTCAGCCGCAGGCTGAGACAACAATCTCCAATCGCTTTTTATCAGGCTACGACTTTGGATACGCCGTACTTCGTAATCCCACTTCAGCATTAATATTGTCAGCAATAATGACTGCTCTCCATGTATGTCTCAAGAGGCGTAGCACGATCTTGATACCTCGAAATTAGCGGGTTTCGCAGCCAATAGCTATTCGGATTATTGGAGGGGGAGAGATATCACCGTGGTTGCAGATCTTGATATTCTCCAGGATATGTCATTATTACGACAAGTATCAACTTTCAAGTTTCTGGGAAGCGAGATTGGTTGTTGCCCCATGCACTTACCGATGGCGCCCTACCATTTCGATCGAAATTGTGCCCGTCGGGAATTGTTCATATGTGGCGATGTGCTTCAAAATAATCTAGAAATAGAACTTCGAAGCCCCATCAGCCCCCACCACGGTTTTCCTCTCCATATCCATGGATCACCGCGTATGGGAATTGCTTCATGCAGCTCAGCACGAAATTGCACAAGCGTCAAGGGAGGATCCAGGTCCTTCCATGCGGCGGTCTGGTTCGACGCTGCGTAGCTTCCTATCCACTTCTGTCCAACCCTTCCTACCTGTCAAAACTGCCAAATTCTTGAAGACAGCAGCAGTGTCACCGGCCCCAGCTGCTTGAACAGAGCTGACTGACGCCGGGGTAACAATCACGCCGACAAAACAAGAGCCGCTTGTAAATGTGTCGATGTATGTAGTTCGTCGTATCGCTGAAACTGTATCACTTGTATGTACATACCTAGTACGCACGTACCGTACTCTGTAAAATACACGGTGCGAAGTGGGGGGCCAATCAGGCGTTGCAGAGGGCGTAATTTATCGGTACCCCCCGTACTGGCGTATTCGTATTTCCAATCGGCAACTGCATCCAAGCTTGCTCCGAACATTCCAACACAGCAATCGCAGGGAAGACCAACTTCATCCCAACCGCTCGTCCTGACAACCTCCACGGGCTACAATTCTCCTATACTCATGTCAGCCTGCCTGCTGATCTAACAACCCATGCTGACACCAAATGGGCACAGTCAGCCCCTTTCCTACTCCTAGACTTCTGCTGCGTGAACTTCCCCGAGCACCCACGCCGCCCGCCTCTTCCTAACCAACCAACCTCTCACCATCCATCTGCGCTTCCGCTGCTTGTTTCAGCGTTGGTCTAACCCTCCTCCCCATGTCCCCCGCTCTTTGTGACCTCCAGTCCTCTATCCCATGGCCCGGGATTTTCAGCTCTTTCACTTGAACTACATTTCTCCCCAAATCATTCCCGTTGCAAACCAGTG
Organism: Blastomyces dermatitidis ER-3; assembly: GCF_000003525.1. NCBI lineage: Eukaryota > Fungi > Ascomycota > Eurotiomycetes > Onygenales > Ajellomycetaceae > Blastomyces > Blastomyces dermatitidis. Next base: position 511,280 of record NW_025544783.1, on the reverse strand, counting down.
ACTAGAAGGTCTCCGTCGTTTAAGATTCAGTCAACTCCATCAGGAGCGTTCACCGTTCCCTTCTGCTGATGGACGGCGCTACGAGTGAAGCAGCCCCTGCTCCCTCTACTAATGGGTTCAAAAAGACCTTTACAAGGTCGAATCGCAGCAAGACCACCCTCAGCGAATTCGATGGCTCCATGTCAGGGCGGAGTGCCGCTCCTTCAATCGACTCGAATCATGAATCCCCGCGGCCTTCAACTAGCGGGGCAGGCGGAGGAGGCGGAAACAGTTATGATGGCCCGCCTACTGGCATCTCGAAATTGATTCCAGGGTCACGTCGTCGACGCAAGAAGAAGATGGAATCGGAAAATTCTATTGCTCAGGACAACGGGAGTGGAACGGAACTGCATCGTATCCCCAATGAATCTGAAGATACACCAACCATAGGCAATCATAGTACCTCTACAGTAGATACTACGGACCGTGGCCCAAGTAACGGTTCGGAATCTGGAAGGTGGGTTTCTTCCTCCAATCCACCTTATTTTCCTTAGAGATAGCTTTGGCTATTCCTGCGACGCCTCTATCTACATGGCCAACTAACCCCATCTTGAATAGGCATTCGTCTCCTGATTTAGGTCTCTCTCGGGATTCGCTCCAGCCTTCATCCTCCCCTTTAATAATCACGACCACTGCTCCCTCTGATCCAACGGAAACTGCATTAGACGCCAACGGCCCGTCGGACACGTCTTCCGATAGTAGTCGCCATATGATCCGTGCTGCCACCACTGGGGATATGGGAGATTACTCTGGATCATCCAGCGCAAACCGAAAAAGTCGAAACCTTAAAGAAGCTTTCAGTCCTATACCCACGAAAAAAAGTGTGAGCCCAAGCCCTGAGCGCGAAGCTCCGAAGTCGCCGGCGACAAAAACTGGTAGGGGGCTCTTTGGATCTAGGTCAAGAAGATCAAGCTCCTTAGCCAAAAATAGCCGAAAACCATCAGAAGAGGCTCCCCCTTTGCCTTCTCCAATACCCCAACATATAGGAACTTCGAATACTTCCCTTTCCACCCCTGCTAAACCACCGGGCATGGCCTCCACCCCCACGAGCCCTCCTGCCACTTCTATACCTGGCCCCCTTACGACGGTGACTCCACCAACTCCAGTTGGTAGTCGTTCACAAAGTCCAGCACTGCCGTCTACAAATGTTGTGGAAGAGAGCGACTCCGCCTCAAAGTCTCACGACTTACCTCCCAATGCCGTTGTGAGTCCGTCAGGGAATATGATATCTCATAGACGTGTTCGTTCCGCATCTGCTGCCCACAGCCCTAGTAAACTTTCGAACTCCATGACAGCCCCCCTAACGCCTACTGTGGAAGAAGCCAAGACCGCGTCAGGGTTCTTTTCCTCCATGCTCTCTGCGGCCCAGAATGCCGCTTCTAACTTTGGAAACAGTTTGAATAGCCAGGCTCGCACACAGTCCACACCAGAACCTGCGGAGCCAGAAAAATCAAGTACTGATGTTCCTAGCAGCGAAGAGGCCGCGGATTCATCGAGAGATGAGGATGCAATGGAGAAGAAGGAGCTGGCTGTGGAAACGCTCGGGATGGGTGAATTAAATTTCAGTCATCTTGGGATTGACGCATCGGCGGGCGGGGAGATAACTACAAAGGATGGTGTTGTGTTTACGAAAGCTGAGGCTGCTTCCCGTCCTCGTAGAGGAACTGCATCCCAAAGAGATGAGATCTCTGCAAGGATAGAAGATATGCGTGCCGCTCGTGCAGTTTCCATGGCCTATGAGAAGCCGGCAGATGGCGCATCTGCGTCCCAACCAGTCCCTGAGCAACCTACTGCCGACGTTCGTTCCAGTCTCCCCTTAAATGGCCTCGGAAGAGCTAGTACTGGCGAACAAACTCCTCCAGGTGGCAGTATTTTCGAAGGAGAAGTCGGTTCTGGTATCAAGCGCAGCGGTAGCGTACGTAGCCGCCTTGCACGCAGGCATCGAGGATCGTCTGGTGCGACAATTGGTGCGCTTGGCGCTGCTGGATTTGGCTTGGGTATTCCAGGTGCCAATACCAGTGCTCCGCGATTGACGGGCTTTGCTGTGGCGAGCAAAAAGCGAAATCGCGACTTTCATCAGCTATTCAGAAGTGTTCCGGAAGACGATTATCTCATCGAAGACTACAGTTGCGCTCTCCAAAGAGAAATCATCCTGGCTGGCCGTATATACATATCTGAAGGTCATATCTGCTTTTCAAGTAATATCCTCGGCTGGGTAACGACATTAGTAATCAGTTTCGATGAAATTATGGCCGTTGAGAAGGAGTCTACGGCCATGGTTTTTCCGAATGCAATCGCAATTCAAACTCTGCATGCGCGGCATACGTTCCGAAGTCTGCTGAGTCGAGAAGCCACATACGATTTAATGGTTAATATCTGGAAAATCAACCACCCGACTCTCAAGAGCTCAGTTAATGGCACCCGGATAGAACAAGGCACCGGTGACAAAACGGAGAAGACCGATGAGAGTGATGCTGCGAGTGAGAGTCCCTCTGACAAAGAGGACGAGATATATGACGAAGATGAGGAGGATGAAGGCACAAACTTTGTGGACGCCGTTGACGCAAGTACTACTAGCAGTGAAAAATCAGAGTATATAAAACGAATCAGCCGCAAAGCATCCACAATTCCACTGGTGGGGCCTTCCTCGACTCCCCAAGTTACCTCTAAGAGTGAAGCAAAAGTACTAGAGAAAGGAGCTGCGTCAGTGTACTCTTCTCTTCCACAGTTTCCCGGCCCGGCTACCCATCCACCAACGGAGTTTACGGATCCCTCTGGGCGCTACGATAAAGTGATGAAAGATGAAATAATACCAGCACCACTGGGCCTTGTTTATGCCCTCGTTTTTGGCCCCGCATCTGGTGCATTCATGTCAAAGTTTCTTGTCGATTATCAGAAAGTGAATGATCTGCAGTTTGAAGATGACAAGAAGGGGCTATCCGTGGACAACAAAACCCGGGTGTATTCGTATACAAAGCCACTATATGCGCCCATCGGACCCAAGCAAACCAAATGCATCAGTACCGAGAATTTAGACTTTCTTGACTTGGAGAAGGCTGTTTTGGTTACATTAACGACGCAAACTCCTGATGTGCCTAGTGGGAATATTTTCTGTGTGAAGACCAAGTACCTGTTTACATGGGCACCAAACAATGCCACCAGGTTCTACATGACTTGCGCCATTGAATGGTCGGGCAAGAGTTGGCTCAAAGGTTTGTCTCTTCCCCGCATTTCTTAACAGTAACAAGCGATGCTTACGAAATCACAATAGGTCCTATCGAGAAGGGTGCAAACGATGGTCAGACGATTTTTGGAAGCGACCTAGTCAAGGCACTTAGAGTGGGTGTAGCTCCTCGTTCGCGCGACACGACCCCTCCGAAAGGTGCTGGGAAAGGAGTCAAAGGTAAGCGGAAGGGAGCAAATGCTGTCGAACTCGAAGTTGCAGCTAGCGGAAAAGCTGCTTCAGAATCAGGGAGACAACAAGCTGAGGATTGGGGAATGCTGGAACCTTTACGTGGTCCTCTCGGCCCGATAGTCAACATTTTCAAGCCCTTTTGGAGTGGTAATGTTGCTGCTGGTGTTATCGCCATAGTATTAGTAATGGTTTGGTTCCGCAGTCCGCCTCCATCTCGCCTGGGACCGTCAGGGGTCGGCTCCCCATTACTTTCTATCCCGGAACGAATTATTGCGTATGAAGAACTTTGGCAGCGAGAGGAAAGCGAATTATGGAACTGGCTGGAGGAGAGAGTTGGAATGGACGGGCTCGCATACCCGGTCGTAAACCCCCTTCCCTCATCTGACAAAGGCGACACTGTCGACCATTCAAGAGCTGAGAGGCAGCGGCAAAGACAACAACTTATGAGCGAAAAGGAGCTCGAAGCGCGCCTGAGGAATGAAAAGATGACAAAGCTCGAGATGGAGGATGCGATTAGTATAACTCAAGAACGGCTTGATATGCTCAAGGCTGTTATGAAGCGGAAACGCGAGGATGAATGATAACCCAGGCCCTACCCAAACAGTATCATCGAAAACACGAACACCAATAGTAGTTCAAGGACGTCGAATTTTAACTTTCGAGTGCCATTATTGCCTCTGGTATTAAGAAAAGCATGAACGGAAAAGGCGAAATACTGCAAGCCGTTTTAACGATTTCTTTTGTTTTCTGCACACTGCTCTCTCTCTTATTTATTTTTTTCACATTGTCTTCTTCTGTATTTGGTAATTGCACCCTTGGTCTTTGTCCGCCCTATTCGTTATTTTTTCCCAGTGACACCCTGAGGCGTTCTTCAACTCTTTTCTGTTTGTCATTTCACTTCTCTCTCTCATTTTGCGTATTGGTCGACATCCGGCGTCTACTTGGTGCTCTCTCTCATTGTTTTTTTTTTTTTTTTTCTTTTTCTTTTTTTCTTGTTCTATTTATTTCCCAGCTTCTTTTCCTCAGAACAGCCATGCTGCTCCTACTGTGTGAAACTATATACCAACCTCCGCCTTTGTTCCGAAGCACCTCATTTTTGGTCACCCTTGATTGTACCACTTCTGGCTTTGCATTTCCTTTTTCTCTTGTCTCCAGCGGATTGTCATTTCTTCTTCCAAGAGTGGTAGGGGAGGGCGAATTGATCAGTGGTAGTAATTAAATATATTCATTCTGGTCATACGTGCTTATTTTCGTTCGCCCCTCCTTTTACTGCGTGTGATATCGATATTTATCCTATGTTGTGTTTTTTATAAAGAAAAGTTCGTTGTTTCTTAGGCGCGGCTTCTGGGTCTCACTAGTTCCATGACAGCTTTGACTGCTTGCTCTGTCTCTCTGGATAGATAGTGCTTTTCTATTTATATGTCTGTGTTAAGGAGTATTGGGTTGGTGATGGGGTTGCAGGAGTGAGAATTAAGCAGCTATATTTTCATACTATCTTGATTACCGGCGCCGTTACGTGTGTTGTGTGGCAATGTTCGTTCTGGGAGCATATTGCCCTACCCTACACAAACTCCATATGCGATAGATCTGTTTTAAATTGAAATATATATATATAAATCCAAAATAAATAAATCCACTTGTAGTGGAAAAAATAAAATCTTCTCCCATAGGGGGAATCGAACCCCCGGCTAGCGTGTGAGAGACGCTGATGTTAGCCACTACACCATATGGGATGTGACTTCGACGTGGGAGCTGACTCCCACTGGAAATTATAGGATCCTCATCACGTGCTCTTGCAAATTCAGTTTAGAGTAAAGCCGAAATAAAGATATTTTATGCTGGGTAATCACAAAATATTTTTAATTCTGAAATGTCCGATGGGTGTGGCGGTGTTGGTGTTGATTAGATCTGCTGCTAGGAGTATGGAGTATAGATTGATTTATATAGGGGTTTTTTTTTTTTTTTTTTGCACAAGCTCTATGTAGACTAAGAATGAGAGAAGAAGTTGCCAAAGCGCGCACGTATCACGAGGGAATCATAGTGATGCACCATCCTAGTACAAAGTATTGATATTAGAACTCAAATGCAGAGTGCTCAAAAACGCCGTTAAAAAGACAGGAGGCGACAGGGATATATATAAAAAGGAGCTACCGAGCTCAAATACTTCATAGCAAACATGGAGGAAGCCGCGAACCACAATGCAGATATTGGACAAGCCAAGCCCTCACTATCGAAACAAATTAAAACACACGAAAATTAAAAGCCCGGCCTCATACGCCCATTCCTTCATTCTTTCATTCCCTCGAAGCCCTCTCCCTCTCCAACCCTCTCTCCACATCCACCATGAGGCCCTTCAGCTCCTTCGCCGGTTCACTCCTAGTCCCCTCAGCATCCAATCCATTAGAAATCCACTCCTTAGCCTCCTCCCATCTTCCCATCTCAATCAAGCATCTACCCCCTCTCCACCACGCCTTCCCATTATTCGTCGGCGATATCTCAACGCTCGATTTCGCATCCACATAACCCTCCGCCCACTGCTGCTGAGCCATATATGCCTGTGCTCGATTCGTAAAGAGTGGCGGTAGCTCATCGCGCACGAGCCCGACGTGTTCCCACGTAGGTCTGCCTAGGGCCATGTCGATGGCATATGTGTAGAGCTTGATGGCTTCGGCGAAGGAGGATTTGCGGAAGGCTGTGTTGGCCGTCTCGCGCAGCTTGGCGATTTGTGCGCTGCGTTTGGGGTTCACAGGTTTTGGGGGTGGGGGTATATTAGGGCTGTCGAGGTTGAGGAGAGCGCGGTGGAGTTGGTTTAGGGATTCGAGTTCGCGGTCTAGGGCGGCGGAGCTGCAGGAGGGGGCGGAGATGGCTTTTGAGGTTGGGTCCAGGTGGAGGGGATATTGGGTGAAGATATCGGCACCGGGAGATGCCATTGTTTCTATAGGCGAAGCGATTTGTTTCGTTCTGGAGTTTGCGGAGTATGCTGGACGGAAATATGTTCAAGTTCTATGTATATCTTCTTAACTTGGATTGAATTGGGGGAGCTGTTGGATAAGAACACGGTTTTTGAGCAATTATTATAGTAACGTACGTACAAAGACTGCCACAAGCCACTAACCTTTTCTTAATCTATCCCTTCCGCAGTAGAATTTTTCAGGTCGAGGTCCGGATGGATAGAGAGCTGCTGCTGTTTATCTAGCAACGTTGTCATTCTGACCAACTGGCCCTGAAATATTTAACTAAGCGGTCGCTTGTTAGTAAGCCACGAAGGACCCAACTCAGCCGCGCTACCATGGGAGTGGAGAATCTTATTTTCCAGATCTGCTAATTTTTTTTATTTGTTTATTTTTCTTGCAGTGCCCCTAACTGATAGAATATCCGACATACAAGACTTTCCGAGCCGATATTAAGCAGCGAGTACAAGCAACTAACTAGGTTGTGGATGAGATAGAAGGCTCTACTTGTTCCCAAGAAGCATACTCGACAAGTGTATCCATACCATTCCCCCGTCCCTCTGGGCGCCGTAACTAGTAGTTAGACAATGCTTGTTCCAGCTTTCCTCCACATTTGCGTAGTTGTTCTTCCTCGCTCAGCTATTCCCCACCTGGATTTCCTCCTCCTAGGCCGAACTTCCCTGAGGTAGAATCTCAAAGTGTCTTATGACCTCCGGGGTGCGCTTCGTCAATTCGTTATTGTCTCAAGCGAAATTCATCCGCAACCTCCATGATTAGGTGATGATAACCGCTCCATGACAATCCACTGACTCCGGGCCAGCTTCGTACATCGCTTTTCCATAGGTTCTGTGCGCGAGCAAGAAATATGTGCCAGCGATTCGGGGGCACTTGCCCGTCTTCCGACGAGCTATGGCATTCTAGGTAGTGTGCAATGAATCGTAGATGCTCTTTTATAAGGTAAAGCGCGTAGTTTTCATCCATACAAATCTGCATCAGGTCTGAAATTCCGATGTCCTCCGAAACACACTTTTTTATGATTAGGAGGGCCTTGCAGAATTCCATGAAATACACTTTCGCATCATTGTATGTGCTAGGGGATAGACGGCTGCTAGTTTCAAATTGTTCTTCCATGGAGGTAAGAATACAAGCGTCAGTGATAACGGCTTTCAGTTTATATACATATTTCACAACGGTGCTTTCGAGATAGGATTACCTCTAGAACCAGTTTCCTCTTGATTGTAGCTTTTCCCATCTATCCTCTCCCATGGCTTTCCCAGAGCGGTGGTCGCAAAGCAGATCTCTAAGGGACAGGTCGTCATCGGAGTCATAGTGGGATGTTGATCTGACTGTAAAAAATGAAAAGGGAAACTTAGTGCGATGATGGAACGATGTGTGAACAGTGATATCTGACGATAAATCATGACCACTGCAGGGAGGAGAATCGACTGTAATGAGAAGCCCTTCTAAGCATGCGGAAAAACTAGAGACGGCTAGGCTCAGGTGGATACGACAGAACCTGGAATTTTCCCATATTTCGATACATAAAACCTAATGCCCGGAAGTCTCTGAATGCTGGTATATCCGGCCATGAAATATATTCTTTTTTTCCCTAATATCAACGCCAACACTCTCCGGTAGAGCCCAAGAGATTGGTGATTGAGGTTTTTCGGAAAGAGGGTGTCACTTTAGGAGGTAAGACCCCCCTCAACGGCAAATTCCATACGTTTCATATTCGCCGTAGGGATGTGTAACGTGAGGACAATTAGCCGATACTGAACCGATGATATTTGGGTGCCACCATCGCCTTGAGAGTCCTCAATAGGAAGCGTATAAAAGACTTCCACTAGAAAGTATTTGGCTCATAGCTCGAGCCGGTGTCGATAGCAACGCGATAGGCATGTCGGAGAGTTCAAACACTGATCACTATGTATCTCGATGTTGAGGTTTGGCCCCGCCGGATGATGTAGTGTAACGATAGGCAAGATATAGACCTCCTTGGGTTGCTACCTTAGAAGTGGGATATTGAAATTGAACGAAAAGGACGAAATTTCTGCTCCCTAGGAGACAGTATAGCATAAACGCCTACCACGTTCTGAAAGACTTTTGTACTTCAGAACCAAACCAGATACCATCCTGAACCTCATTTCAAAAATATTCTCCAAAACTTGAAAACGAGGGCCCCGGCAAGTCCCATGCAGATTCTGAATATGAAGCGAACTGAGCAAGGGGAGCCTCCTGTTCTATACGCAGCGTATGGTGGGTTCAACTGAAAGAGACTAGCGCCTGCTGAGGCTTGTCGACCGGCGCGTTGGCGCCGATAAAAAGAAGAATAATCCATGTTCAGATAAATATTGCTCGAATATCAACAGCATCTTCTTCGAATTTGTTGCCTCTCATGCTGTCATTAGGCTCATTCCCTTTCCTGGCTGTTCGCTCATGCAGATATTTAAATCTTGCAACATGGAACCTCTCCAAATGCAAACTGGTGTTACACCAATCACCAACCCTTCATTGCAGAATAAACACAATGTCAACTGCCCTAGCAGACTCTAGGGAGTACGTTAGCCAGTCTGGCCAAAGTTATAGGATTGAACAGGTGCTTCAGGAAGAGACATCTCCCTCACAGAAGATTTGTCTTGCTGCGTGAGTTGACACTGATTACCCCTTCTTGAGATTATTTACTCACAACTTCCACAGTGCTGGCAACTGAAAGGTCATATTGAAGTATATTCACATGGTTAATTCCAGGGACCTTCAAGAGATAAATAATAGGCTACACAGCAGTGCTAATCATGTCCGCCTTGTCCAAGACACCATCCCTGTTGGGGAAGAGTAGTTGGACGATGGTGTGGATCCCTTGGCTATTGTAATTGAGCGCCAAATTTCGTACTTTGCAGATGAAGATGCACTGAATGGGTTTTTGAGATACCTTGGTGATAATCCCTGGGTTTGGGATTTTGAAGTAATTCAGGATGGTTTCAACAAAGACAACCTGCACAGATCATTTTTCCTTTGGAAGAGTGTTGATGATGATTTTAAAAGTGCAATGAAAAATTTTGATCTGGAAAAGAGGATCACTGCTCGCGAGGCGTTGGCACACAAGTGGTTTGAGGGTGTTTAAGTTGGAGGCCCTCTGGTGTTTTCTCTCTATATATTAAAGAAAAACCAACTTTTCCGTGCAAAAAACACTGTAACATCACATGCACCTCATTAGTAGCACCTGCTTAGTGACATTGTGTCAGAATGAATATCACGGATGAATATGTTGAAGACATATGAATCTTATGTGTATCAAGATCTGCTTCTTATATTATCCGTGCACTATCTATTATATCTAATTTCATACAAAAGATAGAGAGCTATCTCTCTATATATTATAGAAAAACCAACTTTTCCGAGTAAAATGTAGTACTCTGTGATAGCTGATCTGAGAGGGGATGTTGAGAGTTCTGGGTTGATTGGCCCTTCTACCAGCAGTGCGCTGGTGGTGACTGAGCACTTCTAGAGCTCATTCTTTCAAGAGCTTACTGTCAGATCACGTGATCCGGCTTACTAATCCTTCCACCATATAACTTCCCACAAGCTAGCAACCTTTCAATCACACAAGCTTTACACCTTCCACAGGTTATGAGACCTGTTTTGCGCAAAAATCGCTGCCAATTCGGGATTCCTTGTCAATAATCATTATTTTAACTACTGCTTCATTCGATACACCCATCAGGTGTTAAAATTGTCTTATTCTATCAGTATTGATGTGTTTGAGATCTTGTTGATCAATAATACTACTGCTCGCTTAAAAAAGAGGCTTGCAGAAAACACACCACATTGCAAAAAAGCAAGAAAAGAAAGAGAACAATATTGGCAAGGATCCAATAAACGAATTTCAAGATGGCGGATTCAACACGATCTCGCCCACACACACATTCGCGATCTCGCGTCCTACCCACTGGTTCAGTTGATGATGATTCTTCACACTCACGATCTGCCAGTGGACATCCTCCTGGAGCATTTGAAAGCTCCATTGATGAACACCCCGAAACACCCTCTCGATTCGAAGCTGGTTTGAATACAGCTCCTGACACGGTCAGGCCGGCCCCCCGATCTACTCAACAGCTTGATGCTGGTTCTCATGAAGTCTACCGTTCGGGCGAGGCAATATCAGACCAACAGATGGAACATCTCAAGATGACATTTGAGATGGAGAAGGAGAAGCGAAGAGTCCTAGAACTCGAATTACAACTGGAAAAACTCCGTCAACAGAGATCCTCTACGGATCGACCACAGGATGTCAACAATCATCCTGCCACCACCTCAACAGCCCGTACAGCCACATGGGATCCTAATCTCGGTGAAAGGTTGGAATTCAACCTTTATGAACCGGATAGCCGAGTTGGCAAGGCAATCTCCCAATTCAAGGAAGATGTCAAGAATGCTGTGAGGCCAAACAGTCTAACTGGCACATCCAACTACACTACATGGAGCATCTTCATGAAAGCGAAACTGATTGATGCACAGTGTTGGTATATGATAGAGAAACGACAGACACAGAACCCTCTACAAAGAGATGCTGAATGGGCACCATTCTGGGACGCCAGAAACCGGTGGCTCTATACATTCATCTCGAACTCATTGGGTGCAGGTGTCAGACCATGTTTCTCCAAATATGATGAAAATCGGATCGCTTATACCCTCTGGAATGCGATCGAACAGGAATACTCTATCCCAAAAACACAGTTACGCCGTGAGGCAGTTCTGGAATTCATGTCACTTGGTGGCACACAGGTCACCAATCTACACACGTTCTTTGATAAGTTCCGGTCCGCCATCACGAAATTGGAGATGATGGATGCTTCCCCCCCAGATGCGTGGATATTTGATACCTTCTACTCAGTCCTACCCAACAATTGGAGGGATTATGTTCAAAAGAAGATAGAGGAGATACAGGATTCCAAATCCACGGCTGTGGTATTGGATGTTGATCTTCTCATGGAGGAGATCCGCTCGCGGCTTGATCCTCCGAAAGATAAAAAGAATCTACAGAATACAGATTCTGCGGCCAACTCCGCTACAACAGCTACAACAGCTACAACAGCTACAACGACCACTACACCTACCAATTCTAACAACAATACATCGAATTCGGCCCGTGGTGGCCGTACTGGATGTGGTCGTGGTAGTTCACAAGGGGGCTCCCGAAACCATCGGGGATCGGGCAATCCACCTACATGTCCTGAATGTGAGAGATCTCACTTTGGCAACTGTTGGTTGGTCAATCCAGACAGTGCTCCGGATAATTGGAGGATCTACAACGCTGCAAGGGTAAAGGAATTCAAAGAAAAGAAGGAAAAGAACAATAGTGAGGGTAGAACTCAACTATTCATTACAGTTTCTAGAGTACACTTCTAGAATGTCTCTTAGTACTGTTTAAATATTCAGAGTATTTGTTTTTGAAATTTATATTCTTAAGTCTATTCTGGAATTGAACTCATGCATGTTGATCACAGCAGAGCTCACACTTAACAGTCTCATAATCTGTAGACTACTGAGACAAAAGAGCTCAGTTATTATCAGCACACTGCTAGTAGAAGAGCTGATTCTGAGACTCTCAATATAAAATGCTCTGTAATATAACCTTATATAATATCACATGCACTTTATTAAATGAGTATGAACAGCTGACTCTGTAGTCTGTATAATATTAATCTTTATTCTTTTCTTTACAGATGTTCTTTACTATATTTACAATCTTTATACTCTTCTCTACTACATTCATTACAGCCTATACATTCATTATTAATATACTCTATTTATTAGAGAAAAATCAACTTTTTCATATGAAAAACATTGTAATGTGACATTATATACATTCTATTAAAATATTTTAAATGCTCTGACTTATACAGCTCAGATCAATCTTCAAATCTTTATTCTTTTTTTCATTCTACTCTTTTCATACATTCTCTACAGTATTTACATTTCTTATACTCTTCTCTAAATCTGATAATAGTGATAGAGGTGATACAGAGTGAAAGAGAGTGATAGAGAGAAAGAGTGATAGAGACAGTAAAGAGACTAGAGAGTGAAAGAGATGAAAGAAGTAGAAGAGATAGTAGAGGTAATACAGAGTGAAAGAGAGTGATAAAGAGAGAGAGTAATAGAAGAAGACAGTGATAGAGATAGTAAAGATGGTAATGATGATAGAGAAGGTAGAGAGTAAGAGAGTAGAGAGTGAAAGGAGTGAAAGAAGTGAAAGAAGTGATATGAGGTGAAAGAAGGTGATAGAGAGTGATAGAGAGAGAGAGAGTGGTAGAGGCTGTAGAGACAGTAGTGATGATAGAGAGAGTAGAGAGTGAAAGTGGTAGAGGGGGTTGCGGGGCGGTAGAGGCGGTGGTGGTGGTAGAGGAAGTAGAGTAGGGAGTGAAAGGGGTGATACGGGGTGGAAGGGGTGGTAGGGGAAGAGGGTGGTAGAGGTAGAGAGAGCTGAGGTTAAGTTTTCTGTATATTGTGGCGGACATATTACTTGCGAAAACAGAATTTTCCCAGCCCCCCCTGAAAATTAGTAGCAAAACACCACCAAAAAATCAAAATATCCGCATTTCTCTAGAATCATTCAATATCATCCAATACATGTCTTTTTCAATCAAATATCATCCAAATACGCGTCTTTCTTACCTTTATCATCAATATGTCACCTCAACTCTGTGATTTCATTATCAACAAGATTGTACACCTTAAGAATGATTATATGTCTGCTGAGATCGCGCGAAGCATTGATTATCACCTGTGTATATTGAATTCAATGAAATCTTCACTGTTTTGAAACTGCTAGAGAACTCTGTTCAACATGTGATATAAAGTCAAAGATTATATCAGATATCTCTTCAATTCTGAAGAGATTTGATGAAGATTTTGAAGCTTTTTTATATCATGCAGTTGAGAACTTCATAAGAGAAAAAGATATAAAAGAATATTTCAGATCTACTTATATAGAATAGTATTATAATAATTAGAAAGATTCAGATTACAATTCATTATAATATAAATTTAGAAGTGAAAGTAGTATGAGATCTGTTCTCATCACTATAAATAGTGAATAAAGATGATTTGAATTTCTGCAATTTTGTCTGTTATAATGGACTTTTTAATCCATCTCTTATAATTTGAAATATACTCTTGTCAATATTCATATGAAGCAACTGTTCCCTTGTCAATCAATTGAAGTATTCATCAAATTGAGGTATTGGACTGCTTTGAATTGGAGATGGAACAGTGGATTCGATGGAAGATTCAATGGTGGATTTGATGGAAGATTTCAACAGTGTATTCGATGGAAGATTTCAACGGCGGATTCGATGGAAGATTCAACGGTGGATTCGATGGAAGATTCAACGGCGGATTCGATGGAAGATTCAACGGTGGATTCGATGGAAGATTTCAACGGCGGATTCGATGGAAGATTTCAACAGTGTATTCGATGGAAGATTTCAACGGTGGATTCGATGGAAGATTCAACGGTGGATTCGATGGAAGATTTCAACGGCGGATTCGATGGAAGATTTCAACAGTGTATTCGATGGAAGATTCAACGGTGGATTCGATGGAAGATTTCAACAGCGGATTCGATGGAAGATTCAACAGTGTATTCGATGGAAGATTCAACGGTGGATTTGATGGAAGATTTCAACAGTGTATTCGATGGAAGATTCAACGGCGGATTCGATGGAAGATTCAACAGTGAATTTGATGGAAGATTTCAACAGTGTATTCGATGGAAGATTCAATGCCGGATTCAATGGAAGATTCAACAGTGAATTTGATGGAAGATTTCAACAGTGTATTCAATGGAAGATTCAACAGCGGATTCGATGGAAGATTTCAACAGTGTATTTGATGGAAGATTTCAACGGCAGATTTGATGGAAGATTTCAACAGTGGATTTGATGGAAGATTCAACAGCAGATCTGAATGTGGATGATAATGAGATTGTGAATTCAGTTCTTCTATTCCTTTCATCATATATTTCATCATCATCACATTGATTATCTCACTTGAGAATGTCATATTGAATGAAGTTGAAGCTGCCAGAGCTGAAGAAGGGAATATAATCACTGACATTTGAGAGATCTGTATAGAAGAATTGATTGTAGAAATTATAGATTCATTCTTCTAATTCTTCTTCTTCTTTCTACTCATTAATCATTTTGTCATCTCTCTTGTTCTTTATCTCATTGATAATCACCCATTCATACAATCTGTATGAGATGTCAGACTCAGGTGTAGAGATTCGCGGATATCAAGAATCCTCAGACTGAGTCTCTATATCCTTCTCATTCATCTGCTCCTCCATCTCATCATTGACTGAATCCTCTCCATTATCCAGAACTTCTGAAACAGGTAGTTTGGGGAGACTGAGATGCAGGGCAGGAGTCTCTGTACAGGCTTGCGAAGCAGCAGGACAGCAGGTGTTATGAGGCATATTGAAAAAAGGGTTGATTGATATATGTGGATTTGATGATAAAGATAAGAAAGACGCGTATTTGGATGATATTTGATTGAAAAAGACGCGTATTGAATGATATTGAATGATTCTAGAGAAATGCAGATATTTTGATTTTTTGGTGGTGTTTTGCTACTAATTTTCAGAGGGGGCTGGGAAAATTCTGTTTTCGCAAGTAATATGTCCGCCACAATACTCGTAAATAGCTTTATTTTAATATAAAATTTATATTCTTTTTTATATTCTCATTATTTTCATTCATTATATTATTTTCTAATCTTGAAGAGATTCAGTTCTTAAACTGTTCACTCAAGTTCTCAACTCATTATTTATCACAAGTGAATGATCTGTTAATTTGAAGAAATCAACTCTATTCACAAATTACACACAGTAGAGCTGTCAAATCACAACACACACTCTTACAATTCTCAGGATCTAATATAAATGACAGATATATCACAGAAACATCACATTCTACATGATTAATTGCTGCTGGATAATTTGTTTCTGAGGTATCTCTGTCTTGGCAGCAGACAAGGATTTCGAGCGTGTCTATGTCAGTATATTCCAGGCGAGCAACGAGCAACGGTGGCCCTGGAAATCTCTCTTAAATGAGGGTACAGTGTCATGTCCATCCCGTCAAATCCCTCCTGCGCAGGAACATGGCACTACTGCGCTGGCAAGGAGGAGTATTGATATATTTTGCCGCCCGAGTGCTGCTATTACCAATTAACCAGCCAAGCTGACCGACCCTTTGTTACTATTCTTATTGACACCTGAAAACGTTAATGAGCGACTCTGCAGGACAATCTCCTAAGCTGCATATGAGCAATGGGATTTTGCAATTGAATATGTGATTATTAGCCCTTGGGCTGAACCCTCCAAGTTGCTTCTGATCAGGCTATCCCGGAGGGCTCCCGCAGTCAGTCCCGGGCGTTACGGTATTCAGAACCTACATGTATTCTAGAACCTTTTTGGCGCAGCAGCAGCTAGGTGACTTTTTGTCGGGGCAGTGGCACAGTCGCATTGTTATGCATATATCTGGTGCCTCGATATTTCGTCCATTTGTGTGCTTTTTGCTGTGTCATATAGACAGTGCATGCTCATGCCGGACCGTATGTATGCTACGGGGGGGCATTAGCGGGACGCATACAATTACTGCAAGCCTGAGATGTATATAATATATCCACAAGTTCTTGCTGCTTTTCTTTCTATGGAAATTGTTGATGTTTCTGGTCCAGACAGGGTCGGGCATTTCTTGCTACCCAAAAGCCCTGAGCCCCATTTCTCCCACGCTTGTTTTACGAAAATCATGCGGTGTTTGGGGATTGTCAACATCGCGGCTGCGTTCCTATTTACTCTGGCCAGCTCTGGATCTATCGAGAAACGCAGCGGATTCTCAATCCAGCAAGTTTCAAAATGCAGACCGACTCCTCGTTCCCCAATGGAAGAATATGCGGTGGCCATTCTGAGGGCAGATCATGCAAACCATGCCAAACCAAAAGGGGTACTGGACATCATCAACGATCTCCTGGATATCATCATGTACGAAAGGTCTGTAAATCGGACTGTCTCAGCCACCCCAGAACCATACGATAACGAATATCTCAGCCCTGTGAATGTTGCGGGAAAAATTATGAACTTGGCACTTGATACTGGATCTGCAGATCTGTAGGTACTCTTCTAGCAATGGCTGAGAAGTAAAAACAGGGCTGACGCTACATACACTAGCTGGGTATTTTCATCGCAACAACCCTTGGTAGAAAGGGCTTCACACGACTTTTATACACCCCTGCCAGGGAAGTTACCCATGAATGGATCTTCTTGGGAGGTAAATTATGGAGATGGTTCATTCGCAAGCGGTAACGTGTATATTGATAGAGTTTCTATCAACGATGTGGTTTCGCCCTCACAATCCATCCAGGCCGCCCAGAAGGTCGGCGAGACGTTTATTGTTGACTCTAATTTGGACGGCGTTCTTGGACTTGCTTTCCCTTCCGTTAATAACGGTAAGAATTTTAACTAAAAAAAAACCTTGCTACCAGCATATTTTAGCCTTTCTCCAATGGCATTGATACTTTAAACTTGCTAATTATGATTCCAGTTCGGCCTGAAAAACAACTCGGCTTCTTTGACAATGTTAAAGATACGCTTCCCGAACCCCTTTTTGCCGTATCCCTCAAGAAAAACAAGCCCGGAACGTTCGACTTTGGCTTTATCGACGATGATAAATACAACGGCAACATTACATATACTCCCGTCTATGACAGTGGCTTCTGGTCTATCAGCACCACGGGGTATGCTATTGGTAACTCTACTAGCAATACCAGCACTCCTATTAAAGCCTTTCTTGGTAATTAGGATCCATAAATTAAACCCTTCTTTCTTTTTTATATAATATCGTAGAAGCTGGTATGCATTGCACCCGGAGTCAACAAAATTAACAGCTCTGCCTTCACACACATCCAGACACAGGAACTACCCTGATGCTCCTCCCCGAGCCCATCATAAACGATTACTATTCCCAAATTCCCGGTTCCGCAAAAATATCTGGCCTCGCAAATGCGTTTTTCAACGGTTGGATGTTCCCTTGCAACGCCACTATCCCGCCATTTTCTCTCATCATTGAAAACAATTATCGCGCGACGATCCCTCCGGAACACATTATCCTACGCCCTTTATATGGAGATGGAGATACGCCAATGTGCTTTGGTAGCATGCAGGCAGCGATTCATGAGGTTGTTTTTGGGGATATATTGTTTAAGAGTCAGTATGTGGTATTCGATACCGTGGGGCCGAGAGTAGGGTTTGCGAGGCAGGCGCAGTCGCAGCAGAAGTTAGAGGAGCATGTAGTAGGATAAAGAACTTAACTAATTTGGAGTCAAATGTACGATATTTGTCTGTGCTTTAGAATATTCATTTCATTTCTTTCTTTCGCTTAGGGATCCTTTCAGGAGATTGTTTCACAGTTGCTGTTCTCACACCCATTTTTTGTTCAATAATCTAATCATTGAGTATTATTGTGAATACTGCAAAGAGCAAAGAAATCAGAACATTCTTCACCCCATCCTGAGATGTTTAAAAAAAAAAGGTGGCAATGATACAGACATGAAGCTTGAAGGAATTTACATCAAAACATGATAATATTTCTGGAATTATCATACCATTCACACACGGTTCATATGGCATTTGCAAAGCACAAATTTTCAACAGAAGTAGATGTAAGCATAAAGGAAGGAAAAGAAGCGGTGAAATCAAAACCACTTTTGCCATAAGTCACCCGCATAACTTCGTTCTTTCATCATCACACAACCCTACTAACGCCATCCCCTTTCCTTCCTGGATCCATTCCGCTGCCACAAAATGCACCCTCTATTCCCACGGCAACCTGACTCGGTGACCGAGCCCAGCTCGGCTTAACATCTAGCGCGGGATTGCGAGCGAAGAAATTCCTCGGCCGTAGCGATAGCGACATAGGCTCCGCAGGCATAATGGGAAAATCCTCTGGGGACGGGAAGTGCGTGATTCCGAATGTGTGCCAGAGGACCACGTCTGTGTTTTCGATGCTGGTGTTAGAGAATGAGGGGGCAGAGGAAGCTTCGCTGATCCAGGTTGGGAGCCCGGGGGACAGAGAGGGGCTATCAGATGTCTGTGGCACGTGGCGGCTGGCCGGGTAGAGTTGGTCGTCCGCGTCTACGTGGAGAAGAGTGAGGTTAGTGGTCGCTTATTAATTGGTGTATGTGCGAGGTTGAAAAGGACGGCAGGAGGTCAAAGAAGGGAGAAAAAGAAACATACACTTGGTAACATGGACTGCATGTCTAGCGAAGCCGGCACGGTTCCATACTAACCCACCCTCCCTGGGTAGAAGTGCGGGCACCCCCCGGCTCACTAGCTTGAGGCCAACGGGCTTCTTGCTGTGCGGATTCAATTTATTGGTGTTTGCAATATCCCATGTGCGACTACTTGCTCCGTCATAGTCAGCCATGGCCTGTAGTGGAGTTGTGTGTTTGGTTCTCTTTGGATAGAATGCGTTTCCCTGTTTTCATTACTACCAACTTCACCGGGTCCCCGGGTAGCATCGACTTGGAAGATGGTGTTGTTGGGGCCGTCAACGTTGGCATTGATTCGCAGGCAGAAGAGATGCTGGTGATTGTGCGCGTTGACGCCTGGATACACTTCGTTCCCTAGCCGAGTGTGTCTTCACCTGGGTTCATGGCGTATGTGTTTAGAATGCCGGTGAGTTTGATGTCAAGTTGGATGGTACCGTCCTGGTGGAAGATCCAGTACACGCAGTATTCATAGTTCGTGGCGGTGAATATGTGTGAGATGATGAGCTTGAGGCCGCGAGTCACGATGACAGAATCATCTCGGAAATCTGTGTGTTTGAATAAGATACCGGCATCCTCCTCGTGGATACAGATGGCATTTTTGATAGTAGTGCTCGAGTCCGCGGCGTTGACGAAATCTGCACCCATGTGGTGGATGACGCCCTTGCAGTCACACCCAAGCGATAAGCTGTTGGTCATGTACCCGCCACCGTACTCTCCTAAGTCGAAAGCATGTTTTCGGTGATGGGGGTGCTCTGGGTTCCCGTATGGAACTACCATCCCTGCTAATAAGAGGCGGTAGAAAACGGGACGTATAGTTCCCTTGTCGTTGAATGTGATATTATTTAGTACAATGCCTTCACGGTAGTTGAAGCCAACATGAAGGTTCCAATTTTGCCAGTCAATGACTCGACCGTCTACTTTGAAGGAGACGCCTTCTGGCTGGGTGAGGTGGATGGGTTTCACGGCATCACGGTAACCACCTTGCCTTTCAATGGATTGTACGTCGTAGTTATTAGGTGGAGCTTTACTGATCGGTCTCAGCACACGAGAAACGTCGATGTGGATAAACTCTTTGGTTTCAGGGCTGTAGATGGGACAGAAGTCTAGTGGATATGCATACTGACAGTCATCCACGTTCGGGCGGTAATACATCAGAGCTTGCTGGAGACAGACGTCGCTGCCAAATCTCTCATCATATCCAATTGTCCATGCTAAGTACAGTTAGTTTTTACTTATTAAGGCTAACAACGTTATTAGGGGATTTTCCATTCTCTTGGGAAACACAATACTGAATGCCACTGGGAAAAAGCAATACATACATACGATCACAATAAACCTTGTGCATGTCCTCCGGGGGAATACCAATAATCCCACATTGCTCGATAATCTTTGGATCCTTCCTCGCCAACGGTTCCACTGCATTTAAATCCTCCATTGTGATTAACGGCTGGACACCTTCCACATGTTTCCATTGCAAAGTTTCCTATCCGTCAAGTCGACGATACCATCATACACCTTTCCGCTGGGTGCAATGGCAACAACATCCGCTGCACGATGTGGGCGAGGAGCGGTTTTCGGATTAGCTAGCCAAGCCATCATTTCAACCTTTCTCGGCTCCCACAGCGTGACAGCGTTGAATCTAAGCGAACCATCGTGTTCAGTGCAGATTATGGCGACCGCTGCATCGATCTCCAACGTGGAAAGGGGGTCAAAAGGGTGAGGGGGAGGAGAGGAGGAAGTCACCTGGTGGCCCAGTTGCTTCAGACGGTCAAGAGCCATTGTCATGAAATGATCAAGTGGAGCTTGATTGGGGATGAAGCAAGAGAGGAGAAGGTGGTAAATTGATCGGGACATAGATCGGGTATTCCTGGCTGAGGGGTAGATACTAGGTTATATACAATCGAGAAATAAGGGGAAATTGGAACTCTCGACAGCTCGCCATAACTGGTGAGCCCAGTCCCGTATTATCCATGTTGGGGTCCTTCATGATAAGGGAGTTCCGCAGGGCACGGTGGCGGGCCAGTTTCTTATTGGAGGAGTATCACGGTGTAACGAAGAAGAGCTAGATGAAGAAATGCGAGTTAACGATCAAGTCAACACTTTTCCTAGACTAGAGAATGCTAGAGATAGCTAACTAGGTCAAGCTCCCTGCTCTGAGCACCGTGCACCCTCCTACCATAAAACAACCAAGACTGCTTAAAGAATCACAGTATCTCGCCAACCCTGTCACTGGTAGGGCTAAGGAGTCGAGGTTGATAAAGACTGTACTGTAAGAGGGATAATTGTCCTCATTGGGCCTAGCGTAAGTCGTTCGATTCAGGAATCTTAACCCGAGCCTACTTATTTAAGGCATCCTTGTCTCGAATTCCCGCATCCGCGAGAGTTAGGCTTGTATGTATGAAATGGACAGCCGTTGTTGGCAGGGGAGGGAGGCGAAAACGAGGTGAGAGTGATATCGGAGTTGTCCGAATGTAAATATATCAGGGGTTGAAAATCATTTCCAAAATTCTCAATTCATGAAGTGCTGCTGGGCATTAGGGAGAATAGGAAGGGGGAAATTCATGGGGCATTGGATATTGTTCCAAAAGGATAACTGCATGCCATGATCAGGATAGGAGAAATTAATCAATCCGAGTAGTCAAAGAGAATAAGAATAAAACGGTAATCGCAAATGAATTGTGAACTCCCAAATACAAAGCTAAAATCACAAGCCAGCTATAACGCCAGACACACTATACACATCCAAACAGAGAGCAGACAATCAAAACAACCAGTAGCCACTAAATATAGATGTGAAAACCACATACCATGCGAAAAGAAAGAAACGAATTCCCAGTCCCTGAACCGTCCCAACCGTAGAAGTTACCCATTTTTTCATCCTTACTGAAAATATAGGGAAAAGACTTTTCTCGTAGTCTATCTAAATCACGACTTTCCAAATTGGAAGGTACCGAACACTCCTCCTCCGCCGCCTGGAGTTAATGGACCAACGCTAGCATGTTGCGTTTGAGCTGCGGGTGTTTGCGCATTTGTTAGCCCCGCGTGGCCTGTATTTGGTGTACTTGGCGTACCTGCATTGGAGTAGACTGTAGCTCCGTTGAGATTGGGTGTTTGCTGAGCCTGACTGGCACCGTGGTAAGGCGTGGCGGTTATCTGCCCGTTCAAGCCCCAGATCTGGCCCGAGTATTTCTCTTCATCAATCGAACCATTGAATACCAGCTGACGCATTTTCCAGAATATTTCGCCGGTCACTAGTGAGTCTGATCCAGCTTGATGTGCAATACCAACCCGCTTCACCCCTAGTTCGTCCGCAATATCCTGGAGGCCAGACTTCTGACCAAGATTTGCAATGATCTGAGCTGCGCTTTGGGTGAGTGGGGATCCGTTGACGGTTTGGTTGCGACCGGCGTGCTTCATGAGATATTTGATATCGTAGACGGATGGGAAGAAGATGGTGAGGAGTTTGTGGAATTCCTTCTCGTCGTCAGGTAAAGGTTTGCACAGCATAATCTTCATCAAATACCCGAAATCATAGCCTGAATGGAACGAAATCCAATGTACGTCATCCATGAGAACCAATCCAGACGTCATCAGAAGCGCACCAAAATCATGTGGATCAATGCCATTCTTTTCATGCATGGCGAAGTCAATGCCGGCCTTCGCTAGCATGCTTGTAGACTCCTGCGCATACATGTCACCTTCCAATGAGAATTGGAAGTTGAATTGCCAAGTGCAGGGCGCTGGACCGAGATTTGCCGCGTATTGGGCATTAGAATCTAGTGGTATGGCGGGAGGAACTTCACCACTTTCCGAAAATAGCGTTATTCCCAATTGTATCATTTTCAGAAGGTCAACATTACATCGTAATGTTTGGTAATGATAATCGGCTTTTGTAGTGAAACTACCCATCGGCCGCGCGACAATACCAGGGAATTCAGTATCCTAAGTAAAGAAGGCATGTTAGCCCGACCGAATTTACGACACATATATATGAAGAATATCGTGAGGGCCTCTAGCAAAAGATACAACTCACCATGCTAATGTAAGGATATTTATCCACTAACGACCTTAGAACCTGCATCTCCTGTGCCAAGTTGTGTTTCCAGACGTCTCGTATCCTTGAGTTTGTACCAGCACTTTTTCCATCCACGGATAAGCGGTTGTCATGACCCAAATGCGCCTGTTGCTGCTGCTGTTGCTGCTGCTGCTGTTGCTGTATCTGCGCACCCCTCACAAACCCCATCTGTGCTGCGTGACTCGCTAGACCCGTCCCTCCTCCATCAGGGATACCAGCGGTAGAAGGGCCCGCGGGGAACCCCACCACGCCCATCCCATTAGCTCCAGGAATGGCGAATGGGTTTATGTTTGAATTTGTACTCGCAGGACCAAAGCCAGGGTGGCCGCCTAGGGAAGGTGGGGGAAGCCCCGTATTGGGAGTCTGTGCATGAGTTGCGTGGTGCTGTTGCGAATGCTGCTGTTGTTGGAGGTGGCTCTGAGGGAGATGGGGGAATGGGCCAGCAAGTCCTGAGGGCGCGTATCTACCGACGGGCGGCGGCATAGTGTGTTTTACGATGTCGGCCGATGACGGGAGGAATCGAAGTCGAGCAAAGCATGAAGATGCCTGCTTGGGCTAGTTTCCACACAAAAATTGATAGCTAGGAGGTTGGTTGGACGGTTATCACCCACGAGTCACCTGGTTGGGTGGAGTGGGGGTGTTTGATATCTGCGAAGCTATAGACGAGGCTGCTGAGTATTTTTCTGAAGGGAAACAGATAATGCAGGGAGAGATATGAGGCGGCGAAATGGCTTTGCTGGGGGATTTATGTGTGCTATCTGTATAATCCTCCGCGTGGTTCATCGCTTTGTCTTCTCGTTCGAAGCGGGCGCCAAGACTTTCACCAGCTCCGGGTAACTAGTGGTTCAGCAGACTAACTACATATGGCTAGCGGGGGTTGGTCCCTCGATCAACTTTCCCGACTGAACATTCAAGCATATAGCATATAACGCCCACAATTCATCCGCATCACAGCTTATGAACTCCCTGTGAAGGAGGCTTTGGATCAATTGAGAAGCATATTCTGCTACTGTTGAGCCTAATTAACCCCGATCTCCGTCGATCACTTTTCCGAATCCCTACTGCCGATTCTGGAACATCCAACCCAAACATGGCTCGCGTAAACCCCACCGGCTTCGACATGAAGACCTTCAAAGCCGCCGCACATCCCCGATCTTCCTGGGCAAAGAAGGATCCATGGGCGCGATAGTAAGCTCTCAATTAATTCCCATGTGCCAATCCGCAATGTACTTTCTTGGTAGAACAGACGCGGGAGGGATATTTATCCAAGGATGCATTTCACGCAAAAGCTGACTCTTTCCCGACAAAAAAACAGCGAAGCATGGCGATACACAGGTCCATTTTCGCGGTGGAACCGATTTAAAACTGGATTTCCTGGACTGGGAATAGCCACCGTTGCGTTTGCTGCATACTGTGGCTACGAATGGGCGTTCCTCACCCCCAAGCATCAGGAGGAAGGTCACCATTAGAGCCATCCATCCAACTTTGCTACTTTCGAATTAATACCAATTTATACGAACGAGGTTTGAGCCGCAGCGTTTGCTGGCGGGAAGGGTTGTTAATGTTACGGTATCCCTCGAAGGCTGCCGACGGTACGCCGTCCCCGCATAATAGTCCTTTCGCATATACTTCTCGCACGATGGGCTTTTATGAAGGATTGGGGGTTGAATTCGTACGCGGAGATGGAGAAATCTGAGATTCCGTGAAGGAAAAAATCTGTTTGACATGTACATACATACATAGATACATTTGGGAAGAGGCGCTATGGTTTTATTTTCCTTGTCAATTTTCAATGGTTTTTACCACATACTTCTACCTATTTTATTTAGCACAAAAGAAGTTTGGGAGGGAGCTTCGTCGGTGACAAGGCCTTATTTTTATTTTTATTTTATTTTATTTTTTCCCTACTGGTGTGATACCGTATTCTTAAAGGTTTAGCCTTCCTTCGGAGCATAGGGTTACAAAAAGCATGAATCGCCCACCCAGCCTCTAGTCAAGTTGCCCATTTGCTTTCTTCCTTTATAGCTCACAGGAGACATGTAGGCAACATGCGGATGGCGGTGGGTTTGCAAATAACGACAAGCCATGTTCTCGGAATTCGATTCCAGCCCTACAATCGGGAAATTCGAAGAATGAGATACAAACAGTACCATTAATCATAAAGCAACCGGATTCATTTTTTTTTCTATGTTAATGACGGAGCTCTAGATTAGTAAACATTTGCATACTTCCTGGTTTAAATTACTTATAAAAAAGCCTGGTCCTATTTATTCCTCAAAAACTAAGGCGACCCCATCATCCCCTGCTGTGACAATCCTCTTACCATCCTCTCCGCCCTGTACAAACCCCAAGATCCCACCAGATTGCTCTCCCGCCTCATTCTCAGCCATGCCCAAATGGCCCCGCCATTCCTTCACCAGGCCATACCCCGCAGCAACAGTGCCACCACGCGTATCCCACCGACGAACTACTCCATCCATGCCTACCGACGTAAGTAGCCATGATCTACTATTGCTCGTAGCAGCAGATACTGTTTGTCGGCCAGCCACTGCCTTGTCATGGATAAATTCAACTTTTACAACAGCCGTCTCCTCGTGGGCAGATCGTATATGTCGTCGTACAGCAAAGCGGTGGGCTGTGTCGAATAGGGCAATGGATCCATCGACGGAGCCGGCTGCAAGGAGCGTCAGGGGCGGGGAGGAAAATGATAATGATTCAACGCCGTCAGTTTGAGCCTGTAGAGATGCAAGGAGAGTACCGGCGCCACTACCCTCAGCAGCTTTCGATTTCGATTTCGACTTGTTCACTCCAGCAGCAGTTGATGATGGGATTCGGGGCAACCCAACAACTTTGATATGTCCCTCTGCGCCACCGACTGCAGCAAAAGCGCCCGTAGGCGCTATGGCGATGGAATATAATCCACCCTCAACGGCAAATCGTTGATCTTGAGCTGTTAGACCCACGATTACCTGTGTTCCAGAGGAGGAGGTCACTCCCGCCGCCGTAGCAGCGCCAAAGACGTCGTAGACGTAAAAGCACGCGTCTTCCCCAACCGTCGCCAGGAGCATCCCATCAGGCGTCCATGCACCCGCTGTACAGGATTCCGTATGCTGGAAATAACAAGCCACCATAGACATTGGCTCCGCCTCGTCCTGCGCGTCGATGCGGTATACCCATACGCTTCCATTACTGGCGCCAAGGGCAATGAGATTTTTCTTTTCCTCACCCCCACCAGCCCCATTCACTGGGCACGTAGCGACCCAATTTATCTCCTCCACCTCCTGGGCCTCTGCGAGAAGTTTCCATGATAGCCCGGTTTTACCGGGACTTGTATCACGCCATGCGCGGAGCTTCCCGTCCAACCCTGCAGTTACAACATACTCCCCCCGCGGCTCCGTGAAAGCTACAGCGTTCACTGAATCCGTATGTCCGTCCAAATGTGCGATGGCAGGCAACGGCTCGCGTTCGCCCTTAGGTTGCGGATTCGACTCGTAGCTCCTAGGAAGCAGCGGTCTCTCCGCAGCGGAGTTGAATATGAAGGCAGTATCGTCGCCCGAGCCTGTGATTATGATATTAGGGTGGATGGGGTGTTGAGCTATGCAGAAGATAGAGTCTTTATGCTGATCGAAATGGGCGATAGAGTCGTTTTGGAATGTCAGTTCTTCTCCGTCATCGCCGTCTTCCGAGACGTCCTCCATCGGTTGGTCCTCGTCAGCGGGGATTTCTTCGGCGGCGTCTGCAGCATCGAGGAAGAGGTCATCCTCATTTTCATTGTCGGTGTTCTCTCTGGGATGTGAAAATTGAGAGGCGGACATTTTGGAATTTGTTTAAAAATGGGCAAGTTTGGAGGGGTTGTAATCGGGAAAGGAGGGGGGAATGGAGGGGTATGGAAAGTTGATTAGGTCTGATATCTGATATTAGGGGAATAGGGCTTCGATTGACATGGAATTAAAGGTTTGCGGCGATCCCAGGTTCGCAAGCTATTATCGCATAGATCCAGGTATATATAGAGCGCCCTTTCTATAATATTCATGATCGAAAGAAGCCAGCAGTAATCGGCGCGCAAAAAAAAAAAAAAAAAATGGCTATTGCTGGCTTAGAAATACAAACTATGGGGCCAGAGATTGATTAGGGCACGCTCGAACATGTGATTGGCTGGATTGTCGCTCAACTGACGTTGCGCATACACCACTTGTATATAATAAATTGCACATTCATCATGATATCTGTTTGTAGTCTCCGTTATATATATTTAATGAATCATGTCGCGAATGTCAGACACTCTCATCACGCTCAACTCCTCATCGCCTTTTGAGATGCTACTTCAAGGGATTCAACCGAGCCTTCATGCCGATGCGGTTCTAGTCATCATTTATACCTTGCAGCATTGATGAATATTATCCTACAGGCAACAGATTGTTCTGGCCCCATGTGAAACTATGGCCATTTCACCCAATGTATCTTTCAGTTATACGCAACCATTATGACCCAAGAAACGTGTAGTGTAGGTTATTGATAGTTTAATTAGATGCCACCGCTTCTATTCACCTGTATGAATTAAGATTCCGAAACGGCTAGCAAGTGGCCCTTGGCCAGGATTGCGTTTGCGGACTATGAAGCGAAATTACATGGGAAGCAGAGAAAATATTGATTGATCGATAAAAAGGAAATCAGATCTCATGTTTATTTCTGCCCAGTCTGGCCGTCGACGAGGGGGTGAAATAACGATATTTAGTACCACCAGGAATGGTGGCTGGATAGGATATATTTCGAGCGCGTGCAACCATTATTCTTGCCGCGTCTGCAGCTTCTCTTCAATCCCCAGCTCCGGCCCTAACCTCTCGTACCAATCGTCACTTTTATGTGGTTGGAATGTTGGCTTGTTCCATCCAAACGTTTATGCCAGGGAACGTATTCCTTCCCGGCTCTGCAATGCTTGTCTGGCCCGCTCACATAACTGTGCAATTTTCTGGGAATTCGGCGGGCGTATCTTTCCCCTTTAAGCGTTACTTCCCCGGCATCTCTTCTGTTGGGTGCTTGAACATCCTAGGGCTTAGCCTATTGCCTTCCAGGGAGGAATGGTAGTTCAGGGCGCTTCTTCTCCGCGTTCTCTAGCCGTCCGTCCGTAAGGCGGGAAATGTAAGTATGTCCTCTTATTGTAGCCAAACGTGTCTTCACATTGTGCCCTCAGTATCGCGTTCGCTCCGTTCTGGTACCCGAGTCACGGTCCCTGCTGCTTGAGATATTTCGTCGCTTCGGTGTCATTATCAAACCGGAAGGAAATCATTGCTCCACCGCCTTCTAATTGCACAAACTTTTCTCGACCACCACGGCAAGTACGACTGCCAATGGGTCTGCCTCTCTTCCGCTCTGGCCCCGTGGTAATCGCCTGCAGTGGTAGCCGGCCATGATTATGCGAAGGGTTGGATACATCTACATGCCAGACCCCCATTTTCAGCAGTAGACTCAGCCGAAAGGGACATGCTATTTTGCGCGATTTCACAGCAGGTTGTTTTGATTTCGTTCCTTTTCTAACCCCTTTGTTTTCTAGTGGTATAGGGGCGCCATTTTCGGGATCCTTGTAAAATTTCCTAATCCCGTCGCAAATCAGATGGATAGAGTGATCCTTGGAATCGGGTTGCTTGCGACGCGGAGGGACTATCCTATATCCGCTTGCGATGGCCCAAGTCTCGATGTACGTCGTAGCAATCTCAAGGTTTTCGAACGTCCGGGGCGGAGGGGGTGGCAGTGTCTGACACTGGCATTCCAGTTGAGGTTGAAGTTGAAGTTGAAATTCAGGTTGACTTTGGGATAGCTGTGTTGGCTGAGGTAATGACTGACGGGCAGTTGAATTATTATCGTCATTATCTGTATCACGATTAGAAATTACTTCATGAAAAGTACGTGCTCTTGGGCGTTTTTGGATTGGCTCCGCAGAATCATCGATATCCCGCATGTTATTCCGGCAGTTCGTGTTGGCATATGTCGCATCAGGATGGCTCCCGGCGTTGGGGATAGAGGTCATATTTTCTAGCCTTTCGCCATTGAATGAACGTTTGCAGTTGGAAATGCATGGCTGGACGAGGCTGCGGAGTCGGATGAGAAATGCATTTGCTCCTTCGAGCTTGACTGTATCCGTCATAGCTTACATGTGCAGCGCTGGCGGGTACAATTGCCTAATTTAGTTAGTAGCGCCAACCAGGGATCCGGCCGTCATGAGCTCAAACGGATGGGGGCTATTATCAGGGTTAATTCTTCTATGATGTATGGAGCACATTACATTGCATACACACAGGAATTGCTAATCCAATGCCTCCCAGTGATTTACTCGGTTGTGTCAATGAAGTATAAAAATATCTAAAATTGCGGGTTTATAATCGTTATACAGTTTAAATATAATATCATGTAGCATATATAGTTCCAGGCGCCCTTCCAGAAGATCTGGTACCTAGCCCTTATATAGACAATAGGGCAAACAAAGAAGAAAGCCAGGAAGCAAAATAGGTTTACAATTTCACTCCAGCCTTCCGCCTCGCCTCCTTTTCCCTGTCCCTCAATAACCGCCTCAGAATCTTCCCGCTAGGGCTTTTGGGTATAACATCGATAAACTCTACACCTCCCTTCAGCCATTTATGGCGTGCTTTGTGGTCTTCGACATACTTCTGAATTGATCTGATGGTAGCCACATCATCAGTACCCGCAGCAGGAGATTTGACAACGAATGCCTTTGGTAGCTCTCCTGCCGCATAGTCTGGGACGGGGATTACGGAGCAATCGGCAACAGCTGGATGGGAGAGGAGATGTGATTCCAGCTCAGCCGGGGCGACTTGTAGACCCTGTCGTGACGTTAGGGCAAATTCAATCAAGCTTTTGGTATATAAGGTAGGATATTAACACACCTTCACTTTAATGAGTTCCTTTATGCGGTCGACAATAAAGACGTGCTCGTTACCACGGGGCGAGAGGCGAAAAACGGCTTCATCGCCCGTATACATCCAGCCGTCCCTATACGTTTCCTTGGTCGCCTTTTCATTGTTCAAGTAACCGATCGTGACAGATGGAGAGCGAACGACGAGCTCGCCTGGCTGGTCATAGCCGGTTATCTCCTTGCCATCGGGAGATACAAGGCGTACTTCGACGCCTGGAAGCAATGACCCAGAGGAGCCGGGGAAGATATCGTCGTTGCTCGTGCTGGATACGACAGTGCATGTCTCAGTGAGGCCTAGACCCACATCAGCATTTGAACCAACCGTTTTACAAATGGCGAACTTGAACTGTTAAAACGGATTGCACGAATGATAACCTACCATAGCCCTGTTTAATCTTCCAGGAAGGTTTCCACACTCCAACCTCTTCTGCCGTTTCAGCGCCAAGTGGAGCAGCTCCAGTGAAGATCGTAGTAACAGAATCGAGGCCACTCCTGTCGCATTCCACTTTATTTCGCAACATAAGGATAATGATCGGAGGAACCTAGGAGACTAAATATTAGCAGTCCGGGCCAGGGAATAGTTGGTTGCTGGGGCAGAGAAATTTTTTAAAGATAAAATGTACCAGGTAGAGGGTTGAGATTCGATGCTTTTCAATAGCATTGAGGTATACGTTAAATTCAAATTTCGGGAGGACGACCACTTTATCGCCACGGTAAGGGCCAGCATGACAAATAACCACCAGCGAATATATATGGCTTTGGGGCAGAAGGCCTAGAGCCACATCTTTGGGGTCCAATCGGGCTCCAGGGGCTTTCAAGCTGTCGCGATGTCGCGACTCATACGCCTTAATTTGCAACGTATTGGCGATCACATTTCTATGAGATATCATTACGCCTTTCGGCAATCCGGAGGTTCCTGAAGAGTAGCAAAGGAACGCAGTTTGCTTTGCACCCTGCCCTGGCTGCCAGTTAAGCTTCTCCACCTCTGGTAATGAGTGACCTTCTTTAATGAGCTGGTCCACCGTTTTGAATCCGTCTGGCTTATTCCCACCACCTAAAAGCTGAGGCGGCAGATCAAGAAGATAAATGCGGCTTTTGGGGATGCCAACATTGGATGCAGCCTCTAGAGCAATGGGAAGAGTTACGACGCATGTGAAAATGGACTTCGATCCGCTGTCCTTGAGTTGGTGGGTGAGTTCAGGGGCAGAATAGGTCGCATTCGCAGGAGAAGCAACGCCGGAGCATCGATGGATGGCCCAGCAGAGAGTCAGGTAGTCGATCTACAGGTAGGGTGGTTATTAGCTTGAATCGTGGTACTTTGACAATGTAGCCAAACTTAACGAAGTAGAATAACTAGCTAGCTGCAGACAATGTATTCTTGCTGACCAGAAATAAGCCCTTCACGGGTACATACCGTGTTCACACTGAAGATACAAGCCACCCGGTTGCTCTCTGGCCCTTCATTCGGACGCCAGCCAAGTTCCTTGCACAAGGAGCGCGCGAGAACATCCACGCGCTCTACAACTTCCGGGGCAGAGTAGGACTTTCCGCTCAGGCCACAAACGAAGGGATCATAAGAGTCTCGCAATGGATAGCGGCCATGGCGTTCAGTAAGCATGAACTCAGAAATCGGGGTGCTATCTGGGATGTTCGGGGCTGGCCCAACCCATTTTGGAGGTGTGAAGACCATCCCACCAAAGTTATGTCCGAAGACGCAGACAAAGATAAAGAAGCGGAAGGCAAGACTGAAATGGTTCCTCAATGCCGGCTGTCGTGGTTGGAAGCTGGAGAAGAAGAAGGGGAAGAAGGAGAGGAAGAGGAAAACAGAGAGAAAGAAGACGAAGAGAAGCGCAGGCGGGAGAAAAACGTGTCATGTGGGGAGGGTACCTAGGGGCGGCGTCTATTTCGAGTCGGCGTCCATCGGCTCGGCCAAACTGCAATCGTGCTCGTGAAGTTGCCAAACCTTCCCTGTATTTCGCAGGTCGGTTTTTAGTTAGACGGAGCATTTTCCATTATGTCCGTGGGCAAACCAGACCCATCCTGTCTTCGGCACGTTTAAGCATCCGTGAAGCGTTCTTTTTATTCATCACTCACATTATTACTACTACTTAATGCAGCGTAGTATCCCTTGGGCTAGGTATAGGTTAGTTATAGGACTGATAGAAACGCCAGGGTTCCGAGGCAGCTCCTCGGTTAATGGCCTCCCCACTACTCTGATGGCAGCGATGGTTAGTTTCAAGTAGTTAGCGCGAGTAGTCTCGTCTCAAAATATGGGGGGCCAGCCTGCAATCCCGGCTTGAACAACAAATAATCTTCAGTTGGGAGAGCTTTGTCCTGAGAACCGGATCACCGGATTGCAAAACCCTCTGAGCCTTTTTAAAACATAAAGAACCGTCGACTCTTCCAAGCTCTACGTTATGGATGTTGAATTTCCCGCAGCGGATATGTAATGTACAGATAGATAAATTGGTGCCGTTTGTGAGCCGTAGAAAAATAAATTCCCTAGTGAGCCGGCAAGAAAAATTATTGCAACGCAATAATAATAATAATAATAACTGATCATATGCCGCGAATAGTTCCTGTCACCGGTACCCGATTGCGGCATCAGAGCCGACTGGCAAGAAAGTTGGAGGATACCAAACTGTTGAGGAATTATTGCGGCTGACTACATGGAACAAAGTGCCTAGGTTCTTCGGCTATGGAAGCGGGAAAAATAACGATACAGTCCAGCTACCGACAATTCTCCGATTTCTAAGAGGTACCCGCAACTCTACCAGTTAAGTACTCTCATAAAAGCCTCGCTGTGATGAAAATTTCTCCCTTCTAGCAAAGGGACAATATATATTCTACATTTCTACCCAGGCCTACAACCAAGGGGAGAGGATGGGCAGAGCGTTCAATGCTATGGCCTGGCTCTCTCGGCTAGTCAACTATTAACCGAACAACGAAAGCGAGCTTGTCTACTCCGTAAAGAAAGATTGAGATAGCGAGATGTGATGCTAATTCGAAATTTCTTGCTCCTACTCATCTCTTGGAGTTGCAACGCGGAAGAGATACCGAACATGAGAAGGACGGGATTTCATGGCAGGGCCATACATGATACATGCCCGTAAGCTGATAGGACGGATTCTAACATATACTAAAAGTGTAATAATAATATCTCCTGATGTTTGTCATTTGGAACTGGGAGAACTGAATTTCATTTTCGACCTTGAGTAACAATCACTTGACAGGTCAAATTGCTATTGAATGTTAATGAAATAATTGATTAACAATTGGTACATGTATATCTCCTGACTAATTTCTACATCTTCTCGTTTTAAAATTCTTTCAGTTGGAATGTCTTTTTGACTGCTTGATCATCAATTGCTGGTTTGGATGTTCAAAAACTCAGTGACGTGCACTCTAGCATAAAAAATATGTCGTTTGCGGACCCAATGGGTAGATATGTCCTTACATTTCTGTTGAAAATCCAACATTCCGGGGAATTGTTCGTTCGCCAAGATATAACTAATTGCCAAGCCTTTTTAATCCCTGTTCAATATCAAACCTTAAACCAAACTTACCAGAACTTTAAAGTTCGCGGCCAATCACACCTTGAAGGTGCTTCGGAAAGGATATTTTACCTGAAGAACCTAATAAATTGAATATACACTTCAGGGGTGGATTTATACTCTCTCGGCATCGTTGCGGCCCGCCGCCGACTTCATTGAGATGACGATATTATCACCATAAGGTTTTATCTCAATATTCCTAGTTCTACCATCCCAAAATCCTGCCCTCACCAGTATTCTTTTCCAACATCAACTATCGACATACTGCGATATCCTACCCGTCGTTTAGCACTAATCGCAACTTCTCACGTTATATGTTATTGATATATTTATCCCGCCCGCTTTTTTTACTTAGATATTTCTTCTGCATGTCTAGCTCTCGCACTTTAATCATCATCATCATGAAGCTCATTTTGTCAAGTCTGTCTTTTGGGGAAATCTTGCTAGACCTAGAGGATGGCTTTCCTGTGTTCTCTCTGATTGTCCTGGTTTTACTAATCCTTAAGTTAATCGGCGTCTGCTGAGCTCGACTAGGCTTCTATGTTCTAGATTAGTCGTGCCAAATACTTAGAGAATATTGTCTTAGTCTGATCAGCTACTTTCCATTGACGTGAAGACTATTGCGAACAAGCTTAGTCCTTGGTATTATTGTGAGTCGCTTTTTGATTGACGTTCCACTGAAGGCAACACTGTATAATGTTCACACATTCATATACGCATACTTTGATATATTCTCAAATTTGAAAAGATGGTTTTGGTTTAGAGTGGAGATTCCATTAACAAATATTTATTGTACTTTCTAACAATTTTTTTAGGTATATTTTGGTTGTCTGTTTGCCAGATATTTCCGTCCTCTAGACACCTGCTCCTCCTATCATGCTGCTGCAGCCGGCTTCGGGCGGAGAATTATATTTTGTTTATCACTGTCACCGCAAACTTGAGCATCGGATTGAAGGCTTGCAACGTGACTGGCTGATCTGTCGTTCAGGAGTACACTCGCCCAACTTCTGGATTATTTTCCACTTTACATTTCCGTGCTCATCGTCTAACAACACCACAGAACGCAGCCCACTTTCCATTTCATCTTTCCCTTCATCAGCCTCAGCTTCCATAGACCGCTGTCGGGACTAGGCTTCATCCTGATTACCATTACATCCCAGAATATTTCGGCAAGGCGAACGTGGAGCTTTCGCGTCACGAGGGTTGAAAGAAGGGGCCACCTAACAAACCAAATGAGGTTATCATTCAAGGTTTAGCAAGGAAGCGCCGCGCATACACCTGGGAAATTCGGAGATTTTCTAGACCTACTGTAGCTAAATTGCTCTTTGTGGATGTCGGAGAGCTGAGCGCGGCTGCCAGGAGGGGAAGAAGGGTCAACAGGTATTTCATTTTTGCGGGCTTGTAAAATAAGAGATGAAAGGTACAACTCCGAATGGTCGTCGAATGCTCTATCCGCTTCGATTCAATGTTAATGAGTTTGGGCCGACCGGGTCTGTTCTGTTGTGGCTCCTTGAAGCTTCCTCAGCGGTGGAATTGAAGCTTTATATACCCTCTCCTTCATCGAGTCTGTTATACTTGGACTGAACCTTCACCGACCTTCTTCTTTTGTTGTGTGATGAAATGATGTACTCGCAGGTGAGAAGACTACATATTCATGTAGATATGCTTGAGACAGTCCCACCTGAGATTGCATATGTTGTGTTCGAAACGCTCTAATTTCCCACGTGTCGTCAACTATCTTTGGTGGTGTCTTGTTACACTGACCGATTTCCCTGGCACACCATGGAATTATCGCATCTTTTATTGTTATTAATGTAATAGTTGTTCTTTGAATTGATCTCATAATTCGCCACTGCAATCCATGCTCGAAGGTGATTATTTATTTGCTAAACACATTGACACAAGTAGAGCAACAAGAGCACTTCCTTCAATAGCTAGATCATGGACATTAAATATAAAGGTGTCACAGGCTACCAGGGTAGAGGACTGGTGAATTAATAATACATGTAACTATAGAGCGTCGGTAGATTCTTTATGCTACAATGTAACTTAACACATGATAAATGTGATGAACTGAGCCAGCAGCCATGACCACCAAATGAGCGGGGAGTTAAGCAAGGTCGTGAATGCCTAGAATATATGAATGTTTTTTTGGACACCCTTATCTTAAAATCCAGTCACCACCGGAGGGGGGGCTCTATATGCCTGTCTATAGCTATGTAGAGACCATATAAACGAAGGGGTAGAAGCTCATGTTATGCTGTTGCCTCACCTTTCGCTCCGCAAGCGGGTGACACCATTAGACTCTAGAGATGAGGGCATCATCTTGCCATGGCGTTGGTGTATTTTAAAAAGATGTTGTGGTAGATCAAAACGACGGGCAATGATCTAAAATTGCGAAAACGTTGATACCATCGCAACCCTAGAGATTGGGGTTGAACTATAGGACAAAGCCGTCCTACGGGCAGTCTCATATACCTAAAAATTTGCACAGTCGCGCTTCGGCAGATTGTCGACGTCGCGAATGTGTCGTGGATGGGAGGAATCTAGCGCACTCTAGAACAACGCAGGTGTCTTCAATGGTGGGTAATCTACTTTCCCAAGTGATGAGGAAACAGCTAAATAAAGTAGAAACAAAAGTTGTCATTCGTAAGTCATACTTCCAGAATGTAACGTGTTAATGGGCACCCGTGTATCTAGCGCCAAGATACCTAATATATGAAAGTCAATAGCTGAAATGTAATCTCCCGCATCATTTTGAAAGGTAAAACATAATCAATCATAAAATAAATAACCTTGATGCTCAAAACTACTTGGTCAACGGGAATGTGAGGGAAGAAAAGCCATCAGAAACATAAATCGGCGTAAGAAGAGAAGTAAATAATGGAGAAGAACCAAAATGGATGTATAGAAATTGAAGTCGTGGAAGAAACAATGTACAATGAGATTTGGAAGAAATGCAAAAGATGAAGGATTGGAGGCATAAAACAAGGAAAGAAAAAAGGAAAACAATTGGGGAATAGGGAATAAAAACGGAAGAAAAGAAAATCATCGTTGTGAAAAATGGGGAACATTAGAGAAATATGAAAGAGAAGGTAGCAAAACAGATTATAAAATCATCCATCATAAATCCAAAATGAAGAAGTAAAAAGATTGAACCTCTAGAGCAGGTAAAGCGAGAATAAAGTCGAAAAGGGTCAACAGAAAGTCAAAAGAGAGATATAAAAGGTATAGCCGGAAAATCAAAAAAATAAGAGATGAAAGTCGGACACGGTATCATTCCTTTAACCCTTGATTTTCTAGTAGCTCCACTACGATCTGACTGCGTTCGTGTTCGGGGTGCTGCATACAAATCTTAACAGTCCGACCCGCGGTTGAAAGTGCTGTCGAGAGACCTAGACCATTCTGTCCACTCAGTGGATTTACCGCGGCCGCCTCGTTAAAATTGGCTGGCGAAGGGTTGCCAAAGCCGCTAGACCCGTTCCCAGCGTCGTCAAGGAGGGTTACATTACGACCGGCAATGACTTGTCTAAGTCGCCCGTTCACAGCGTTGCGCACTTCGACAAAATCTTCGTTGACAAGTATGAGGAATTTTCCGTAAAGACATGCTGATACGGCGCGGCCGAGGAATTGCATAATTACTGCACGGTTAACGTCTCCATATTTGTCGACGTAGACAGCGCAATCAACAAAGACCACGAGGAAGTCTCTGTCGCTGAGGCGAAACATGCCCAAAGGTCGGAGATTGTTAATTCGGTTGCCGATTTGGTTGAGGGCTGGCTGGTGTTCTGGCGAGCTGGCGCGAAGGTTTGGAACAGACCAAGGCTGCTTCTTGTCCAGAGTGAGTACCTCGACGCCACGGGATGTCGAAATGGCGAGAGATGAATGGAAAAGATTGATACTATAGCTGTCTGCTGGGATATAGAACTCGTCATAGTCGCGGAAAAACTCGGTATGGCCGCGGCGCGTAGGCATGAATCGCGGGCGTGACGAGGAGGATTTCTGTAGAATGGGTTCCAGAGCCTACACAGAAAGTTTCAGTGATTAGCGAACAAGTTTATTCATACAAATAATAATACCGCTGCTATGAGACAAGCTGGATGATAATACCTTGAAAGTGGAAGTGATTCCATCACGCTTCTTGTAAATCACAAGAGCCCTATCCTTCATCCGGCCAGCAACAAAAAATCCAACTTCTCTGTTACCGGACAACTTTTGAGGCGCACGTCTTTGAGAGTCGCTTTGCGTAGGTACCCCGCTTGGTGGACATACCACGTCGAGGTGGTGAGCGATCAAAGACTTGTCCGCAATAAGCAGGAACAAATTGAACTCTTCGAAAACGGCAATCTGCGTTACTCGAGTTGTCGGGATCGCCTTTGAATGGGAATGTTAACTAACGCCGTGAAAACGATGAAGTCTAGCTAAACATTGGGGACGTATTACTCACCTTAGTCCAACCTCTAGGGTTGTTGTACTCAGAGATGTACACGCCGTAGTCCGTTCCAACTGCACACATCAATCGTCCATGTGGTTGCTGAAAGACGGTAGCGCAGTTGACAGAAGCTCTGCAGACTGGCAATGGCCGCGACAGACTTCCTTCATACCTGGCTTCGACTTCACGTATGGCTCGATCCAACGGCGTGCCTGTAATTAAGGCGGTCTTGGGCGCAACTGCATGCTCTGGATATGCAAACGCAGAGTCTGAAAGCACACGAAGCTTGAAAGGCTCTGCATTTTGAGCATGTAGAGATTTGGCATGCTTTATTTTCGCTTCGATAATCTTTTCACACCATTCTTGTCGATTTTGTGCTGTGGGTGCGTAGAGTGTGTACACGTCTGGCTGACCAAGATGTTTGATTCTAAATGGGTATAAAATCTTGTCATCCCTAGGGTTTTCAAGCACTGCGACTGGAACGAGTGTTTTATTGGACGCGGATGAATTGGTAGAGGTGGTGGAAGAGTTCGTAGAAACGTGGGATAGATTCCCAGGTGTAGGGCTACCCCGATCCCCCGGCGTAGCTAGTCTACCAGCGGGTGCTGAAACTGCTGTTATTCCCCTGACCGAAGATTTCATAACAGGGTCATCATTGGTGCTCTCAAGCATTAGAAGATCCATTGGTATCGGAAACTTGGAGACGTCGTAGATCTCCTTCCGTGCCGCATCTCGAGTGAAAACAATTTTCGCAAGAATTAAATATCGATCGAACAAGATAGCACGTATATCAACCCAATTAAACCGTTTTGTCCGCGGACGCTGTAGATCTCCTTGGAAAATAATCTCTAAATGTTCAAGATTAAGTTCGAATTCCTGTTTCACTTCAGGCCTAAACTGAAGTTTCAATCCTAACTCCTTCAGACTCACGGTCTTTGCCATATCTCCGACTTTCGTGTCGCATTCTGCAGCAACAGTCTTTATTTCCTCTATAGCTTGCATTAAATTGGATTTTTCTTCAGAGTTTTTGTCCATGCTCTTTAATACGGTGTTTAACAAGAGCACATATCGTTGAATCCGTGTGATCGGAGCCTTCAAGTACGTATCCCAGCTCAATCGGTTGGACAACTTGTTGTCTCGGGCTTGGTTCAAAAATTGCCTAAACATCATGTTTGTTTCAGCCTCTCTCCGGACGAGGTAATTTGCATTCGGGAAGGTCGCTGCGTAATCAATATAAGCAGCTTTAGCTCGTCGAATCCATTCACGGAAAATGTCACTGAACCCAAAAATAAATGGACCTTGTTCCTTTTGTCGATATTTTAATTGGGCAAGTAAATGGTCTTCATTGACCTTCTTGACGGCATCGACCTTTCCAAAGACCTCATCTAAGAACTTGTTGAGGCGTTTTGGGTTAATCACCGGTGGATCAAATTCTGTGAGTTGATCACGATACAAAGTTCGTAAGACGTCCAACTGTCCAATATAGGAATCCTCGGTTGTGACAATCTCGTGAAGGATGTTCTGCCGATCGATTTCCTTCTTGGAATGAGTATCAAATACTTCCTTGCCCACTTTGTAAAATGTTGCCCAGTCTTCAGCTTTTTTCTCCGGCTCCATAGCCTGTGCTTGAAGATTGACCTTCTTCAAGGTTCGCATACAATGATGTGAATAGCAGCGACCAACATACTCGCCTTCTTGCAAGTGTAGACGGGACGAGTAGCAGCCTTGGCCGCTAATCTGCCAAAAAACACCCGATAGTGTTCCAGGTCCAAATTTAACCCATTCTTCATCTTTAATTAGCACGCCTTCGTTCAACATATTTTTTACTACCCTGTCACCCAGAACTTCTGCATCAATTGTGTTCATTGTTGGGACTTTATGAGTAAATAAGGCGACAATGGCATCAATCACGGTTTGTTTCTTTAAATCAGTCTCATCTTCGCTCAATTCCTTTATCCACGCGACTATGGCGCTAAGTGCCCAAGGTTCAGTGCATTTTCGGAATTGCTCCGTAGACAATTTCGTAGGGTTAAATTTATTCCGTCTTCCAGAAGGGATGGTGGGCAGATCCAGTGTGACAGGTGTCGAAGTTGGTGTTTCATAAGTACCTTGCCTGAGTTTAATCCGGTCTGCATCCGTTTTCGACCTGATAATAAGATCAGGGCGAGGACTATTCGTATGAGTTGAAAGAGATGTCGATCGTGGAACCGCCGATGGGGGTGAAACAAACTCATCTGGAGTGGATGTGTAGGGAGGTTGTGAATAGGCACTATTATATGGTTGCGGAATGGGATCGCGGCTCCGATAGGTACCAGCAGGCATGAGGTGTGGGATGAGATTGCTCGCTGCAGGAACAGGCGCAGGAGGCAGAGGTCGGGAAGACATTCCTGGGTGGAAAAATAAATCCTGTGGTTCGCCCTTGTCCGTAGTATCGCTGAATGATATCGGCCTTGTGGTTGATCGGTTCATGGAGACCTCA
The DNA here is from genome assembly GCF_000003525.1 of Blastomyces dermatitidis ER-3. Taxonomy (NCBI): domain Eukaryota; kingdom Fungi; phylum Ascomycota; class Eurotiomycetes; order Onygenales; family Ajellomycetaceae; genus Blastomyces; species Blastomyces dermatitidis. The sequence goes on along the minus strand of NW_025544783.1, from coordinate 471,080 downwards.
TCCCCATGGTCAAAGCTCATCCTTCTGTTCTCCATGGTGGTTTCTGACAGACCTCCAGTAGAGATACCATCCACTCGTGCTGGGGTACTATGGGATGGGAACGGATGAATGGAGTCTTGATCAATGTTGGGGTAATCATAGCTATCTGAATGTGTTCCCCGGTCGTCAGTGGACCTATCTGAGCTTCGTAATGAGCCAGAAGTAGTGACCATTTGGTCAGTACCTGAGCTAATGCTCGGGTTATCACCATAGTGCAGATGGGCATCGTAACCTCCCCCATACAGTCCCATATCATGTTGAGCGTAATCACTATCGCTACTTGATTCCACCTGGGTTGTAGGGGCTGGAATAGCAGGCGGCGGACCAGAGGGAGGGCCGAAGCCGCTCATGGCCGACGAATTCGTGGTCTGTTGAGCATTGAATAACGCGTCCTCTTCTTCTGCCATTTGTAGGGCTGCCAGGCCGGCAGCAGCCTCGGCGTCTTCATCGTCACTATGTGCATCATAGTTAATATTAAACCCGGGGCCTGCGTTAGTGATGTGTCCATGGCCGTTCGTGTGTGAATGGTATGTATCTGGAGATTCACGAACGTGCGGTGAAGTGGAGAGCGATTGCTGGTTTTCTGTAACTGGACCTCCAGCTTGCTTCATGGGATCGTCAGAATTTGGTTCAAACCCCTCCCGGCCATCTGCTCTGGATAGCGCAGCTTGCTGTGGCGGTCCAGGTAATGGCCTCGACTGTGGATGTCGATTGAGCGTGTCAGTTCTCCTGGGTGAAGTTTGGTGTGACTGGTGAAGAGGAGGGGTCGGAACCGCGTTGCTTGTTTGAAGGCCTATAGGTGATCTGTAATCAAAAGAGGCATAGGAGGATGGCTGAGGGGACGATTCATGCGGAATTGTGCCATGTGGAGGCGGGTTAGGAGACGAGGAAGGAGGGTGAGAGCTCTGAGAGTACTGCCTCCCCGGAAGGCCAGAGGCAGATCCATCCACACCGTATGTCTCCACGTTAAAAACAGCCTGGGATGATGTAGGTGCAGCTGTGTATGTTGATTGTGAACTGATGCGAGATACGGACGAGGTTGACTGGGGGAGATTGGGAGAATAGCCGTACGTTGGACGTGGGGAGGAGTCCACGTATTGCGGCGTTGAATACGCATTATATGTGTTCTCATTTGCTCGTGGAGGAGGCGGGGGCGGTACTTGTGGATGCTGAGTCGTAGGGTGAGAAAACTGGTATTGGGACTGCGGAGAGAAGCCATACGACTGGCCGGGCGTTGAGGCTTGCCATGAGGGAGTGGGAGAGGCATGATAAGTGGCTGATGGCGGCGTCTGATATGCTGCAGGATTATAATGCTGGTAGGCCTGGCTATTGTACGCCGTATTCGCAGTGCTCGTGGCAGTACCCGCAGCAGCGAACGCCTGTGGATTATATCCCGGTTGAGAGTGAGCTGGCGGAGTGGGATACGCAAACTGCACGGGGTTATAGGAAGGTTGGGCAGCAGCAGTTGAAGCAGGGGGTTGATATTGATGTTGATAACCTGACAAAGCAGACGACCCTTGCGATGAAGCCTGGCTGACCAAGGAATGCCGTGAACTTCCCACGGAGAACTGCGAATTCCTTGATCCCAGATTATTCGTCGCATTACTGTTCACGCCTCCGCTCGAATAACCGGCATATCCACCACCATGACCTGCTTGCCCCGGATAGCTAGGGTTGGCACCCGTGCGTTGACGACCATCATCGAAGTAGTTCCGATCATCGCCCGCGTCGAAGCTTGCGTTCCGTCGCAATGGGTTTGCAGTCTGCTGGCTAGCTAGTGGAGGCGTTTGTGCATACTGCGCAGGGTACTGAAGGGGCGGCGACTGTGGATGTTGTTGTTGCTGCTGCTGCGGGTGATGGTGATGTTGCGGCAAAGGAGTCGCTGGGAGGCCATGGTAATGTTGATGTTGCTGGCCGTTCTGTGGGTATGCCATTTTTGGGAAGTAAAGAGAGATTAACCTGCAATCCCACCCGCAATGTGACTAAGATCTAGGCCAGAAGCAACTGTTGATAAAATAAGGGGCCTGGCTAAACGGAAAGATTGAATCCACGACCATGTGGGTTGTTTTGGCTGGTTGAATGAGGGGAATGGAAACCGACTCCGGAAGCCTCGTCGGTCCGTGTACCCGAACCAGCGACAAGCTACAGCGTGACAGTCATTAGCAGAGGTTGGACAGAGAATGGAGGGGAAAGAGTAGCGACAGCAGCCGCCAAACGGGGTTATAGGGTACAGAAGGCGGAGTCGAGGAGGTGAGGTTGTGGTCGAGGTACTGTATGTACATACGTTTGATTGGGGCAAGGCGTCCTCTGGGGGATTAAGTCAGCAAGCAAAGTGTGCGGCGCAAGGACCTCGCCAGCAGAGCCTCACTGGAACAACAAACAACACGACACAGCGCTCACAGAGAGTACATGTACAGTACTCCGTATACAGGTGTGGAGAGCAGACCCCGTCGAGATAACCGGCAAGGCAGAGCGAATTTGGACAGTTATTTACCTGTCCTCGATTCCAAGGTCTATTATTGTAAGAATGAGGTGTTTCATACGAGTTTATTCGCGTTGGGGTTGGTCTCATCCTAGGCTGTCACTAACTTAGTGGTCGGCTAACTAAAACTAACTGCTGAACTCCAGCCTTACAGGAGGGAAATGGCAAAAGGCCAGTGTACCGAAAAACAACATCCCGCGTGCGATGCTTGACGACTTGTATCTTTCATGGGTATTTTATTGACCTATTTCCACCCCCAAGCTGTGAAAGATTGATTAAATAACTTCTCAATCTTCTCCAACTCCCAAGAGCCCCCTCTCTCCTGAGTCGGGCGTCTGGGCTATCATTGAGCCGTTGCGTTGGACAGTCACGTAAGCGGTTATCCCAGAACAAAACCCACTCTGGTCCGCTAGCCAGCTGCCAGGGTATCCGAGGACAAGCCCAAAGATATCTCTACCAGCGGCTATTAAGGACTACGTCTTGTGAATGCAGGCCTCAATGTAGAGGACCGGGCTGTTGCAGTATTTTCCACATGAAAGTACGGATCTATCACTGAGATATTGAACTAAGTTGGTTAAACCAACCATGGATGGTTGGATGGTTACCCCACTAGCAAATACAAGCGAAAATCAACCGGCCATCTCATCTCCACTGGGGGAGCACTGCGTAGGACTGACTAGGATTTCTTTAGCTGGCTTTTAGCTAGAGTAGGGTAGGCACCTCCCAAGAATTTTATTTAGAGATCAACATAACCGGAATTGCTTCTCAATACGCATGTAACTAACCTCCACGTTGTGGGTTTCATACTTTTCAGTTACTTTTGTCCTCCACAGTGGCGGGTGGCCCTTGCGCTTACTGATGATAGATTAACTCCTGAATCCAACCAAATACGTGTCTAACTACATAAAACTTCAAATAGGTGTATAACTCACCTTAATGCCTGCATCATGAAAACCAATAACCATCTGAAACACTACAGAGTATATATAACTCATCCAATTCGATGTCCAGTTATGGAATTGACTATCCAGCGAAAGTACTACTGCAAAATGACGGGGTAAACTCACGCGGAGAGCGTTCCAGCTCGACCCGTCCGTTTGTTCGCAAGAATATGCATGGAGCTCCTTTTGACGGGAAGGTTCTTATAATCTAGCGGGGGGGGAATATTTAACACAAATAATTGAGATATAATAACAGGGTTGATATCTAAACCAAACAAGCTAATGAAAGGGAACGACCAGCTAATAGCATTTCATCATAAGGACAAATATAACCTAAAATGGAGAAGAGGCTCTTCCTTCTACCCGCAATATCACCAGTAATGGCTTTAGCACCCTATTATAATCGAGGTTCTAGAGAAAATGATTAACGCCATCGCCACCTCCACTTACATCCTCTTCCCCAGCCCGATCATCTCAGTCCTTTAAGCTAGCAACCTCAGCCCCTTCCAACAGATCGCGATCCGCATCACGCGCAGAGGATCTTCCACCAACAGGTACTGTCGGGCCATGCCCACTTCTACTATCATCATACATCCCATCGTCCTCTTCATCGTCGTCATCCTCCGGCCGCCCCGCATGTGCACTCTCCTCCAACTCTCGCTGCGCTTCATCCATCTTCTTGCGTACTTCCGCCGCCATGCGCATCCCGTCAGATACTATATTGTCTAGGACTCCACGTAGGCCCTTGTGACCCGGTGGAACTATGCCGCCAGAGGCTCCAGCGACGGTAGCACCGGCACTTGCTGCTGTGCTAGCGCCAGGGCGTCCTACGCCGAGGTTGGTGAAAGTGGTGAGGTTAGAGGAGAGCGAGGTGCTGCGGAGGGAGGCGACGTCAGGAGTCTCGGAGAGGCGGAAGGATTGGGGGAAAAATGTCTCGAAGAATTGCTCTAGAAGTTCGTCGGCGAGGATTACCATGCGGAAAGTTGGGATCGTGATGTGAAGTGGGTGGGCAGGGTCGAGAGCGAGGTTAGCGGATTCAGATGCTTGTTTGTGGTTTGTGGTTGTACCAGGTTGCGAATGGGTGGTAGATTTTGGTGAGGATGGGAGGTTATTAGAATGTGCATTTTCTTTATTCTTGTCGACGGGCTCCGTTTCGACGTCTATAAGGCGTCCATCGTCGTCGTCATCGTCATCTCCTATGGCAAACGCATCCAGCTTGCTCTCAACCTCACTTGTTGTCTTCTCCTGGTTCTTTGGATGACTTGGATCCGCATATTCAAAGCACCGTCGTATAAAGTCGCTAACGCTTCCCAAGAACTTCTCTTCGACACTTAAGGCTGTGGTAGTTCCAAGTCCCTTTTCAGCGGATATGGGGTTGTTAGCATCTGCCGCATCACTGGACACCAAAGCGCCATCAAATCCCCTTCTCGAAAGGAAGAGTAACGCTTCTGACATCCTAAGGATGCTTTCCCTATCAACCTGGCCCGTCCCGCTGTCGTCATAAAGCTCGAAAAAGTAGTTTATTGTGCTCATGATATCCCTGGTGCCTTTGATACGAGCCAGCCCGTTCACGACATTCTGAAGGCTCAGACCCTGAACATTATCGACATCCCAGTTGCGGAATAGTCGCCTCATGAATTCGTGGTCGGCGGCCTGTATGGCGCCGCTAGAATCCCAGGATTTCCTCCGTCCTCTAAGACTTGAATTAGAATATGCGCCTTTCTCAGTGGAGTAAATACTTCCAGAGGTTGGGGAGTCTGTAGCCGCCCATTTGGCAGTGACGGCTAGGAATTCTCGAAAACAGTCGTAATCCATAAGCGTAGGGCTGGGGCCAAGGCCGACTCTGGCTATTTCAGCATCAGGGTTTGACATCAAGATTGAATTACGACGGCGAACTGTGATGTTCTCCTTCTCCCTTCGTCTTTTTTCTTCCTCAGCTTTCCGTGCTCTTTCCTGATGGTCATATAATCTCTCATAAAAGCGGTCATAAATTGCGCCCAAGTCATCCACACTTAGGCGCTTGCTCTCTGGACCCAAGTTCCGGATCGATGTCCGCTTGGCGAAACTCTCGATACTTTCTAATACCGCATCTTTGTGTCTATCTCTCTCTTCTGTAACGGTGCTATGGGTTATTGCAGAAAATTCCTTGAAAGCAACAACCATCAACTCTTGGAATCGTGTAATAGCTCTCAGTTTAGGATTTTCTGAGCGAGGATGGGCTGATTCATCGAGTCTCGAAAAATAAGACTTCAAAACCGAAATGAACGTTCCATCATCGGTCACGTCAAGAAGCTCTTCGCCGTTGATCCGCAAGATGGCCAACCCGATTTGAAACAAGACTTTTGGTCCTTCCAAGAAAAACACGTCTAGAACACGAAATGCAAAGACGAGAGGCATGGAGTTGATATATAGTGACAAAAACCAAGGGAGAGACACAACAGAGAGCTGAACATCTGATCGAACCAGATGTTCCCAGAGAACAGGCATTGTCTTTTCTACAAGCGATTCGAAAACTTTCTGGTCCAGCAGAGTCCCGTACATCGTTGTAGAATAGTAGCCCGGTAGAAGGCGCTGACATAGTACCGATAACAAGAAGAAAGCTTGCGTTTCAGACATATATCTGTACACAAGTTAGCTTGGTTTTTTTACTTAGATCCAAACGCATCGGAGGGTGAAGCCTACATTAATAACGCCGCCACGACAATATTCATGGCTTGACAATAACCAATTTCTTCATTTATCCAACTGTACGCGGTTAAAACTCTCCGTAACCGGCCAATTCCTTCTTCGATTTGAAATCCTGGATATTCAGGAAGACTACGGTTCAGATCCTTTTCGATTTCGTCTATAGCGAGGGACTCGCGTCCAGAAAATTTTGACAGTGTTTCTGTATATAATTTTGGGGATCGGATGCGTGCATAAAATGACCCAGACGTCAGCTCCCATATCTCTCCTCGAAGCCGATTGGGAAGGCCAACGCGTATTAATTTGTGGAAGGTCGGTTGACGAATCAGGGTTGCGTTACGGCCGTTTTCTACTTGAAATCAATAACCGTCCAAGCAAAAATCGTATACAAGATACATTCCACATACCTCTAAAATACTCTCCCCATAACCTCATTTTACTTCGATCTCTTAGTTTCCGAGCATCTCCAGGATACCTGAACACCAATCCCAGACCTGTGTCAGGGGGTTCCCTTGGCTGTTCGTTCTGGTCGGGAGCGTCACTAGACTTAGTCGCTCGCCCACTGAGCAAGTACTCAGAATGACACTCTGCAACAACCATCCGTAGATTATCCACATCTTTCATTCCTTCTCTCAAGCCCTTTTTTAACCCATCGCAGAACCGTTCACATGCGTGTCTGCTCCCTATCAAGTGTACAGTGAACCGTTGTGGCGTCGCCGACGTGTCCTTCGCGTTATTCTTTACGAGCGCTCCATTCCACGTCGTCAATGCCAGTGAAAATACATGGCCAAGACTGTTCAAACGCTCCACCCTCCGAATTGCGCATAGAGGCAATGTAAACCCATTTCCAGAGGGCCCCGTCCCATGTGTTTGGCCCGTGAACGCTGAAGAAGCCCCAAAACTAGCAGATGACAAAAAACTAGTATGCTGAGTCGAAAAGCACAAGAATCGCTCACTCAGATGTAGATTGCCTTCGTATCGATTTCCTGGTCGCTCCGCATCCTTAGTGCCTTGGGTAGGGCGCGAGGGTGTTGTGAAGGGGATGGGTAAGACTAGCTCAGCGCTTATTTCTTGGAGCGGATTCTGGGAGTCCGGGAGGCGGAATTGCTGCCGGAAGAGAGATGCCTTGGAAGGATTTCGGTCAGAGGAGGAAGTAGGGAGCAGAAAATTGGACGGGTCAATGAAGGCCTGAGCCTTTTGCACGAGCGAAGAAAGTTGGAACATGACTGAGCAACCGATATTCAAGGATAGTATGGTCCCTCACGCCTGACAAGTTCCTAAATTTTGGGTAGCTATTTCCGTTGTACTACTCGACGGGTGGTTTTATAGGGTATTCTGGGGAACCGTCGAGTTGCCAATAGCGGGCAACCTCACTTGAGTTGGGGTTCGTCAGGGGTCAAAGAGGACAATGTTTGCTCCTGGAAGTCATGATAAATACCACAGATCCGATCTCCAGTCCCCAGTCGCGATAGGAGATTTAATGATCACTAGCTTGGTCGTCCTTTGATAGTGACAAGGACTAGTCTGGGGTCAATGATGTGTAGAATACTCCGTATAGCTGGAGACCAAATCGCATCGTTCGGGCCATCGAGTGCTGAAGTGGAGTCTAGATCAAACATGCGGCTCAAGCAAAGTGGAGTCGGCACATTGTTATTCCTTTCCGGCGGTAGGGCTGTGATTACATGTCCAGCTGTTCATTCGAATAAAGAATGAATCCTAGGCCAACTAACTCATGCTTACATACTCTATGCCGGTGCTTGCTGGGGTGTGTATTGTTAATACTAAGATTAATGTAGTTCCACAACTTTGAGGAAATCGAAGAGAGAGTACTAATCAACTCTGCACTTTCTTGGGCGGTCATATATATAGCGTAGGTGTGTCATTACTGCAAATCTCTTGGAATCCAATGTGACAGGATATACAGAAAGGGGAAACAGGCAGGCAGTTATCATTTACGCACCAATTACTTGTAAACTGTGGGCAGTTGAGGGAACTCGAACGTGTTTAAAAGCTAGATTCATGGCAAAATTGTAAAAGAAACTACCTACCTCAAAGTTTAGACATAATATTGAAGAACAAGATGAAATACAAAGGGAACCAGAAGTTACGGATACCTGCGAAAGAATTTTGAAAAGAGAGCAGGGAGTTAAAAGGAAAGGCGAAAAATGCCCAGTGAGTGACAGTTGATAACATTTGTAAAGAAATTTCAGTTCTAACGCCTTCGAAACGAGACAATCAGTAACAAAAGAAACAACGTAGAAACCCTTAATATATCGCCACTCAATCTCTCGCTAGCCATCGACATCCGTATGTTGCAGGCGAGTCAACGCAGGCTAGTTTGATCATGAATACTTCTACTCCTTTTCCGCGGGAAGAGCAATGTCTCCATGGTCCTTGTCCTCGTACTGCGGCGGGAGCTCATCATCCTCGGGGACGAATAAGGGCTCCTTCTCAATGTCATCACCATTCTCAACACGAGCATTGTTGCAGTTGCGTGAAGAGCGGCGATAACGAGCCCACAAAGCTGCAATTCCATGACCAACAATGAAGCCAACACTGCAGGCAAAGAGGGCCGCTGACAGGCCAAGAAGAGCAGGAACAATAACAATGTGAAGTGATCGAGCAAATGCCCGGGCAAATGAATGGTCCTTGGAACCATGGTGATGGCTTCCAGCTGGGTGGGTCACGCCCTTCATGCCAGCGCATCCCTTAATTTTCTCAGCAGCAGCCTTTGCCCTAGCCTTTGCTGCTTCTATAATTGCACGAATGCGAGCGATGATGAGCTTCTTCAAGCACTTAGGCCTTCTGCGGCACTGGCGCCATGACATCTTCGGGGCCGCTTCTTCAATATCCGCACCGAGCATGAAGAGGGTGCCATCCGGCAGCTTGAGCACACGTAGGCTGACAGCATCCGCTGGAACTGGAAATCCGGCAACGTCGATGACCATGAAGTTGAAATGAAGTAGTTCAGAACCACTCTTATCATTGGTAGACTGAACGGCCAGGCGTTCGAACACATAGCCGATGGGCAGAGGGAAAGATGTCTTGTCATCGTACTGACGATGTAGAACGGTTTCGAGGGTAACAGGGAGGTTGAACATGGGATAAAGCTGTCCCTTGTTCACAAGCAGTCGGGTGCCTTCAGTAGTGAAGTTAAGGTCCTGGAGTAAAGAATCGGATCAGTATCTATATTCTTCTTCAGGGCTGCATTAAGTAACACTATATATATGTAAGCAAAGGGGAGAGGGAGGCATACCATCAAGCTATCAAACCCATCATCCCAGAGAAGGCTTTCCTCACTGGTGAACTGGGGGAACGGACACTGAATACATTTCACATTCAGTTCGAGTTTATTGACATTGGCATCATACACCAGGTGCGGTTTGCCGTTGACCTCTCGGAAAGCGGGACCTGTGATCAAGAAGGACGAAGCTGGCAGCGCCAAAACGCTGGCGGCCAAAAGAGCGGGGAGCATCATCCCTAAAATGAATTAGACGATACAAAAGAAAATAGTAATCAGCAAGAGGAAAGTTATGAGTTGATAAGAAAAGTTTTGGTAGACAGTATTTCAACAGCTCGTCGAAGGGCTGATGAAGAGAAAGAAATGTGGACGAAGAACGAAGGATGATGAGGCAAGGGAGTGATGAGGCAAGGGAGCCGAAGAAGCCAACAGGAGAGGAACAAAGGAGGCCTAAGTGGTACAACTAAAACAACGCAATTCATAGGCTGCTGCCATGTACCAGTACAGTACAGTACCGTGGGCGGAGGCGAGCGGATCAAACCAGGTGACGCAACCTCTAAAGGTTGCCGAGGGTTATTTTTGGAACAGCGCCAAACACTTCGGAGTATTGTCGGCCCGCCTTCGTAACCTCAACGGCCGATAATGTTATCCAATTGGAGATTGTTGAGCAAATATTCATGTCCATATATTCATTTTAACAATTTTCCGCACACTTTAATAGAGAAGCATCTAATAAAGCAAGCAAGAACGTTTCACAGTTTATGTGCAGCATGCAAGGAAACATATTTCCACGCCAGAATACCCTACCAACTGGGGGACAAGCTGGCTAATCAATGAAAATGAAAACGCGACAATGTTACGATAGAATTGGGAAAAAACCCCAAATTCCCATTTCCACCTGAAACACATCATTTGGCAGAGGAAGCATGCACCTTGCCTCAAAACATGGACAAGCAATCTCAACCCAACCCAACATTCAACCCCTCATCCAGGGAGGACCCGGTCTACCTGCAAACAGACAATGAGCTCATACCTCAACTGCTCTATCCATAGAAATGGGCCCAGGGACCTGTCTCTCATACCTACAAGGCCGGCTCGGGACACACCATTGGCATCAAGCCACAATCGCTGATCCTCCTTATGTCCCCAGAGTATTATAGCGGCCCAAGCAAACATTATGAGGGCAAGTCTCAGACTCCGTGCTAGTTCGCTTCCTTGAGTAACAGTTACTGGCTCCGTCTGCACCAGCACGTCTTTCGTCTCGCAAACCCCAGCCGCTATATCGGTTTGTGTAGAAGCTTCCACCATTTTCACTTCATGAACCTTCGCTCCCACCTCTGTCTGTGTGGAGGCTTCCAGACTGTCCAGTTTAACGGTCTGATTCCCTCTAGAGATACCAGGTTCGCACACTGCCTGTGTGGAGGCCTCCAGAGTGTCCAGTTTAGCTGTCTGATTCCCTCTAGAGACACCAAGTTCGCACACTGTCTGTGTGGAAGCTTCAAGCATCCCCAGCTCATACACGCCGGCCCCTGCGATGGTCTGCGTGGAAGCCTCCAACATTTCCACCACGTTTGTCTGGGTTGAGCCGTGGGTGCCATGTTCCACGTATGCCGGTGTTTGCGTCGAAGCTTCCGACACTTCTGGCTCATTCTTTGGTGTGGAGCTCAAGGTGCTCGGTATAATTTCTGTCTGAGTGCCGGCATTCAGACATATAGGAGATTCTGAATTCTTAGCTTCCTCGTCTGTCTGGTGCAGGAACGTCTTTAGGATGTTCAACCTAGTCTCGTTCTTCTCCACCCCATTCCCATAGGTGGCTAGTTCGCCAAATTGGAAAAGCGTAGGCGTCGTGACTGAAGACGGCAGCGGGGCGAAAGGGTTTCTCTCCACGCCGCTCTGATCTATGTCCGGCTCCCAGTCCTCCTCCTTTTCATCCCCCAGAAGCGACAATTCTGTACTCAATGCCGATAACCTGCGCTTCCCCTGCTCCTTCCCCCTACGTTTTTTCAGGGCTATATACTCCCTCTGCAAATCATTGAAGTTTTGATTGGCAACAACGAGCTCAGCATTTTTCTCCAGGAGCTCAGCCTGCAGACGAACATTTTCTTCCTGCGTAGGGCCATTTTGTAACTGACACAGCAGCATGTCCCGATCTGATTCGTAGTTGCTGATCGTCGCGAGAAACCCGTGCCTTTCTCCGATTAGCTGTGCTATATCATTTTGCATCAGGACCATATCCTTTTCCATTTTGGAAACTGATTCTTTGAGTGCCTTCCTCTCGTTTTCCATGCTCTTGAGTGATGTTGAGCTAGAATTAAGTTCTTCTTCCAGTCGAGATTTGTCCTGCTCGGCAATTTTAATGAACGACTCTTGATTTTGCAGCCGTCGCTGAAATTCGTCCACCATCGCTTTTAGCTTGTCGATTTGTACCTGTTGCTCGCTGTTGTCGTCCTCCTGAGTCAAGATACTGGAGTCTAACTCCCCCACTGTTTCCTGCAACTCCTCGTTTTCTCTGTGATACTTGTTCACCAGCTGAGTTTTTCGCGCGATGATTTGGCTTTGCTTCATCATGATGACCTTAACACACTCCAGCTTGCTCGAATCAGGCACGTCATTTCTTCCGAAGATCTCTTCCATTTTTTCAGCTCCAAGTTCGTCGTCCGAAGGTATATCCGCGATACTAATCATTGAACGATCATTCGTATCATCCTCTAGTCCAGGTCTTTCATATATATCTTGGGTGTTGTTCTCAAGCCCTCGAGAATCAGCTTGGGTAGCAGCTTGCCTGTTTGGAAGCTTCTCTGCCTTGCTAGGCCGCGGCCGGTTTCGTTTTTTAACAGCCTTCGTGAAACTTGGACCCTGGCCGCTGCCGACACCTGCGAAAGCTTCTTCTTCACGGCCACCGTTTGCCGGGCTTTGGTCACTATTCACAGGCTCTTCGTTCTTGGGCGCTGTGGCTTTGGCATTGAAAACATCGTCGATCTTAGTGCGCTCAATCCCATCTCGTTTAACTGGAGACGGAGCACGGCCCCTTACCCAATTCCCTTTGCTCGATTGCTCCTTCGTATCTATATCCACTTTTCCGATAACAGTCGCTGGGTTCATACTAGCCGCTACAATCTCCATTGACTTGTTCCCGGTGGCTGTCTTGGAAGGGGCATCCGACTTAGTCGGGCTCGATGCGTCAGATTTTGAACTATTATCAGTTGCTGCATCCTCTTGGTCCATAGTAGATGGCTGCTTCTTCTTCCTGCCTCTACGGGTCTTCTTTTTTGCCTTCGTGGATTGCCCAGATGCGATGGTAGCGTCTTCCATGACGTTGTTCGTTCTTCCACCCTTTAACGTGGAACGTGGAGCCGATTGAACATTTGTTTCAGTAGTCAACTTGCTGGGGGATGACGGTCTGCTACTTATTGGCGTACTGCGGTCCGTTGCAGCTCTTTGGCAAGCCTTTGCAGACAAGTTTGTCATTTCACCCCTAGACCGTGGATCTTGCGGTTTAGCTTTATCCTGCATTTTGTCGACAGTGGTGCTGTTTGGCCCTGAGCTGGACGCGGCTGGTTGGTCATTCTTGCTAACCCTGGCGGCATTATCGGACATCTTTTCTGGACTGGCCGAGTATGTACCAAACGAGGCCGGTCGATTTGGTGGAGGAGTCGCTGTCCTTCCAACTGTATACCGATCGCTGGTGATTGGGGCGTTTCCTTTAGCCATTCCATTGTTTTGGTCATTTCCCTTTCCCTTTAGGTCTGGTTTTGTTGTGTCTTTTAGCTGGTTTTCTCTTCCGTGAGTGGCATCTTTCTTGATAAATGTCTTCTGGTCGGAAGTTTGTTCGTTAGTTCTCGACGCATGAACATTCCTATTCTCTTTTCCTTGTGTGGCTTCCCGTTTGGTACTCTCGTCCTTAAGGGCAGCATTCTCATTTGGCCTTGAGGAATTAGCACGGCCCTGAGTTTGGTTTCCCGAAGACACTGGGCCTTGTTGAACGTGTGCGTTCTGCTCGATGTTGTTGCCATAGGGTTTCTCGGTCGTCTTTCCCGCCATCCTAGGGTCAACTGGCAATACGAGGGATATGAGGTGAGAAGGGGGTGTGTGATTAAAAGGGACTCATCCTCTTTGCTAGGGATAGAGTTGTCCGAAACTCCGGATATGGAGGTTGATAGGTTTAAATCGAACAAGGAACTTTCTTATTGAGATCGCCGATTGCGAAGATGTGACTTTGCTGGCGACGGAAATATCAACACCTTTAGTCGCCCAGGCGGATTTGGGCCTCCAAAAGGATGCACCCCAGCCTTTCCTAGAAGCGAAATCGAGGACAATGGATGTTATTTTTCAGGTGATATCGAGGTACGTTTCCTTTGCTGTCTATTCTCTTTGATTGCTCGAGTCAATGGGCCTCGAACTCGGGTGTAAGCAAGTGTCAATGTGGTACGGGCTGCAAGATTGAACGAATGGACTTGATGACCAACTAACGACGAAATAACTCAAGAAACAAGCCTCCACGTTGTGTTTCTTCTTGGATGAGACACGCCAGGCACAGCCTAGGCAATAAAGGACGGTGGTGGGTTAAAATTCGCTCAGCGATGGGGGGAAATAATTGTGCAATTCAAAGTACAAGAAATCAAAGACAAAGAAACCCAATGCGCTGTTTTCTGAACAAAAACAAACCTCTCTTCTCCTATGGAGAAATGAAATAAATTTAGAAAGGGGGAATCGAGAAAGAGATGAAAGAATATCCTCGAAATCTGTGGCCCTCGAAGATACGGGAATGAAGCTCAACACAAAGAGAGGGCTGGGTGTGTTCATCTGTCCACTTATTCATTCATTCACTCACTCTGTCACTAGCTGGCGTGGTTACTATCTCCTCCTATTTTCAGCAGTGACAGAACACATTTCATATGATGATTCATTTGGGCTGAGTGGCGGTCTTCTTTACCTCTCTTGTCTTTGCTAGACTTTGGAGGAAACATTGAGGTTAAGATAGGATAGGGGCAGAGCGCAATGCTATCCGGACAACCAGGTGGAAGTGGTTTCAAATCTTCTATAGAAGGCCATTACTCCTTTATCATGGCCCGCTCTCTCATCTCTTTGCCGTTGCTGTTGGCTGAGCACTGGTGCCCCTGTCACCACCTGTGAGTGCGTTGTGTTGCTATCAGATCATGCCCTAGTGCTATACTTCAGAATAAAATAGAGATAAAATAGCCATCACTCACATCCCCTACAGTCCATGCTGTTCAAACGAAGACCAGAGATCTACTTCGTACACTGTGAATGACTAATCGAATAACATATGAGCATTTATCCATTCTATATCTTTAATAACTCATCATTCCTTGCTACTTAGTTTTCTAGCCCTTTTCACTCTCTTTTCTTCCCTTTATTTCTCTTCTTCTTTCATTGCCATTCACCTATCTCAACCCCGATGAATGAAATCCTCCCTTTGACTTTCAATTGCTACAACACTCAGTCCTTCACAGAACCGAGCGCACGATGGACATCACTGTCGTATCCTGCTCATCCCAAAAAGCTAGGCGTTGGGCTGTGTTATTCTTGGCGATACAACTCCTGTATATATATACAAGTGACTTATATTCAATGATGACTACAGTTTCCCGCAGAAATTCCAATTGCATATACCCATAATCTTTGTGTTCTGATGCAACTTCGCGTTAGTTAGTCTTAGCGAGGAAACCTGAGTTGATATCTGTATATAAGCATACAGATATAGCATGCTCTCATCAACATACCCGCCGTATTTATTTCCCAAGCCCCGGGGAAACAAAGGTAATGTATGGTTTCCTCGTACATTCCTCAATATTAATAAAGAATACGTCGTCAAATGAACACAATTAATTCACTTTCACAGACTTTCCAGCCAGCCGCCCACGAAAAGCAATACTAGGATATGCCATTGACATGAGGACGATTGGCAAAAAATATATAAATCCTCCTAGCCCAAGAGGTTAAATGAAAATGAACAGCGGAAGCATAACCAAAAAATTAAAAGGAATAACTAGATAATTTTAAATAACTCGACAAATGCGCACAGTCGGAGTCGAACCGACGATCTTCCCGTTACGAGCGGGACGCCGTAACCACTTAGCCATGCGCGCTGATTGTTTGATTTGCGAGGGCCGGAAAAAGTTATGTTTGGGTTCAACGCCACTCGCTCGACTCAGCCACCGCTAGCGCGGGAACTTTTAAATGGCCGTTTTCCAGCTTCTCGAGGTAACTGGACCGGGGGATTCTCAAAAGGTGAGTTGATTGAGAATACCAAGGCTTAGGGCAATAGACCTGCAAGGGATCAAGTTTCCACCTCGTCCTTTTCGCTGGTCCTTTCGATTCGACCGTATGAAGTCCAGAGTAACCAAGTGAAGATTTGGCCTCTTGTGAACTCAAGTGCAGACTCTCCAATAATTGCATATTTCAACAGGCCTGCATTCAGATGCTGATATGTTCAAAGTAAGAAAGAACTGTGAAGACAAGGGGTACACACAACCTGTGTACGTACACCTTAGGAGACATATAACTATATCTTTGGACCAACAGACTTGTCAGACTTACGTCATTTCAAAAAATAAGAAATGGAAAGAAGCAAAGGGAAGGAAAAAAAAAAAAAGCTCCCTCCAAATATCAAGCGGACGCAGAGAAAAAAGAAAAAAGAAGAAAAAGGATAACCTGCCCCCGCGCGGGATTGAACCGCGGACCTCATGATCTCATTACTACAAGTCATGCGCTACTACGACTGAGCTACAAGGGCATGTAATTGGTGCTGACTGTCTAGCCCAGTTAGTTTATTTTGTCCCATTATTTATGACTAAGCGCCAACACAGATAGTTAGTTAGCTGCCGGACGGCTATATTTTTCGCCGAGTCATTTAATATTAATATAAAAAAATATATTTTATCAATATTTTATCTTTTTTATCTTCAAGAGGCTAAAGATATAGGATAAGGTGGAAACCGGCCACGCACCGATTAACAGAATCCCATCTCAAATCCAACTGAGTGCCGTGAGCAAAAAATATACACATATTAACTACTCCGTACTGAATGCTTAGGCACAACAAAAATATAGGAAATAGAAATAACTAGTAAAGGGACCAACAATGTGGATATCTAATTCATCCCTAGCATCCAATTTAATTCAGACTCATATTAACATTTATACATCCATACAGCATTTTAAAGACTCGACTTCGATTTCTTCAATCCTGCCACACCCGTCACCTCTTGGCCGGAAAGGAGGAAGTCCGGATATTCGAAGCCGGCCTTGCTGGCCTGGTTCTGGAAACGCCAGGCAGAACCGTCCACTAATTGTAACCGAAAACAGGACAGTTAGTATTTAGACAATTTTCTATAATCGGAAAATAAAATTCGGTTTCCCGTTGTTTCGTACGGAGGGGAAGAAGAGGGGGGAGGGGGGGGGAGATAATAGTGTCTGTTGGTATTACGTACCGACGACATTTGCGCCATTGACATAGTTTCCAGCATCTGAGAAGAGGTAGATGGTGGCATCTGCGATTTCTTTAACGGTGCCCCATCTCCCTGACGGGATTCCACTCATCTGGCTCTTTGCATCCTGCATGCGAGAGAGACGTTGCATACCCTGGTGATTTCGCAGGTAAGTGTAAGTGTATATATCGTTTTATTTAAAATGATTAGGTACGTGCAATCGGTGTTGGAGAGCGATATACGCGAAAATTAGAAATAACTTCAAGAACGTAGTCCAGGGACAACGTACCTCTGTGCCTCCGATCGGTCCGGGTGATATTATGTTAGAATTGATGCCCCGCGGGCCATACTCGATTGCCACGTTATTCGACAGCGAGTCTACTCCGGCTTTGGCAACGGCGACATGTGTCTGCAGCGGGATTCCGGTATAGTGAATTGTTGCACTGACGAAAATAATGCGTCCGCCTGTGCCCGTAGGAGAGGCTGTGTTTGGCGGTAAAAACGTAAAATTAGTATATTTTGTGACGCGTATGCGGCAAGCACAATTGCACACTAGAACTCACGAGTAACTCCGTCCGACTTGTGTTTTTCAGCGGATTCGAGGAGGTAAGGGAGGGTGGCTTTGAGAGTATTATACGATCCCAAGACATCGATGTCCATGACGGATTTGAAGGCGTTGACTGAAAGCTGATCGATTGAGGCAAGGAAGTTCCCAGCTGCGCCAGCACTGAATTTTTGGCAATGATCTAGATTAGCATACATATCACCATACCTCCAGAAACCGGGGCACGTAAAGCTCAGGTTTACTCGTAAAATTTCCTAGCCCGGCTCTTGCATTGCATGGGGAAGGAATCTAGAAGGGTATAAACGTACATAACGAAGTCGATTGCGCCCAACTCCTTCACACAGCGCTCAGCGGCACTTTTCAGGCTATCAAAGCTCCGGACGTCAACACCGCCTTGTCCAATAACCTTTGCTCCAGGGCGTGCTGTAGCAATGTCCTTGGCCATTCCCTCAGTTTTCTCGACATTCCGCCCGAGAATGAATGCGTTGGCGCCTAGATGTACCATTGCGCGCACCTGGGCGCTGCAAATGGTACCGGCACCGCCGGTACAGAATACAACTTTGTTATCTGCCGATTCGGAGAGAGATGGTTAGTTTCGATGCCTTTGACTTCGGGATGTAGCTGTATTAGAGAGCTATGCTATGGTGATAAGGAGGTAGGAGAAGCATACCAAAGATTCCATCCTTCCACACCTCACTGACGTATGCAGACTTGGGGAGAGACATGCTGGAGATGAAGATTTAGAGAGAAGAAGAAAGCTGTATCTAGCGATTTGATGCGGGTTCCAATGCAATGTTGGTTGTCTGTTCACGTGGGTGAACCGAGGAGCCCTGAGATGTGACAGTTTGATGGGCAAGATAATTGTCGAGCTTTAACCACCGGAACGAAGGGAAGACATTTGGACCGTCTCTTTCAGTTTGCTTGGACTCCGAAACGTTGACGTACAGTTATGATACAGGTGTGGGGGAATCTAGACGTAGTTATACGCCCGTAACTTGTAACTAGGGGCTATCGGACCTCGGCGCAACAACCGGCTAGAGCATACGGAGTAACTAGTTGCCGGGAAAAGAGCTGTTTGATGCACTGAGGCTGGAGAAAGACCAAAAGCTTATACCCTAGCGGTGGGAGCTCCATATCTCATTATTATATTCAACCCTCTACTATGCTTCTGTTTACTCGCAGTATCGATCTTATCTTTAGGTTCAATGCGATGACGATTCTGCTGACTTCTGGGGTAAAAACAGCCTCGGCACAGCCGCCTGAGCAGCTCTTGTGCTCTTGTGAGCGCCCAGAGATGGTTGGTTCCGCTGCAACTGGCGTTGTCGGGAGCATCCTCTGGACAGCGAGCTAATATCGAGTAAAGAGATGCCTGATAAAGGATCCGATTGGGTCAGAGTCTCTTCAGGAAACGAACTAACGGAAATATTTTGGTTTTCCGAGTGCAATGTGATGCGATTCCTGCTGGTTTGGCTGTATGGAATGCCCGACTGCTGTGATTGGCTATTTAAATAGGCCAAGATGACTGTTCCAGCATCTTGACATCAACCTCTCCTCTAACAACACCGCAGGCAAAAACACCTTCAACAGATTTTTTTTTTTCTTTAATCCACATCTTTTTGCTGCTTAGGACATTCTTATCTATAGGGCATAAGTTCCCATTGGCGGGGTAGCCATTGTTGCTGCCGCTATCTACCTAGCATCCGTGAGCCCGTCGCGTGGCGAACTCCGGGGCAAACTCATCAGCGCACATCTACCAGTTTTAGTCTATCGTATGCGACAATAGATATCAATCGCCCGCCATGGCTTGTCCTATTACAGTTTCCAAGTTTGTGGGGACCATTTCCCTGGGCCTCTTAACCGTATGTGATCTCCCATTAAACGATTACTGCATACAATGGCCCTACTGCCATACAACGAACATCGGGCTAGGGGAATACAAATGCCCCCGAGAATAAATAGAGACTTGGCAATCCGGGTTTAAGGACTGACACATGTACGAATCATCAAATATATAGGGCATTTCATATGCCACGTCCACGATCGCAATTCCATCCCTCCAATCCCTTCCCGACGCTTCCAGCGCTTCCCGAACCCTCAAAGAACTGCAAGTGCGCACCAGCAAGCATGTCCTCAGACTTAGCCACATCACCGCCATTACTCTCTTCACCGCCTTCACTCTGTCGTCCCCGCGTAGAAGACACCCGTACCTGATCTGGACGGCACTTACCGCCCTAATTGGCGGGGTAGGCCTGGAATGGTGGTACAACCGCGAAACACTGACATGGAGGTCGCTATCAGGAAGTTTGGGTGGATTTTGTCGTTGCAACGGATCCGGATTTGGTGTTATCTCATGGGGATCTGCCCGTGCTGGTGCGAGCGCTAGTACCGGAGGATCCGTACCTGTGAGAAGCGAGGAGGAAGACTCCAACGGGAACGGAAGCGAGATTGAAATTGTGGGCGAGGAGGAAGCTTCATCTCCCACCGCCGCGGCCGGTGCTCCAGCCACGAGCGTAGCGACACCGCAATCGGACGACGATTTGAATGTCAATGGTGAGGCTGTCCAAGCTGAGATGGAGAAAGAGCGCAAGTTTCAGAGGCTGAGGATGTGGACGCTTGGCCTGGGTTTCTCCATGGGTGTGGTTGGGATCTGGGGTGATGGGGTCTAAGTTGAGTCTGCTGATTTATGACACTATTTGGTGGAGGTGGTGCTAAGCTTCTGTCTACCTCTATGAGGCTTCTTTGGACAGACATGTGTATGCGAGCAGCAAGCTGCCACCCATTGTTTGGACGACCGCCAAATTTCTATATATTCCTCATCATTACCTTCTCTTTATTGTACATGTACAAATTCGTTGTGATTTTCTAGTGAGAAGAAAAGAGAAAAAATGAACTAAAGGAAACAGCTAGTATGCAGGTTTATGAGAGCAGCAATGCTGGAAATTTCAAGTCGTTTTCTTCTTATTTTTATTTTTTTATGTTTCAATGATTTTTGCGAAGTATCTTCCGCGCTCTTATCCATATATTCACTTGCTTACATGGCAATCTCGCCTTCTCGCATGTACGATTTATCTCCCATCTTTGACGATATAAAATTAAAGCATGGAATGCTTCGTTTCTTATCTCTCTCTCTCTCTCTCTCTTTGTTTCCAGGTCGCTATCAGCACACGGGCGAATTGGAGCTTTCTGAGACCTACCTACCGATTAGGTAGTTTAAAATATCTCCCTCAAAGTCATTGGCACTAGTTAGTCCTAGAGGTGAGCTGACTAGTACGTACGCCGATTCAATGTTTCGTTTTTAAGGCCCTTCTTATTTCAGTGCTACATGCACATCTGTAACCGTGTATGTTGCCACGGACAAACCCTACCGTAAACCTGCTAATTGTTTGCTATTAGGAAACGCAACACCCGGCGACAACGGCTTGATGTATGTGCTGGCCTTCCTCCTACGCTCTTTGCTGCTTCATCACGGGCAACCCATCAACGCCCCAATCAGATATTCCACTTGCATTCTTTCGTAGCAGCCACAGAGTGCTCAGCAGCACTTCATTTAATATTGCTCCCTCATTAATTCTATTTCCAGCCACACTAGAATCCAAGCGCAATGCCCAGAACTTTCCATTTCTCCCCGCACAGGGAGGAGGGAGGGTTTGCCAGATTCTGCTGGCAAGACCGTTTCCCTTCCTGGTGTTCTACAACAACTGTGCTGCGACCACTTTTGTCAGATGAGATCTACAGTGAGTAAGTCCCTCACTTTTCATTCTGCTTGTGTCCACACTGCTAAAAAAAAAAAAAAGAAGAAGGGGGTCATTCCCGCCTCTCTAGCTCTCTACGCGCAAAGGTGGCCGTAGGTGTTTTACAACCATCAGTTACAACCTGCCGTGCATTTGACACTGCCAAATGTTCAAGGGGACGGTGATTCGTGCGGTGGGTTATACCGGTAGTCCTACTTTTCTTTCGCCAGGCGACATTTTATTTTTGGATAAGGGCCGAAAAATTGCTGGAATCCACCGATTGGGATTCACTTCAACGCGACATGGAATGGAATCGAATGTAAACTTTTCTTAGCCCTCAGCCTTGGTTTGATCCATATGGTTCGCATTGCTTAAGTCTCCGACAAAATGCGATTGGTGGTGTTGGGACTTGGGATGTCTCCCTCTGTTGCGGGGCGGAAACTTTTGTCCAGACGAGATGGCAAGTGTTATGGAGTTCGGGCAATATAATCCAGTTTGCGGATGAATCAATGGGCCTCTGCGTCGGCATTCAAGCTAGAAATCAATAACATGGCCGCACATATTTCTATCCGCTATGGCGGTCCAATTCCCCCCTTATGCCATGGTGACCTTTTGGACACAATGTATGTTACATGTACATGTACATGTGCAACATGGTTTTCGACAAGTTACTACCGCTTTACCGGGTGTCATCGTTTGGGAGACAGCCTTCGCTGGCACCATGCGAGATATCTAACCTATCCCTACTGATCCATTCTGCGATCCCGCCTGCTCTCAAACAGCAAGATTTTGCTTCTGCACTGAGGCTATATCGGCAGGGGAATCCTGGATGGTATTCAAGGGTGATAGAGGCGTTCTATGAACAATGAGGTAACACGTCAATACTAATGTGAAGGTTGGTATTTGCCGTCGGACTAAAGCGGAATACTGGAGGAGGAGTATCAGAATCAGAAAGCCATCCCTGCTCTACTAGGGAGCATGGCACTCATCCGAAGGTTGGTTTGCACGGTACTTCCCGCTTCGAAAAAATAGTGTTTAATGAAGGGCATTCAGCCGCAATATCTGATTCCCCTCCTCCGGAAATTCAAGTAGTCGGCAATATTCTATGATTGAACTTGCCACATACGTGATTTTTAGATAGAGGAGAATAGTCCAACTTGTCGTGTTTCCACCAGGCGCACGTCCGGTAAAGAAAACATACAGACCCCCCCACCCAATCTCGACTCAAGAATAGAGAAATTTACAATTTCGAAACCAAGCCCTGCTCAATCTCCTTCTTCGCCTCTTCCCTCAGCAACCTTTTCAAAATCTTCCCACTCGCATTCTTCGGAATCGCCTCAACAAACTTCACCCCGCCAGTTAAATACTTATACTTCGCCAACTTCGCCCCCGCAAACTCCTGCAGCTCCCTCTCCGTCAACTCCCGACTGGCCGGGATAGGCTGGCGCACCACGTACGCGCGCGGGTGCTCAATCTTCTCCTCCTCATCCCCCTTAAACGACACGCCAATGACCGCCGCGTCCATAATCAGCGGGTGCGAGAGTAGCACCGCCTCAAGCTCCGGAGGCGCAACTTGGAACCCGCGGACTTTAATCAGCTCCTTTTTCCGGTCGACGATGTACCATTTCTTCGTCTTTTCGTCGCAGTAGCCGATGTCGCCAGTCTTGAACCAGTCGCCGTCAAAGGATTCAGCGTTCGCGCCGGGGTTTTCGAAATAGCCCTTGATAATTGTGGGGCCGCGTACGCAGATTTCACCCCGCACGCCATAGGCAGAAATGTTTTTGCCATCATCGTCGATTAATCTAGGTAAAACATTTATTTAGAATTGGAAAAATCAGAGCGCAAAAAGAAAAGAAAAGAAAAAAAAGAAAAAAAAGGGGAGGCAAAGGGGAAAGGGGTGAGGAGCGATCAAAAACTCACCTCATCTCAAGCGATGCCACTGGCCTCCCCACAGATCCCGTATCGTCGTTTTCGGGGTATGCAAACCTTGTCGCGACGCAAGTCGTTTCAGTCATGCCCCACACCTGCGTGTAGCTCGCGCCGGGGCCCATGATGGACCGAAAGGCAGCCTGGACACCCTTATCCAACGGTGCTGCACCGACGGTGCCCTTTTTCGTATTTTTCAAGTACAACTTTGTGGCATATGGCGATTTCACGATAGCGACAGCCATGGGGGGAACGGTGATGATGTCAGAGACGTTGTATTTTTTGCATGCTTCTAGGAATGGTAGCAGCTCGAAGCGTCGCATCATATACAGTGCATGGCCGGCCTTCAGAGCGCTGACATGAGCTGCCGGCACGGCTGCAGCGTGGAAACATGGAATTGCTACCACTCGGGAAATCTATGCAAAGTGTCAGATATACATATGTTTTGCTTTTCTGTTCTGGTGAATTTATGATTCAGTGTATGGGGACATTTTGTTTGCTGTCTATTGGAAAAAGTAAGTTAGGGGGATAATGATAACGTAACGTACCTGAAAGGTAATATTCTTATTTTCCTCCGCTACCATATGCTGAGCGATCAAATTCTGATGACTAATAACTGCAGCCTTCGGCAAGCCCGTCGTCCCACTGCTGAAAAGACGAGCAGCCGTGGTATTCTTGCAGATTTCGGGGTCATCGAAACGAACCCAATCGGCCTCGCCATGCTTTAGCAGCTCAGTCCATGACCTATGGCTCGGCGGTACGGGTCGGCCCTGCGTATTGAATACCCAGATGTTCGAGGTCGGGATATTGGTATCCCTTGCTGCTGCAACGAGGTTGTCCAAGATTTCCGGCTCTGAAATCAAAAACGATACTTTCGCAGTCTTGATATGATGGGCAAGTTCGAATTGCGTATAGCCCGGATTCGTACCTGCGAAAACACCACCTGCGCCGACAGCGGCGAGAAAGATCATGGAGTAATAGACCTATTTGTACCCCGTTAACATTTGATATATATAGGAATTTCGGGTGCCAAAATCTCCATCTTTTAAATTCCCGTCGTTTTTATTTCCCGCTTTTCTCCCCGGTTCAATTTGGGGAACTTTAGCGCAGTTTGCCAGGAGTGCAATTTGATTTGAACCACATACATCGTTGAAGGAGTGTATATTGAGGCAATCGCCCTTTTTGAACCCAGCAGCCCTCAGCCCCGCAATGAGCTGCCGGATGATCTTTCTAGCTTGATTGAATGAGATCGAGCAAGAGGGATCTTTAGCATCTATGTAGACCTAGAAAGAAAGAAATATACATGCCTGGAGTTAGCTTCTTTCTTTTCTGTTATCGATACAGACAACAACTTAAAATTTACTATAGACATTGCAAAAATATTGAGGCTCACCGGTCTATCTTGATCATACGACGGACTGTCGAAAATCCACGAAAGTATATCCTTGGAGGGCAAGTCTAGGTATCGTTCTGGTTTGAAATACTCCATGTTTGCAAGTTGGGGGGAAGTAGGGCTTGTGTGAAATATCACGATTGGCGAGAGAAGAGAGAAAGGAAGAAAAAAGATAACCTAAGAATAAGAGTCTTTTGCGTATTCTGCAGAATGCTCTAAAATCTCCTCTAATAGGTTCCAAGGGGGGTATCGTATACGAGGCGGAGTGGAAAGGAAACAAAACCCCGTTGTGTTTGATTGACGGAGTAGTTGTTAACACAACGGACCGTCCTCAACGTCAAGATAAAATAAAAAAAAAAAAAAAAAAGAAGAAGAAGAAGAAGAAGACGGACAGTTTATACATGAATAGTGCAAGGTGCAAACAAATCGAGTCTAGAGAAAGCACACAGCATTTAATATTTATTTGGATATCGGCGTCTATAAGAGCCCTGTGCCGCTGTGCGTATTATGATGACGTGAGACGAGCAGCGAAGCTAGCTAACCATTTAGTTAACTATTGTGCATGTAATAATGCTCATAGCATCCAATACAAATCCATTCCCGGCAAGGAGATATTTGGCCCCAATGGCAGCACGGCCGGAGAGGGCGGGGGCCTATCTGAACAACAGCAGCAGTATGCGCCAAATGCGACGAAAACGCGGCGCTGAAGCTGATCACTGATTAGAACCCGAGGGAGAGTTGCTCCCTACTCCGCATGCCCCCGCAAAGAGCGACGGGACCTTGGCTGGAGATGAGCTACCCATGGCAGCGAGCCGAGGAGCCGGGCCATTTGTGGGGGGGGAGGGACGGACATCTGGAGTTCCTGAAGTTATGAAGTTAATATTTGGCATGGCATGGGAGGGATAGAGCTTCCCCGCAAAACCTCTAACTCTAGCAAACTGGAAGGAGAAAGGAGGGCCAAGGCTGGCTTCAGGAGGCTTCTGCACCATCTGTGATATGATATGATTGACATTGTGTTAGCAGATGTCAAAGAAGTCTGTAACTAGGCAGGGAATTACTAATCAGCATCAACATCCACCGAACAAAGAATGGCTTTGGAAAAGAAGCTGTGCTTGAGCAAGGACATGATGAAGAGACAGGGTTGCTCAAGGGCCGTCGCATCTCCAGCACAAACAGAGTTACAAACAGAGTTGTAGCTCATGATTTTAGTTGCATAGGTCCTTATGGCCATATACACTTGCCCAAGAGGGGGGAAGGGGGAGGAGGAGGGGAAAGGGGGTTTGTTATCAACAATATCCTCTGTAGAAAAATTCCAACTACTCTTCCTCACAATTGTAAAGTAATTCCCCTCCCTCCCGCAGCAGAAGCACCATACCATACATCTTCTCATTCCTCTATACTTCCTCAATACCCACATAGTTTATAGTTAGCCCCCTCTACGCAAAGAAGAGCTATTATTTCCATCAAAGGAAAATCTAAAACAGTCTCCCTTCTCTGCTCTACTATAAATATATATATATATAAAAGGCAAGCAGTAGAACGGGGGGGGATCCCCGCTAACTAATCATTTTATTCAAAGTTAATCATTCCATTCCGTCGCCTCACATCCATGCCCTTCTGGCTATCTCACCATCTACCGCTACAGAAAAATCAACCTGATTAAAATTGAAAAAAAAAAGAAGACTACAAATACAACCCCTCTGGCTCCCCCTCACTCTTCGTCTTCAGCACCCTCTCCCTCGCTGAGCGGAAATCAGCCATCTGCACACGCATCCGCCGCTCGCGCAGCGCCATCAGACCCGCCTCGGAGCATATGGCTTTAATATCTGCACCGGAGAGGTCGTCCTTTTGGTTGATGAATTCGTCGAGATCGACGTCGTCGCCTAGGGACATTTTGGAGGTGTGCAGGGTGAAGATCTTTTTCTTGGTGTTTTCTGTGTTTTGCGGGTGTGTGAGTGGTTAGTAAAATAGCGAAATACAAGGTTGGGGTAGGAGAGGAGGAAACAGAGGAGGAAACAACTTACGATCAGGATTCTCAAAGAGGATCTTCCGATCGATACGGCCTGGGCGGATCAGGGCAGGGTCGAGGGTTTCGATCTTATTCGTGGCCATGATCACCTTGACGTCGCCGCGGTCATCGAAGCCGTCGAGCTGATTGAGCAGCTCCAACATGGTTCGTTGCACCTCCCGCTCGCCGCCTGATGTAGACTCGTATCGCTTCGTTCCAATCGCATCGATCTCATCGATAAAGACAATGGACGGGGCGTGTTCGGCCGCTACCTGGAAAATCTGGCGGACTAATCGGGGCCCGTCGCCCAGGTATTTCTGTATCAATTCACT
The DNA here is from genome assembly GCF_000003525.1 of Blastomyces dermatitidis ER-3. Lineage (NCBI taxonomy): Eukaryota > Fungi > Ascomycota > Eurotiomycetes > Onygenales > Ajellomycetaceae > Blastomyces > Blastomyces dermatitidis. The sequence continues at coordinate 444,286 of NW_025544783.1, read as the reverse complement.
ACCGACGATTCGTAGGAATGTGGCGCTTGTTTGGTTCGCGACGGCTTTGGCCAGCAGTGTCTTCCCCGTCCCCGGGCCGCCATAGAGAATGACACCCTTGGGCGGTTTGATACCCATTTCCTCGTACAGTTCTGGATGGAGCAGAGGGAGTTCGACGGCTTCTCGAACTTCCTGGATCTGAGACTCCAGTCCCCCAATATCCGCGTAGGATTCCGTAGGTGCCTTATCTAGTTTCATGACAGAGACCAACGGGTCTGCGTCATCTGTTAAAACGCCAACGACGGAGACGGACTTGTGATGCAGTAGGATACTCGCGCCAGGTTCCAGGAGGTCCTTGTCGACAAAGGACATGATGGAAACGTAATACTCTGGCCCAGTCGCGGTGGAGACGATGGCGTGGTCGTCGTCAATCATCTCTTCCAGATTACCGACGCCCATGGGACTCCCGCGCATGTCATCGACGCGGCTTCGCTCGTCTGCATTCCGATCTAGGGACTCGAGATCATCGCTGGTTGCGGGGCGTTGAGACGCCTGAGCCTTTGTCTTGCGGATGCGTTCTTGGTTCTCGACATATTCCTCTTCAAGTAGCAGGTGGTCGTGGATGCGTTGCATGCGGAGGTATTTCAGTTTGCAGCGGGAAGTTGGGTAGATGGCAGGGAGTTTTGCGGAGGCGTTGGGGCCGGCCTGCTTCCGCTTCTTCCGGCCGATTCTGGTGGTTGGCTGTGGAGGAGGCTCATACTTTGGCTTCTCCTTCTGTTCCGGCGTTAGTATATATACTCTCGATTGTAAGGATAGTAGGCGCGTGAAGAGGCTGAGAGCTTTTGGGGAGGTTATTGGAAAAAGCGTACCTTCTTGTCCTTGTCATCCTGGCCTTCACCGGGGCCGCCGCCACCCATATTTGACTGTTGATTTCCCTGTAGACGCATATAGGTGAGTATCTAGTGTATTGGAAATTACGGATAGTTTAAAGCTATGCAATGAAGGGGACCAGTCAACATACCATTGTGGCAAGCTTACGCCAGGTACGGGGGGGGGATGCGACAACAGGTTGTTTTCTTCTTCCTGGATGTTGAAGAGCGGACAACGAAACAGGAGAAATGAGAAGACAAGGTGATGAACCCGGAATGTATCCTTCGAGGTACTGGTAGTTGGGATGAGCAGCTAAATAGTTGTTGGTGAGGGAGGAGGTTGGTATCTTTGTCGTGCTCAATGGAATGTGATCTGGCGAAGAGCAACGCAATAGCAGTTTGGTCGGTTTGATGTGTTTGATGTTTGATTTCCTCATCCAAGCTCAGCTCGATTTAGTCAGCCGCCAAGATATATGCCAAGAGTATACAATCACAATCACGTGATGGATCCAGTCACCCCACGTCAGATACAGTGTAGTGTAGATATCTATACATTTGGATGTGAGGATTAACAGACACAGACATCTGACAATGGCAAGGTAATAATAATACAGAGCAAAATGGAACGTAATGGTTTTTACGCTCTATACTCTATAGGAATACTATTAGACCTATGTAGATATCTTGGTTACACTGCGCATAGTTCTTCCAGACCTGCGTAGCTAGCAGTGTTAATGTATCAATGTGACACAACCTAGATACAAGTACTAGATATGAGCAACTCCTCTTAGGGATCATATGTCAAGGCACCTATTTATTTATAAACAACACCCCAGATAGATCAAATCAACCTCCGACGATGCGATTGCAGATCAGGCTCTGTCATCCAGCCATTTTGTTCGCCCTGTCATTTTTACTTCGCCCACGGCAAGGCTTCAACAACCCCCTCAAGCATCCCGCCCCCAAAAGTCGGTTTATGACTGCTGCATTTTGTCGTAGAATCCCGTCGACCGAGAAAGAAGGCTGCCACTTCATCATTTGCTGCCCAGCGTGGTCGTGTCTTGCCTGAACTGCCCGTAGTTTGGGCTTTCATTTCAGTATTATAAGTATTATATCTAGATCTATCTGCCGATGATTCCCCCTTTGAATTCATTCAGGCCATAGATGTTATATATACAGACAGTCTGTAACTTACTTTTAACTATTTAATTATTTTAGTTGGCTTCTTTGAGTATATTCTGTCTGGACGCAGCCTTTGTCCAGCCTAAACCGCTTCCTGTCCTCCTGTCTGTCCCCCCCCAAACCCGGAGACCAACGCCAACTGCCAGCGATCTTCTTCCCCAAGCCTTTTCTTTCTACTTCTTCTTCTTCTTCTTCTGCTTCTTCTTCTTCTTCTTTCTTTCGACATCGTACTGTACAACCCTCAACCATTCCCAACGGTTTCTTCACCACCAGACCAGCTTACCTTCTTCGCGTTCAAGCATTGCAGCAAATCCACCTTCTACTTCTTCTTCCTCGTGTCTATAGCCTCATCCTCTTGTCTCCTTCCGCTCCCTGTCACCATCACATCACCAGCCCCAACCAAGGTGACTCACTCAAATCACTGGCCCTCAGAGAGAGAGAGTTTCCAGTCATTATTTTGTTGAAACCCTCGTCTGAATACTCCCGCCAGTTGCTTCCCCTGGTCTCCGTTTCGTATTGACCGCCAGCGTTGCCGCTCTGTCCGTTGGCTACTGAAAACGAATAAAGCCTGGTATGTGAGTGACTAGTTAACTATCCTAGCTACCCTTTGACCAAGAACATATATATAGTTCCCGCGCATCCCTCCCTGTTCACTCCTCCCCTTGACTCTTTTGCATGCTCCAACGCCCATACGTTTTTCCCAGCGTTGTTCCCTTCTTTGCACCTCTCCCCATTTTGAATAACTTTCTTCTATGCCTTGATGACTGATACTGTGGGGCTTCCCCATATCCCAACCAGAGTAAACCAATCAGTCTCCCGCCTTGGCCCTTCGTCGACTTGGTGTACTATTTAGCAAAAGCTAGCGTGTCTGCCTTGGAACGGGGTGCTCGGCCCTTCCGCATTTTCCCTTTTTTGATAAGCCCCAACGGTAAAACTACAAAGCCATCGTCGTCACCCCCCCACAACGACAACCTGCTCGAAAAGCACGGGAATAAACAGATCTCACGTACCGACTGAAAGAAAAGACATAAATACTTCTCTAAATAAACCGATTACCCCCCCCTCTTATTTCACTATGACCTCGAACCGTACCCGCCGTATCGCCAAGGAGCTCGCAGATATCCATGCAGACCAACACTCGCATATCTTTGCTGATCCGGTTGGGGGCGGGGATGACTTGACACATTTGAGAGGCTCCTTTCGAGGCCCTCCCGGATCTCCTTACGAGGACGGAACTTACTACATTGATATCAAGATACCCTCCGAATACCCTTTCCGCCCGCCTGTGATGAGGTTTATAACCAAGGTCTGGCATCCGAATGTCAGCAGTCAAACTGTAAGTCAGACGCACGCAAACCCACCGGAAGCGCATCATCTCCACCCACGGAAATACTAAGGATTTTGCTAACGGATAATTCCGTTTATCATCATATATCATAGGGTGCCATCTGTCTCGACACCCTCTCTACCGCCTGGTCTCCTGTCCTCACCATCAAATCCGCCCTGCTCTCCCTCCAGTCTCTCCTTAGCACACCCGAGCCCAAAGACCCCCAAGATGCAGAGGTGGCCAACATGCTCATGCGGAACCCCAAGGAGTTTGAGCGGGTTGCGCGCCAGTGGGCCGTGCAGTACGCCGGCGCGCCCAAACAGCACCTGGGTGAAAGCAGCGGGGGCGCCACGGATGATTCTATCCGTATGCAGCAACAGAAGTCGAAAGAAGAGCAGGAAAAGGAGCAATTGGCTGCGTATGGAACCCCACTCTCTCCTCAACCCTTTCTTCTTCCGTCAAGCGGTTGCGTATTTGTTTCCTTCCCTCTTAAAAGCTGCATATATTTAAACAACCCTCTGCTAACCAGTGTGTGTGTTAACTACAGTTACGACGGCTACAATAAAGACCTTGTCGATCGATTCTGCCATATGGGATTCGATGTGTCCCGGGTGGTGTCCGCATTCAAGTATGTTGGCATTGACCGGATGGGCGGCGAGGATTACGAATTGGAGGAAGCATATATGGGTGACGTTACGGCTCGTCTTCTTGGGGAGCCATAATGGTTTTTTGTTATTATTATTTCCCCATTTTTTTCCCCCGGTTCTTGCATGATCCATTTGACGAATCTATATATGGAGAAAGTCGTATGGGGGAGCTGCATCGCACACAGCGCCGAATTCCTATGTTTATTTTGCCTTTTCGTTCTCCCCTTCCTTGACCTCTAGTCTCGAGAGAGCTCTCCGTTCTACGCATGTTTTAACCCTCTATTATTGGCTGAGCCTCTATGTTTTCATTTATAATTCCTCTCTGCTATTGTTACCATTATGTTCATCCCTCTCTGCCAAATCACATCCGAAATATGACGCGAACTTGGAACAGATTGATGGAGGAGGGGGGAAAGGGAAGCAAGCGTACGGTGCCTGGCGAATGATATGTGTTCTTTTCTACTTTTGCCTTTTGTTTTTATTTTTATTTATTTTGTTTGTCTGGAGCAAGGAAACCGAAAGAATTGAGCTTCTCCCATTACACGCAAAATCTCTATTATTACTCTTATTTTTGACGTCGTTTTTACTGATTTGGTTTTGAGTGATTGGATGAGTTGATATACTGATTGGTTTGAGAATTTTTTTAATTTTTATTTTTGTCTATGGCTATCTATATAATTATATCTTCAATAATACTTGGATACGTATTTTGTCTGTGTGGTTGTGTGTGTACGGAGCTCATAAATATTTAAGCTGCCCATGTAAAACTCTGGGGTCTCGTTAGCTAACCATTCCTCTCCAGGCCAGCTTTCTTTCTTCCTCACTTCCCCACCCCAAAATTACTCCGATGGCTACAAAATCCCCATGCTATACATACCATCAATAACGTCATGAACTTAACCTAAACCCCACGCCAAAAGCCGCACACCTCTACCTCTCCCTTACGAAAAAACATAAACATAAAAACCCTAAACACATCCTGCAATAACCATGCTCGAAGACGACATCTACCGTACCTCCTCACAGTATCGCCTCTGGTCCTTCACCGAAGAATCCCTCCACTCGATACGGGCCAATACCAATGCCGTTGCCGGTGAGCGAGTTAGGGCCGCGATACGGCGGGCTACAAGGGATGTGCGATCGCAGCAACCAGCAGCAGCAACAACAATCACAACAACAGGCCCGAGGTCCGGGAGCGGTACGCCAAACGCAACTGGCGATGCGGATGATGGCAAAACGGCGGAGACGGGGGTGGGTAATGGTGAGCAGGTAGCGGAGAAGGAGAAGGAGAAAGAGATTGAGTGTCTGACGACGGAGGAGGAGCTGGAGCTGGTGAGGTATTATTGTGAGAAGACGATGGAGTTGGGAGATGAGTATAAGCCGCCGCTGCCGACGGTGGTTAGGGTCTGTATTAGTCCTCTTCTTTATTTGGACAAATCGCTGGATGGGGGAGCTATCTTTTTTTTTTTTTTTTTTTTTTTCTCTTTTGGCCCTGGATCAATTGCTAATGAGCTGGTGCTTTGATCAATATCCGTGTTGCATGTAGGCCACAGCAATCCAATACCTCCGCCGCTTCTACCTCACCAACTCCCCCATGACCTACCACCCCAAATCCATCATGCCCTGCGCGCTCTTCCTCGCCACAAAGACAGAAAACTACTACATGTCCCTGCGTGCATTTGCAGAACACATCCCAAACTCCACGCCGGAGGATATCATCGCGCCCGAATTCCTCCTTACGCAGGGCCTCCGCTTCACCTTTGACGTCCGCCACCCTTTCCGCGGCTTGGAAGGTGGGATCATGGAACTAAACGCCATTGCGCGCGGGGAGGGCGCGCCGGGACCGCACCACCCAGAGCAAACTGCAGCTGGTCTGCAAAAGGCCATCCAATCGCTCCCGCCAGCCCCACTGCCTCCATCCTCAACGGCGGACGCGAAGCCCAGTGGTGGTGGTGGTTCTATAACCTCCCGCATCGCCAAGGCACATCACAACACCCGCGAAATCCTCCGTTCCGCCGCACAGTTGACAGACGTATATTTCCTCTACACGCCCTCTCAAATATGGCTCTCCGCCCTACTCCTAGCCGATAAACCACTAGCGGAATTCTACATCGACACAAAACTCATCCCATTATCACCACAATCCACTACCACCACCTCCTCCTCCTCCTCCTCCAGCCTCTCCAGCCTCTCCAACCCTTCACAACCATCCTCACACCTCTTCACAGCCCTCCGCACCAAACTCTCCCTCATCTTCACCGCCTGCACCACAACCCTCTCCACCTACCAAACAACCCACACCCCCACAACCGCCCTGCCACAAAACCTCAAACGCATCGGCAGGAAACTCTACCACTGCCAGAACCCCGAGAAGATAGATTTGCGCAGTTTAAACCGCACCGCGAAGCGCGAGGGGTCCTCTGCTGCTACGACGGGGGCAGGGACGCCGGCTGCGGCTGGCGAAGTTGGTGCTGCGGGTACTGGTCCTGGTGGTGAGGATGAGGCGGAACTGCAGCGGGCGGCGAAGAAGCGGAAGTTGGAGAGGGAGCGGTTTGAGAGGGAGGGGCAGAGGCTTTTTGGGGGGGATTTGATGGAGGAGAGGAAGAGGAAGGGTGGGGCGGTGGATTGATGGTGGGGCGGTAGTAGGTACTGTACATGTACATATACATTTGAGTACTCATAATTAGTACGGAGGACGGTTACCCTGTGGTGACCGGCAGGAGTGGTGTGCGTTTTTTGGGGGAAAAAGATCTGCTACACCTACCTACACTTCCGTTATCCACCTATCTACCCATGGAGTAATCGGAATAAAATCTACCATTGTGAGAGATATGGCTCCCATTTTTAATATGCTTCACGCACACTACAAAAGGGGCTTCATTGCCACCGTGCCCTGTCTGGATGGAAAGAGGAAACCGAGTGAAATGTACATACTGTATATCGTCAGAAAAATTTATACACTGTAGTATTCCCATATCATAAACTGCTAATTAATATCCAATTGAATTTGCCTACTGCAAAGACCTCGTTGCTTTCTTTCTTTCTTTCTTGCGTTCATTCATTCATTTGGTCTTGTTTTTTGTTGCCCTTTTGATAGACCTATCATAAATTCATTCCTCTTCAATAGGAATATATGTAATCGCGCAAGATTTTCCTCACCCCAAACACATAAGTTGGCAAAAACAAAGGGAATTGGGGTGGGGAAGGAGGGGGCCGCCGATATGGGCGAGAAAGGTTGCTGATATGGGCAAAAATAAGTACGGAGCACGGAGTATTCTCTATATGCATTTCTCTCGCGGATTTTTTTGTTCTGTTATTTTTTTTTTTCTTTTTTTTCTTTTCTTTTTCTTTTTTTTCTTTTTTTTTTCTTTTTTTTTTTTTCTTTTTTTTTTTTTTTCGCAGAATAACAATTAGACTAAGAATGAAAAGTGGACGAAAAATAAATAAATAAATAAACCATGGAAATCTTTTGGGTTCAATGAACTAAAAATGAGTCTCTATTTCGCGTGGCCGTTTGGCACAATGCTCCATAATTCAACAACAGGCTTGATTTTTTTAGAAAAAAAAAAATGTATATAAATAAAAAAAATAAAAACCAGAGCCAGCAAACCGATAGCGTATAAAACCCACTGGGCACGAATTAAAATAAGAGGGATAAAAAAAAGCCTCCAACTTTAAAAAAGAAACAACATACAAATGAAATCTATCTAAACCTGTCCAGCGGACAACATCTTTTTTCGCAAGTGGTCCTTATACTCTCCGATGCTACCATCCCATCGGCGGACGGTCTTGTGTTCGCAGACCATGATGTCCTTTGCAATTTTGTCGAGGAGTCTATAGGAACATATTAGTGGACGGAGGTAATGACAGAAGAGAGGAAACGGGGTCAAAGGAAGCTTTTAAAATATTAAAAGGAAACGCAGAAAATACGAACCTGAAATCGTGAGAAACAACAATGACACCACCGCTGAACGCGTTGATAGCATCAGCCAGACTGTCAATGGTGGGAATATCGAGGCCGTTGGTAGGTTCATCGAGAAGCAACATGTTCGGGCCCTCAATGGCCAGTAGCGCGAAGACGATTCTGCTTTTTTGGCCCTCCGAGAGAGTTCCCATGAGGGCGGTTTGTGCATCACCGCTCAACCCGTACCGACCCAGCTGCTGGCGCCAGTATTGGTAATCTTGACTCTTCTCCGGGTATTTGTCGCGGACGAATTCGAGGGCGGATTTTGTGAGGTCGAGCTGCTCTGCAGAGTGCTGACTGTACATTCCGAGCTTCAAGTGGGTGTGCCGTGAGACTCTGCCGCCGGTGGGGCTGAGTTTGCCCGTCATGATGCGGAGGAGGGTTGATTTTCCAACACCGTTTGGCCCGACAAGGGCGGTTCTGGAGTCCATATCGACACCGAAGTCGAGGTTCTCGTACAGGTTATCTTCTGGCTTTCCGCTGTAGGAGAATGTGACGTCATCAAATGAGAGGACTGGGGGCGGGAGCTTCTCAACATCTGCGAAACGGAATGTGAAGACCTTATCCGGGACGACAGGCTGGATGAAGCCGTCTGCCTCCATTTTGTCGAGGATCTTCTGGCGGGATTTAGCTTGTCGGACAAGGTTGGCATAGGTACCGGCGGACGCGATGAACTTCTTGATGTGGGCAATTTCTTCTTGTTGCTTGTGGTACGCCTTCATCTGATTGACTTCCTGGTCGTGGCGGACCTTGTGGTAAACGTCGTAGTTGCCACCATAGTAGATTAGCTTGCTCTGACGCATGTCAATCATGTTGGTGCAAACTCCGTTCAAGAAGTCCATGCTGTGGGAAACGAGGACGAGAGTGCGGTCCCATTTCTTGAGGTATTCTTCCAACCACACGCAAGCTTCGAGGTCCAGATGGGCCGTTGGGTCGTCGAGGAGGAGTAGAGAGGGTTTGACGAAAAGAGCCTTGGCCAGGGCCACTCGCATTCTCCATCCACCGGACATATCCTTCGTCTTCTTTTTAATGGTATACTTATTGAAACCCAGACCAGTTAAAATAAGGGATGCTCTCGTTTGGAAAGTCGAAGGGTCCATGGTTTCCATACGCTAAAAAAAAGAGATGTTAGCATTCACAGTTGGAAATAGGAAAAATGGGTTAAAAAGCGGGTGGCGATGCTGCAACTACACACCTCGTATAGATCTTCTAGGATAGGGCTCTCCGGGCCATCCTTCTCCAATATCTCCTCTGCTAATTTATCTAATCTCTCCATTTCGTTCTCTGCCTCCTTGACAACCCACTCAAGGGCTCCCAGGTCGCTAGGTGGCGCACCCTCGTTCAGCAGATAGATGTCGACGTGTTCGGGGATGGGGAACTCTCGCTTATCAATAGCCTTCATCAGTGTCGACTTTCCGCAACCGTTCTCGCCTAAGAGGCCGTATCGTCGGCCATAGGTGAGCTCGAGGATTGCATCGGTAATAAGTACCCGGCCGTGGAACACGAGGGAGACGGAGTTAATCTTGACGTCACGGCTGGAGGGAAGAGACGCAAGGACACCAGTGGTTACACGATCCGACAAGCCAAATTTATCCATCTGGGAGGTCAATTTCTTGACATCGGACAACTTGGAGGCGGAGGTTGCCGACTCTTCGGGGACAAATTCTTCTTCCCCGTTCACGGATGAGGCTCGAGATGCGTTTTTCGAGTTGACTCTGGACGACAGTCTCGATGTGGCGGACTTCTTCTTGTCATCTTTTCCGTCCGCAGCACGCTTTGCCTGACGAGCAGCCTTCGATGCCGATACCATTTTTGCGATTGTGTTCTTTTTTGCTTCTTCTTCGCGTTGTACTCGAATTAAAACCAAAGTATTAATAATTCCTGATTTTCTCTTCAAAATTAAGAAAAATATAAAACGGCGATCAATATCGTTAGCGAATATGCCTAACTGTGCTCGATGGAAATGGATCGAAATTATATTAAAGAAAAATGTATGACAATCTATGTCGATACTGAGAAGGGGCGGCGAAGGAAAAAGAAAAAAAAAAATGAATTAATGGAAAAAGACAGGGAGGGGGAGTGCACACATAGCGGGGTCTTGGCCTTATCGATAGAAAAAAGCCCTAATAGTGGGATGAACAAACAAGGTCCCCGAGAAGTCTAGTTTTAACACAAAAACAAATATAGATGACTTTTGAGTAAAGCAGGAGGAGGCAGTCTCTTTAATAGGATGGAAAAGGAGACTGATATGTGTATGTTCGGAAGGAAACTCGTTAGCAGAAAAAGAAGGAAAAAGGGAGAGTGTTTGGGCGCAGACAAGACTTGTTGACGTTGAAGTCGAAGTCGGAGTTGATACAGAAAAAAAAAAAGGTTGAAATTTCGAGGAATGACGTGGCTTAGGTAAGACGCCACTGCGCAGCTTGGCGTTTTGTGTAGGCTACTGGGGCAAAAGAGCTCAATCACCACCAGCGCCTGCTGGTAGAAGGGCCGACCAACCGCGGGACCCCCAACATTTTGAGCCGCGGAACATGCACGTGATACTGTCAGTCACGTGTGGTTCCAGGTGGACATTGGCAGCGCTTGCGGGTCGTGTTGACGTCGGTTGTGTGAGCCTGTCTCTGAATTCGACCCTGACAGCCCTGCTGGATGGCGGAAATCGAAAGGCAAAGTGAGACGGCTACGATTGGGGTGAGGCTTGTTGCGGAAGGGAACTGTGGAACATCAAATACGTGCATTCACATGCACAGGTGCGGAGGCTACATGTAGGCACTGGGGTTGCGGGCCACTACTCTGGTCTTGATTCAAAGCCAGGTATGAATTCACATTCATATTCACTGGGACCTGAATTAGCTAATGATTCTGCCGAAGGAAATGGTAATATACTCCTAAATTCGAATAGTCAGGGACCCTAGATAAACCCCATTGATCGCAAGACTTTTGAAGGTCGTAAATCATTCCATTTATTATTCTATATAGGCTTTGTTGACAGAGAGCTCTAACCGTTTTATTCGTCTATATCCGTTTACTCAACAGGTCTAAACATTGAACTTCTTCGGGTGAAAGGACAAGGCCATCCGATATTATCACCTGCCCACCTCGTATCACTATCAACTGGTCCTGTTTTGACATCTGTCGTATCATTATCGCACTCCCTGTCGGCGTGCGTTCATCGTCATCGGAAGATGCCATTTCCTCTAGGTCCTTCTCTGGCCTCTCGGCTGGACGAAGATTTTCCGGCGTCCACCAGTACAAGGGGAACCTCCTTTGGATGTTGTTTAGCAGAAGGGCTGTGGCCAGAATAAGCGAAGAACTAAGCATCACAAGAGGAATCAGCAGCCATCCCAGGCGTCTGGTTCCCGGATCTATGCATGCCATCAACGCAGTGGCTCCGGCAGGTGGATGTATCGTTTTGCTGAATATCATGGCCGCAACAGCGACTGCACATGCCACCGGCCCACCAAGCCAGAACCAAGATTCTGCATGAGGATGCAAGGCAAACAATTTCGCGATCCCGGCCCCTATGACTGATGCGATTATTTGGCCTAGAAAAGCATTTCGAGGTTGTGCGAGTGGGGAATCTATGGAGCAGTATTCAAGTACGGCAGTAGCACCCTGTTGATAAACTGGTTAACACTTCACTATTGACAAAGCAAGCAAGAGATCAAACAAAGAAATCAAATCAAGAGGGAATATGACAGCGTCTTTTGCCCGAACCAATGGGTACTATGAAAGGATCTGGAATGGGACTAGAAGGACAATTCTTGATGTTATTCGGACGGGTCGTCGACTCACGAAGCTGCTAATCATGGTAAAAGAACCATGTGCTTGGAAACGGGGAATATTTTTTGTTACTGCAGCAACAATGGCCAGCCCGCAGAACACACCAACAATGGACCAGAGCATGACCAGAACATTGCCGGGTTTTTTTGGTGGTTGTGTCCTATGACCTAAGAAATGGGCCACCGGGCGGGGTATAAGATGCCATCGAGGATAGGGAACATAACGATTGAGAAGCCTGTCAATATCCAGGTCACAATCGTACAAGCCGGGCATCGGTATATCCAGTCTTCAGAATGAGTGGAAGCGTTGAGATGATTAAAAGAGAGTAGAAGAGAATCATTCAAGGAGAAGGAAGAAAAAAATATAAGGAAAAAATACGGAAAGACGGCATGAAAGTCCCGGATCACCATGCAACTGTTGGGGAGGGGTCAAACAGTTTCTATATATATATAGAGTCTATGGGAACTCGAGGAGGGGAAGATGAAACAGAATAGAAAAAAAAAAAAAAAAAAAGATAAAAATGCCTAGGGCGTGAAGCCGTTGAGCTGAGTCAGAACGATAATAGAACGATAACTACAGGCCGCCTCAGCACCAGCGGATTACGACATGACATGCCGGATTTGAAGATTCACGGTCAACATAATAATAGCGGGTGAAAAAATTTCCCCCCTCTGACATGTTTATTCCGCTTGGTTCGATGGGCGGTTTCTCCGCGGATTGCACGGTGCAACGGCAGTGTCAGGAAAGACTGAAATAATAATAATAATCCTCTGGCCCCAGGCAACGGGGGACCCATTCTTTTTTGCTTGTGTTTTTTGCGGCAGCTTGGTGATTTTCTCATGGCCATTTGGGGCAGAAGAGACCGCCGTACCTGCCAAGCTTCGGAGGGTGGCGTCGCGTGAGTCCCGTGACCTGGAACATCCCAGCCATTGCTTCAAATCCGCCAACCAGAGCGCGTTGATTGGGTTCGTTCGGCCCGCGGTCGGTCGAAGACCGCAAATAGTCTAGCGGTGTTGTCGCCATCGTGGCCAGACACAGGCGAAGACGACGTGATTCTCGCCCAGCTTCGTCCGTATTACCAATGCCGGAACCATTCTGCGGCTGGCAAACCTTCCGAATTGCGTGCATTGTCAGAGCTGAGAGATATCGCACAGGCAAAACTACAGCCTACAGGAGTGGAAGGTATACTGCCACATATGCTTGTCAATATGTAACAGAAACAGATAACGCCCAAAGATATCGGATTTATCGCCTTCTATCGGTTCTCTCGGATGTTCGGTTGATATCCGCCCTTCAAAAGATGGAACATCACGTGATATAAATATTTTTGGAGGTTTCCCTTTCTTGGCTCCAGCCGCCAGAGCTTGAGTTTGTGCAACTTTTTCCAGATTCAAGCTTTTTATTTCACCGGCTGTGTTGTTCAGGTCAGTGCAACCGGAACTCGGATGGTGAAACTGATTGAGGGAGCTGGGAAAAAGTGGATTACACCGTGATATACTCCACGCATGGTTTTGCCCAAATGAATAACTGTAATCCGATGACCTACATATATCGCTGCTATCTCAAGCGGATGATGAAGACTCTTTGGAAGTCTAGGTTTGAGATTAGATAGGTGCAGCAATGACGCAAATGCTCATCCCCGGGGTGTTTGTTCGTTTTCCTCATTTTTCCTCATTTCTCCCGTGTTTCCTCGGGCAAGACGGAATAATGAACTTTGAGATCTATGGTTGCAAGGCACCTTGTGGAACGAAGATATCTATCTAGACTTGCGGAAAATAAATTTCTTGAACTTTCAGCCCATTTTATAATGTTGGATATGCCAATAGCTGCTATATATCGTGACACTCCTCTCCGTTAGTTATTATATAGTTTTCTTTTTGCTTTTTTCCTTTTGGGAGGGTGGGGTTGGGTTGGGGCGGGGAGGATCATTGTCACAAATCATTTCCTCTAACTTATTGAGATATAGTCTGATCCTCTCTTAGCTGTTTACAAACGCTGAGCTGGTCAGCTCGCCTCTGATGCAGTATCGTTATCTTCTGTACACATGTAACCCTCGTTATTCATTGTTTAACGCGTTTATAAAGTCCTGCCTGCTTGATTCTTCTTGAGCCCTGTTTTGTCGGTGGGTCAATCTCATGGTCCTCAAGCTAGCAACCAGCACCACCAAACTCGACACAATATGTCCATCACAGATGTGAAAACATTGAGATTGAGACATGGGTTTCTCCGGTTCGTCACGGCAGTAATAGAACCACCACCCAGATACGTTCGACTGTGCGAGAATGTTGATAGCAGGCTTCTATCTAGCGGTCTGTGAGGTTTTGTAAAGCACGATTCGTCATTTCTCATACGTGGTGAATAAGGGTCTCTAACATCATGGCAAGCTGACCGCTTGATGGGTGAGAGAACTGTGCAACAAGCGAAGGAAAATTCAGCTCTGTTTCTCCCGATTATCGCAAACGGAGCCAAAGCGCCTCCCATGTGAAGTTCACGAATCATGCTCTCTCGCTCACTAACTCAATATCGAAGTGTGGACGACATTGCATACCCCTCCGGTCTAACTACGGCAGCCTATAGTGACATTTTGGTCAAATACGTATTTTATATAGTAGTGTTGATGATACTGATTGCATTAATACGCTGCGTAATCAAGGTCTTCTCATTGGAGGTTATGAAATAGAGCCTTACATTGAAAGATGGCTCTAGACCTAAGGGGCCTACTAGATACCCAGAGAGTCTCTATATCCTGGAGTCTCTATCCCCAAGCCCTCTATACTCAGGGATCTCTATACCTGTGGGTCTCTCTATACCGAGTACACGGATTCTATATAGGCTGCCAGACTAACCCACTCAGTCTGGATATGAATAAGCCAATTAACTATCCGCTCGGAAATCAGTTTTTCGAACAGAGGATGCGTGAACTGAAGGATTTTGAAGAACCCGTCGCTAGGCTAGCCGTTGGCCCCTAATTTCAGGCCCGAAAAACGGTTGTTGGGGGGCCCAGATAAAGAAGAAGCTTTGCACGATTTGGAAGCGCTAATTTGGTGCGAGTTTTCTCCTTCGTGAGAACCTTATCATGTGAGGACAAATATCCTTTGCCGGATGGAAGCTCTAGGAGTCTAGGGACGGGAACAGAGCTTAGCGGAATTAGTCCAAGAATTCGTCTCGTATTCAGATGCCGCCTTAAAAGTCTTGGAAATAATTAGGCGCAATCCTTCCGGCAGTGAGGAGAATCCCACAGGAATGAGGCTGATGCCAGGATCCGTCGTTGATAAACGCGTCTCTTCCCACAGCAGTGCCATCCATGGCTTCAAAATACATTCGAAGAGGGTGCTGGATGATGGAGACGTCGTGAACTGTGACGGTCCTACAAGCAGATGAGAAAGTTATCTATAATTCAAGATCCCTCAGGTTTTGAGCGAAGGATGAGCCTACAGAGTACGCTGAGGAAATGGTTGGTGATCCGCAAGACAAGAGGCAGAGATCCACTAGTGAGAGTGTCAAGCGATTTAAACCTGCAGGTCTAATCCGTGAGATATCGTTCAAATGGTCCCTGAAAGCCCCTGGTTCCTGCTCCATCCTTCCCCGTTTCCCCCTTCTTGTGAACCTAAGCCCCTTCAAGAGTGAAAATCGAGGCGGGCTACGGCAAATCATCCTTCGTCGAGACTCTACAAGGCCCGACTCTTTGTTGGCCTAAAGATGGCGCGCTATGTGCGCAGACTAACCGGTTGCATTTGGGCAACGGGCGCCCTCAATTTTTTATTTTTTATTTTTAAAAAGGAGCCTTCGTCTGTGTTGACATGTCGAGCATATCGCAGCTCTCTTGACTTTTCTTGCGCATCACCGGGAAAGGCCCTTTTAGATTCCCCCGCGCAATTTAACATACACAATCCGATATTTTCCACTTTTCCAAACGATCGCCCGAAAGATTAGTTGGGAGCTGGGAAGACGGTGAAAAAAGGAAATTATAAAATGGGTCAAAAAACCCCAATCGTCTCTCTTTTCCTCCTCCTCCTCCTCCTGCTGTCTCTCACTGTTTCCGCCGCCGACAACATCACAGATAACACCTCATGCCCCCCAAACGAAGACATCGTGTACTCCCCCTTCAAACCATGGTTCCACTTCTACAGCGGCAGCAACCAACTCTGCTGGATCACATCTATATGCGCACTTGAATCTGCCGACGAGGCGCGCAAACAGCAATTTGGCGCCACTGCGCTAATCATGGGTTTAATCCCACTGACGCTCAAGGATGTCGCTTGGCCTGAGCGACGAATTGCACTCGTGTCCGCTCCCTTGCCCTTTGCTGCCGCGGTCATCGTTCGCGCTCTGGGACTTGAGCCGACGGTCGTAGGTGATCTTGACGGCGTTCATGTGCAGAGATACCTACAGTGGATGGAAGGGGCCATGTTCGCCAATGTCGGGTTGCGCCCGAGCATTTGGACGACTGTCCGCGTGGCCGCTAGCTTTTTGCTTCTGGTGGTATCGTATGGGGTGTTGGCAGTTGTGGAAATATACTCCAAGCGCAGCTCGCTGGGCTGTCCATACCCCGTGTTTGCAGTTACTTGGTGCATCGCTGGTGTATTCCCGGCATTTGTACATGCCTTGTTTGCGATGCGACGGACACAGGTGAAGGGCGGGTCTGATTCGTTGACAACTGGTAGTGTCTCCGCGGTACAAGGTGCAGATGAAGCTTGGCCTGTCCAACTGGCTTGGGGCATCTACTATGTCGCCGGTACCCTTGTATTCACGTCGATAATGGCGGTGACAGTTGTCGAGCTTACCGTGTGGGTGTTTGTGCAGACTGCAGTGACGGCGGCTAGCAAGGTGTTTGCTCTATATCTGTGCCTGTTGCTGCGGAACCCCGACGCTGCCGCACGCCAAATCCGGAGTGATGAAGAGTGATTTTGGGTCAGCCTATTGAGGTTAGAGGCTGCAAGATCACACTGAATCTTGGCGAGCAGGGAAGATTCAACTGTGCAACCTTGGATCGTATATTGTGGAAGCACCAAGTACTCTTCATGAATGCCCTCTGTCCTCGTCTTAAATCAACATCCGGCCGTTCGACCCTTATGAGACCCGACACATATACACGCCATTTCTCTTGTTCAAATTTTAGCATTTATTTTATTTAGGAGGGGGATACCGGAGTTCTATTTTGTGTACCTGATGACGAGATGGTTGTTTTGAGATTAAGCTTGTTGCCAGTCTACTTGTTCTTCTATTCAAACTCGACCACACCTTTTCGCCTTTCAATGTCACTTGAGCTTTTACGCGTGGCAAACGATAGATACATAGCTATCCTTGTAATTAAATGATTACTTACTTCGTAAATCCCTTTTTGTGAAGAGTTTGTAGAAAACACTCCTGCTCCTACGCTCCTATGTCTGAACCAGAGAACACAAGTCAACCAACACTCATTTCGTTCTTATATGCAACCCATGAGCTATTTGCTATAATCTATTGATATACAAGGAAGAGATGACCTGAACAAACGGGCTAGAAAGAGCCATCAGGCAACGATTTTCCGCCCTCTTGCTCATGAGTTTTTAGGCCTTCATACCAATCAAGATCGAGGCTGGACACAAAAAAAACGTTAAAGAACAGGAAGGGCGCAAGATAGCAAGACAGTTAAAGAAAGGGATATATCCATGGGTGCGCTGGTAATGTAAGTGTGAATAAAATGCATATCAAATGATTTATCCAGAAGGTATTGAACTCGTCCACTAGGTGATGACTTCGGTCGGTTCCAGTGTTGTTGATTGGGGTCGAAATAGGGCCCCTTTTTAGAGTTTTTTAAGGTTAGGTAAAGTGTTTTATAGCTCCCGGACACGATCCTAGGTTTCGCCCAGGGTTGGCCCCGCCCCAACCAGTTCAACTTGAGGTATGGAATAATTTATACTGATAGTGACAAAACACTTAAGCTGTGTCACTTAGCCCGAGGCGTGATATATTGAGATACCTATCTCATTTTCTTAATTCAACCTAAATGTACTGATTTTACGCTCTTTGGTATATGTTTTGGTGCCATGGCTTACATATAATCCACAAGACCGACAAAGGAAGTCAAAATTGCAGAACAAGGTATACAAGCTGCATATTTATATACATATAGATACATACAGACGTGAATGCACCTAGCATATGTGCAAGATTTGTTATAGAAAGAGGAAGAAAGCGGCAAACATAAGAGAGTCTGGACTGCGTATACCACCGCTCAGGAACCCCGTACATGCGTACACGAAGCGCCGACCCATTCCATTCCCAAAACATCGATTCATCAAAGAGACATTCCATCATCAGCTAACAGATCGAATTTCCGCACTTGCACTATCAACATCTCCTTCGTCAATACCTCTTTTATTCCCATCTGCCGTGTGTATAAATACATCAGTAGTTCTCATTATGGCTGGAAACCCCGACGGCGCACCAGCAAGGATAGCATCTCGCCGGCTACCGTTTTTAGAACCAGAGAGTCTTGAGGCGCTAACTTCGACTTTATAATGGCTTGAGGGATATCTAGTGATATGCTGTTGTTCCGGGTCGGAGTGCTCGGTGGTAACACTACTGGCGTTGTGACGATAGAGGGTTGATCGGCTAAGTCTTCGCAATGGAGTTGGACCCATTGGAATAGGGTTGCAGGCTGAACTGTGTTCCTGCGTGTCGGGGTTGTTTGTCGGCCATTTAGGTGTCTTAAATGTCTTGCTTATAAACGTGGCGATGATTGTGAACATTGGGTTCAGAGTGGGTAGAGAAGCCGCTAGAATTCCAATTTGAAGTTCGATGCTGGAAGGAGAAAAATGGTTGATTAGCTTGGTTATCTGTTACCCTTTTGAGTTATTTGCAAGAGAAGTAACGGTAAGGAGCGGCTTTGGAGTACAGATGTTGTAAGGCTGATCATACTTAGTCCAAAGGGTGTAATCGCTTTCGCTAATGGCCTCTCAGCTATGCTTTTCTCCAGAGTAAGGGGAGGGCGTAGCATTAACTTACCGCCACGAACTGGGAGTCGTGAGCACATGAGCTCGACGAACAATTTTTATAATGGCAGCGCTGCATGCTCTGCATCGAGAAAATTAGAGTTCCAGAGGCACCGAAAGTCGTGGCCAGTGAAGCGGACGATATTTTACTTACATATATGCAAGAGCAACGATTCCCACCAACGCCACTCGGGAATATCTGCTGGCATTTGAATCGTAGTAGAGGGGAAGAGGTAAGGTCGATAATATAAGATCGATTATAGCGTTCATAGCTGTTGTGAAATTAGCCCCGAAGACCTTTCATGAATTTTTGAATATTACATACAATCAGTGGCTAGGCCGATGGTAACGTAGGATTTAAGTGAAAGACAATGGGAACTGGATTCTATGCCGGCATTCCAGAGGGCAGCAGCTGGAACGCATTGGAAAATAGCCATGCCTGTCGTAAATATCGTGAAGGCTAGGACGAACACTTGACCAAGATTTAGTTAGCTACCTCTTTCTATACATATTCCGATAAATAACCCTGAGGTTGTAATACTCACCAATCATCCCTTTAGTTGAATTCCGAATCTTGACTCCGCTTGTTGTCCGAAGTATAAAATAGCCGAAAGATATTTTCACGGCGTTGATTCCAAGCAGGTCAAATATCCCATGGATGTATCCTATTTTCGCCAAATATTCGCGGTTTTCAGAGCTAAGGAACAAAATATAGCGCCCCAAGCCATTGTACGACTCTGCTATGAAGCAAGCGAGGACGATAATCGAACATATCTGAATCAGGATGTTAGTGAGCCGACCCGAACATTAACATGTTTGTTGAGTAGGGATGGGTTTGAGTCTCACTGTGGCAAACACTATGAGATAGTCATCATGCCAGAAATGCCTCTCTATCCGGCCTCGGCAGTAACATCGCAATACCACTACAAGGATAGACAACACAGCAAGACACCCCGATAGACCGAGAATCAAAGGTGCACGACCTTCATCCACGGGCGGATATACTGACGAGATATTAGTTATCCCGGTATCATTTTCGACCGTGAGTGTTAGCAACGCCATTATATCGTCCAATACCACATCCTCGAAGTGATATTCCCACTTGAAAAAAGCAAGGTACCATTTTGGTGATTATTTGATGAAGAAGAAAACGGCCAGGAATTTGGCCGTTCTTCTGGTGTCCTTATGAGAACCAAGCAGGTTAAAAAGCGTTTGTCCCACGCGATCCCGCCTGCATTGGAGGCGATGGCTCTCGAGGACCATCCTGCAAAGAAAGAGTGCCACAGTCCTTTGTTGGTGTAGATCACCTTCCCGCCAACTAATCAGGGACCTCCATTTCCATCAAGTTTTCAGCAGAACGTGGGAACGCGAATGGCAGGAATGTCCTCTGAAAAGGGTGTGACATCCAGCCAGTTTGATCACAGAACGTGGCTGTTTGCCTTTCTCTGAACTGAACTCGAAGACAAGCAGCATGGCAGCAGTTGAGAGAATCGTATCGACAATTTTCTTCCACAATCCACGTGGAATGTAGCAACGATTGCATGATCCCTTTCTGTGCTTCAGCTTTCAACCCATTTCCTGGTGAACGGAAATGCAAGAGAACCTTGGGTAGAGAGTCTAACTGCTGCAAATGGAAAATGGACAAAGATGCAATTATGCCAAAAAAAAAAAAAAAAAAAAAAAACGGGGGGGGGGGGGGGGGAGGATCGGTGAGAAAAGATAATGAGCCGTAGAGGCCAAAGGCTGATAATTCTAGCATTTAACCAGGTCGTCCACAGCGCCTAACCTCGCAGCCTCGTAGCTACGCTTCAACGCCATTATTATGCGCAGGAATTACTGGGAAGACTGACTACAATCGACGGAGACTGGGTGAACCTAGAGACAGTGCATACGTACGACGGTGTCCTAAGAGATGATGACTCTTGCGCCGCCAGTCGAGGCATAATCATGCTTGCGCAATGCATGTGCTAAACCGATGAATAATGGAGAACGGAGATCGGCGATTGATATATCACATTTCATGATCTCTAGGTCAAACGGCATTGGCTCCCTAACGTGCAAACGCATCTCGGAAACAATCGCCCAACCACATTAAGTTTGGGCCCAAATTTGTGATCGCCCCCATTCGGGAACGCGAAAGTTTATTTACTTAAACCAGGGAGGACGACCCTTGGGTCACAGAGTAGCGTAGTTCACAATATCGCGATAAAAACGAGCATGGAGACGGAAAAGCACCTTGATCACCTTACATCGAGAACCTTTGAACCCTGTTGAATTCGGGCACCTGCGTATCTCACTACATGTCAAGCAGGTGGAAGCAGTAACCCACGCAACGGCAATCGAATGCATGTCAAACATCCAATGTTTTGCCCAACTTGGAGCTTTCCCTGGCAAGTTCGACGAGCCGGATGACATCGCTTGCCTGTGAAGGGCTTACTGGCACATCTCCTTTACCGGCTAACGCCTTTGCGAATTTGCGGTAGAACTCTGCATATGTGGGAGGCTCAATAGTGGGAAATGCCTCGCTATGCAATGCACCGTTATTGTAGCTTGTAAGGATACCTTTCGTCAATTAATCCAAGATTAGTGGGCGGGGTGGTTGTTATCGGGAAGCAAAAAGGTGTCCCAGTTTGAAATCCTCACCGTATCTATCATTAGGCTCCTTGGCATAACCTTGGTCTCCTGGTCTAAGTCCGGTTTTCAGTTGCTCTTCTTGGATATCCAGATAGTGCTGGTAGTAAATTAGCTTTATCGTGCCCCTTCAGTCGGTAATTTATCCAAGGGCAGAAGCGGAGAGGATTTACCTTTTTAAAGCTGCCCTTATCTCCCCGAACCCAGAATCTTAACTGCTTCTCTTCAGGGCTGATTATCGTTCCCTTTACAGTAGCTAAGATATGATCGTAGTGGAGAAGCAGCGTGAACGAATCTTCATACCCGGACTCATTGCTCTCCCTCTGGGAGCCAATAAAGCCAGTTACTTTCTTTGGAAGACCAAACAAATGGACAACCTGGTCAATAAGATGAGTCCCCAGATCATATAGGGCGCTACTTCCAGGTATCGTGTTAGTTTTCCAGCTGCGAGTCGCGGGCATCTCAGGGCGATGGCGATCGAAATGAGTCTCAAATTCAGCAACTCGGCCAAGGGCGCCGCTTTTTACCAGTTTTGAGACTGTAACAAAGTCGGCATCCCACCTACGGTCTATGGAAGTTCAAGTTAGAGTTTATTTTGTGCCAAATGATAGATATGCGGGGATATACGAGTTCCACATCCTGCCTCTCAATACCTACTTTGATATACAGAAATCATGCGATTTTGCTTCTCTGATATCGCGACCAGTTCATCCGCTTCCTGATGAGTGGGCGTAAACGGTTTCTCCACGATAACTATAAAATAGCGAGGAGGACCGCTTGGTTAGTATATATATATATAACAGGAGCACGCTCGCTGCTGGCATACCATGCTTTCCAGCTTCCAATGCCAGTTTAGCAAGGCCAAAATGAGTGTCCGGAGTAGTCGTCACGACCACCACATCGACTCCCGCATCTTTGACCATCTCTTCCGCCGATCTATAGCTTTTGATGCCTGGATGGTCCTTCTCAGCGTCATCATCTGATTTAGGCGTTCTTTGCACTATGGCGTAGAAATTGAATTCCGGCAGAGAGCTGATGAAGGGGATATGGAAGATCTTGGCGCTCAAGCCGTATCCGATGATGCCGACATTGTACGGCTTCGATGCCATCATGAATATAAATAATAAGAGAGGCCGAAGGTATATTTATTTGCAGAGCGAAGCGAAGCAATATGTTAGGTGTTTTCAAAACCTGATTAGAATAGAAGATGCGATCTTGCAGGCCCCATTCTGTGATATGATTGATTGAAAAAATGCACACCCCATGTGACCACCTGTAGAGAAAGCTGCAGCAGCCTGTATAGAAAGTCACAACAGTCTGTATAGATAGTCATCACTCATTAAACAAACAATTCCAGCTTCAATTGCTGCAATTGCTGCTGCTGCAATACAATAAAACACTCTTTATAGAAATGTAATATAATCTATCTCTGCAAAGATTTAACTAGTTCTTTGTTTATAATTCACACTAATTCTATAAATCTTCTGATTTCTTCTTTATAAACAATCAAAGAATTGACTGTAAATATATTTTTTTTATATATTCTGTATGAATATAGCTGCAGATTTATACAGTTTTTACAGTTAATTTAAACTATTCTATTAAATAGAAGACTGCATATAGACTGATCACTGAAATCATGAATTTCACATTTGATTTCATTTGGTCTGATCTCATACATTTCTTGGCATGAATCCCGCTGAGACTGGCTATCAAAAAAACATGTAAAGTGACTATATATCAAATCTTAAAATGAAATCATGACTTGAAAAAAATGAGAAAGTGATCTCATTTGGTCTCATTTAGTCTCATTCTTAGCATAAAGTTACTATTTTTAGACATTTTAAGATTTTTTTTAGACTATTTTTAATTTTTTAAAAAGTAACACTTTTTAATAATACTTAAATGAGATTTAAAGTCATTTAAAGTAATAAAAATAATTTAAATTAAGAAGTGAAAATCATGATCTCATTTGAAAAATGTAATAAGAGTAGACAGTAAGTCTCACTGAGACAGTATGAAACTACTATTTAATGTTAAAACTGTGTAATGAGATCAGTCAAATTAATAATAAGACTATTAAAAAATCTGATTCTGGTCTCAGACACAGTCACACAGTCAGTCTAACTACATATAGTACTAAAAATAAAGATAAAAGTAAAGATAGAGAAAGAGATGAAAATAGAGAAAAAAATAAAAATAAAGATGAAAATGAAGAAAAGAGAGAAGAAGAAAGAGAAGAAGAAGAAAAAGAAGAAAAAAAAATTCATTATAATTATTAAATAGAATCTCTCTCTCTATAAATAATTTACTGCTGTTATTATAGTCTTAGTCTTTATCAAATATAATAGTATATCTCTTTTCAAAGAAAATTAAATCATGTTCAGAGTAGACTGACTGTGTGACTGAGTCTGTATCTGAAATCAGAATCAGAATTTTTAATAGTCTTATTATCAATTTAACTAATCTCATTACACAGTTTTAACATTAGATAGTAGTTTCATACTGTCTCAGTAAGACTTACTGTCTACTCTTATATTTTTCAAATAAAATCATGATTTTCACTTCTTAATTTAAATTATTTTTATTGCTTTAAATGACTTTAAATCTCATTTAAGTGTTATCAAAAAGTGTTACTTTTTAAAAAATTAAAAATAGTCTAAAAAAAACCTTAAAATGTCTAAAAATAGTAACTTTATACTAAGAATGAGATTAAATGAAATTAAATGAGATCACTTTCTTATTTTTTTCAAGTTATGATTTCATTTAGAGATCTGATATATAGTCACTTTACATATTTTTTTAATGACTAGTTTCAGAGAAATTCATGCTAAGAAATGTATAAGATCAGACTAAATAAGATTAAATATGAAATTCATGATCTCAGTAGTCAGTCTAGTTCAGAGTCTCTTAGAAATAACTATAAAATTTATTAAAAATAATTAGATAGTTTATGAGTTACATAAACATTTTTTTTTTAAAAAAAAATAGTTTATTATAGAGTATAAATTAATGATTTATAGAGAAGAATAATAATAATGAAAATATTTAATATAGTAGTTATTATTATTATTATTATTATTATTATTATTATTCTTCAATTATAGATGTATATAGTCAGAGACTATAACATCTACCTGAGAACTAAAAGTTCTCAGAGTTTTTCCTATATCTATAAAGTTAACTATTATACATTCATCAATTTCAGATATATAAAATCAGAAAATTTCAGCTTAGAATATAAAAACTGTTTACAAATTGCAGTGTTTTATCATCTTATAATACTTTGAAATCATTTGACAATATCATGACAAAAGAAAAGAGAACACAGTCTTAAAGATAGACATATTAAATAGATAGATAGAAAAGAACAGAAAGAAAAAAGTAAAGTAAAATAAAGAGAGCTACAGAATAAGATCTCTACAGTTTACATCTTAAGCTATATACATATTTTAACACTCTATATAACTGACTGCTGCCTCTGTTCTCTCAGACCTGCTTCAGAAATTATCATTCTCTCTAAAGAGTCACTGCTCAGCTAGCTTCTATAACTAGCTTATTTATAAGTAAGATTCTCACTAAGAATAATATCAGAGCTACTCAATTCTAGTTAAGTCTTTAATCTTTCAGCTGTTAATTTCAGTATTTCAGCCTACTGATTGACTGTCACAGTCTTGCTTATACTAATCATCTATTAAGAGTATCTAGATCTCATCTCATCCAGATTCTTGCTAGACTCAGAGTGTTCTAATTAAATGATTTTTAAATCTTATTTCTCAGAAGTGAGTGTCTAGAGTGAGAGAAATAAGACTTAATCAGTTAAACTTGATAATAATTCACTATTCTGCAGATATTCTAGATCTTAATCACTCTAGTACTGATCTAACTTGAAGTATCTGAGAGACTGTTAATTCTAAGATCAGTGAGAATTAGCATCTGAGAATCTCTGAGATGAACATCTTAAGCTTAATAATAATTCACTATAGTGCATCTGAGAATCTTCAGTACTGTTTTATAACTTAACAGTGAAAGCTGTGATTAAGATAGCTCTCACAGAGTTCAAATCTGCCCTCTCTTAATATTCATTTCTCAGAAGAAAAGGCTGCTAATTGAGGCTTCATGATAGCATAGTTAACCACTACGCCACCGGGCCTTAATATAGTAGTAATCTGTCTGTAGAATTACTGTTTTCTAATATAAACTAGTTCTGCAATACTTAGCATATCAAGACTTATATACTATTCCTTGCAAAACTTAATAGAAAAGCTTCAATTTCTAAGTTATATAGAGTAATATCTCTATTGAACTGTTTAGAAAAGGTTTTAGAAAAGATGATAGCTACTTAACTATCTTTTATAAGCTCTATTAATAATTCTCTTCTATTTAGTGAATAAATGAGAGATAGAAAACAATACTTTGCAATTAACACTGTTCTCTCAGTTGTTTATAACATTCAAATAGCAAAGTATGAAGATCTAGTCTCAACTGTAGTTTTTATTAATATAAAAGATGCATTTGATCATGTTTCAAAGTCAAAGTTAATTAAGACTTTGAAGATGTTAAAACTGCCACTTTTTCTAATAAAATGAGTTAACTGTTTTATATCTAAAAGAATTATACAACTATTCTTTAATGAAATAAAATAAGATAAGACTGAGATAAAAATAGAAGTATTGTAAGAATCTTCAATCTCACTCATTTTATTTATAATATACACTGTATATCTATTCAAGAATAGAGACATAAAAATAGTGAGATCTTTAAGTTATATAAATAATATTAATCTAGTCTACAGTTTCAAAACAATCAAAGAGAATTTAGAAATGATTGAAAAAGTAGTAAAGAAAATCTTTATTAGAGCAGATATTAATTAAATTCAATTTAATATAAATAAAACTGAGTTAATTCATTTCTTTTCTAGATTTAATGAGAAAGAACTATACCTAACTCTTTTAAATAAAGAGATTAAACTCAGTTTAAATGTCAAATGATTAGAAGTATGATTAAACTTCAAGTTGAATTTTAAATATCATATTTAATAAAGAACTATTAAGATAGAAAGACTATTAAGTAACATAATCAGACTATTAAGTAACATAATCAGACTATTAAATACAGAGAAAGATCTATTCTTTCAGACTATGAAACAGTTATATATAGCCTGTATTATCTCAGTAGATGATTATGAAGTTCAAGTTTAATGAAATAATCAAGAAAATTTCACTGAACTTTTTCAAAGTCTGTAAAACAGAGCTTTGAGAAGAATTTTGAGAGTATTCAAATCATCTTCTATTAAAGCAATGAAAATTGAAGCTTCAATTCCTTCTATCACGCTCCCGGCCGCGTCAAGGCCTCGCTGCGGTTTCACACGGCTCATCACTTTCATGCGGATAATTTCATTTCATTCAAACCGGTTTTCAATTACTCTATGACATCATTCAGATATATCATAGAAAGATCTGATTAATGAATATGAGAATCTCACTTCTATATGAGATCAGCAGATTACTTTTTCTTGACAGTGAGATGCTGCTAAGATATCACTCTGACTATTCTCACTTATGAAATGAAAGAAGAGTATTTATCTATTATCTATATAGAATAGCTAGATGCTGACTTCTTATAAAAGAAGTCAGTGATTCATTTTTTCTTCTAGAGAAATATATATAAGAGTTACTGTGTATCTTATACACTCTTTTTAGTATACTAAGTATCATATCTGTGATATTCTCACAATAACTCTGTAGTCTACAAGCTTGCTATTCAAGCAAGATAGTCAAGCTCACTTATACAGCTTCTCAAATAATTATCTCTATATAACACTGCTAACTAGTCACTGCTTTGATTTTATATATTACAATTTAAATTACTTTATCTGATTATAAGTTTGAATCAGTTAAGCTCTAACAGACTGATATAGTCTCATACACTTATACTGAGACTGACTTGATCTCATTCTCTGAGAGAAATATTACATCATTCTCTAGAGTGTGTACATCTCTATCTTAGCAGAAATCTGAGATTTCTGAACTCACTGCATATTTTAATATGAGCTCTTCAACTGCTCTGTTATTATCACAGTCTCTACACATCTACATCTATCATGAAGATAGAGAGATTAAGATCAGAGATTCTTTGAGATATAAAAGAAATATATTATCTGAATTTCACAGCTTTATCTGTATTCTTAAACAGAAATTCTATCTTAATCTGAGCCAGTATAATACTTATAAAATATAAGTAATATACACTGTCAACCTTCTTAAAGGCATCTCTGCAACTACTTGAGTTATTAAGAAGAGAGAGCTTGAGTGTACTGATGCTGTAATAACTTAGAAAGAATTCAAGAACTTTCTACTGAATTAAATCAAAGATTACTGTAACTACAGCTTCACAGCAGTACAGCAGTTCAACTTATTATATTAATAAGATAATAAGAATTCTTTCAATTTCAATATAAGATTTGAAGAATATTGAGAGAAATTAGCTGATAATTTAAATCAATTAAAAACACAGCTTTATCTCATAAAGCTGACTCACAAGATGTGAATAATAATATCATAATATCAGAGTTCATTAATCAATTATACTGAGCTTGTCAACCTGGCTTTCTGAATCTATTTGAATAATCAATTCTCTGAGAAAAAGGCTAATAAATCTCTTCTAAGTAATTAACAATAAGATCTAAACAGTATCATGATAGCTTCAGTATAGAGAAAGTAAAGAAGAATTTCAAGTATTCTGATTCTTCACTCACTGTAAAGAAATGTTAAAAAAGATTTAATAAAGATCTCTGTTTTAACTACAGAGCTGATGAACACTATATCAGTGATTATAAGAAACTGAAGAAGAAAAGAAACTGAGAAGATATCTTCTCAAAGTTAACTTCTCTTCTGACAAATATATTTATGAAAGATAAAGAAGAGAAAGAAATAAAGAATTAATAATTCTCATATCTCTGAGTTTATATTATAATCACAATGTATACTCTGAATGAGAAGATACTAGTGAGATATCTACTTAACTTCAGAGTAGATACTTACTTTATATTCTATTTCTTTTCTTTAATAAAGAGTTGAAAGAAGATAGATCTGTCAAATTACATGAAATTTACTAATGAAATAAAATATCACTGTTTTAGCATAATTCAAGAGAAGTGTATGATCACAGACTTAGAAGAAATCTTTAAGAAGAGCAGTCTGCTTCTTCATATAGTTAATATCATAGATAAGAATATTATTCTAGATCTTTGATAATTGAGAGAAAATAATTCTCTCATTGACTGAGTCACTCAGATGTGATAATATTATCTCACTGATGAAGAGACAGTGATAGAGAAATCTGAAGAGTTTCATCAGAAGAATCTTGAGAAAAAGATAGAGTCAATATACTGTGTAACAGATGATTGAAACTTGAAGATAGATAAAGAAGTTATCATTCTCACTGCAAGATTAGCAGCAGTATTCATCATTGAAGACAGATATATATAATATCTCTTTACAGATTATAAGAATGTCTTTTAAGAAAGAGAAGCAGTGAAGTTTTCTAACATCAAGATATAATATAAGATTTGTCTTGAAGACAGTGTAATGACACTGTACAGATCTCTTTACAACTTATCTATAAAGAAATTGAATGTTCTGTACAAATATCTTGAAGAAGTATAATTAAAGAACTGAATATATTCATCAAACAGTTCAATAGAGATGTCTATACTTTTTATACTTAAGAAGAATAATAGACTACATCTATGTATAGACTACAGAGATCTCAATAAGATGACAGTTAAGAATTACTATTCATTATCATTAATTAATAAGATAATTGATCAATTATCTGAAGTAAAGATGTTCTCAAAGATTGATATACAGAATATCTATTATAGAATCAGAGTTAATGAAGATGATGTTTGAAAAACAGCTTTTTATATCAAGTACAGTAATTTTAAATATCTTGTTTTATCTTTTGATCTTTGTAACACTTCAGTCATCTTTCAGATCTATATAAATAAAACATTATAAGGCCTTATCAATGTCTTCTGTATAGTATATCTGAACAACATTCTAATCTTCTCAAAATCAGAGAAAGAATATGATACTCATATTCAAGAAGTGTTGAGTTACTTGAGACAGTATTAACTCTATATAAACACTGAAAAATGCTCATTCTACATGCAGGAGATTGATTTCTTAGATTATATTATTAAGATAAACAGCATTTCAATGAACAGAAGCTGAGTCTCTGTCATTAAGAACTGATCAGTATCACAGATATATCATGAGATGCAGATGTTTCTAGAATTTGTGAATTTCTACAGATGATTCATTTATACATATTCATAGATTACTGTCTCTCTTACAGATCTGTTAAAGAAAAGTGTGAAAGACAGGAAAATAAGACTGTTTATTCTCACTCAAGATATTATACAGATATTTGCAGAATTGAAATAAGCTTTTACAGATGTTATAATACTGAATCACTTTAATCTTAACTTACTCAGTCAGTGTGAGACTGATGTATTCAGAAATAAAATCTGTGAAATCTTTTCACAGTTAACACTGAAGATCTTTTAATATTAAAAGAATCAGAGAATAATCACTTCTAAGAATATAGATAATAAATTATCTGTAAGAGAAGACTTTTTCACAGAGTCTATAAGATACTATGAATAAAGATTAGTGATCTTCTTCTTTAAGAAGTTATCACTCATACAGAGAAGATATGATATTCATGATTAGAAGATGTTAATAATTATCAAATTCTTTAACATCTGATAATATTATCTTCAGAGTAGTAAGTACTCAGTGTAAGTTCTTACTAATTATACAAATCTGTATTACTTCTTGATAATAAAGAGCTTGATAGAATATCAAGTCAGATGAGCAGAGCTGCTTTCAGAGTATGATTTCTATATTCAATACTGTTCAGATTAGCTTAACTCTGCTAATACACTGTTTAAATGATCTGATTATAATATTATTAATACAGAGAAGAATTCTATAAAAGAATCTCTGTTATCACTGCAGAAGAAGCTGACTGCAGATAATATGTCTATCTTTAAGACTGTGTTCTTTTTCTCTTTTCTTTTGTCATGATATTGTCAAATGGTTTCAAAGTATCAAAAGATGTTAAAACACTGCAATTTGTAAACAGTTTTTGTATTCTGGGCTGGAATTTTCTGATTTTGCATATCTGAAATTGATGAATGTATAATAGTTAACTTTACAGACATAGAAAAAACCCTGAGAACTAAAGTTCTCAGGTAGATGTCATAGTCTCTGACTGCATACATCTATAATTGAAGAATAATAATAATAATAATAAAGCTGACTGCAGAGAGTTGAGATTATCTGAAGCTCAGAAATAACACTGATAAGACAGCTATGTAACTCAGTATAGAAGATGAAAGAAAACCTGAGTCTCTGCAGAGAACTGACACTGAAGATCATAATCTTCTCATATTATATCTTACTATTATTGAATTGATAAAGAATAAAACAGTTTACAATCTTTCAATCTGACTACTTTTGAAATTTATTAATAAATTATAGAAGAGAAATGTCTCTACTGCAGCTTGAATTCAGAAGTTAAAGAAGAAAGAATCTGATTTAAACTTGAAAGAGACAGACTCTGAGTAAGATAGTACTGCTAAGAAATTAAGTCACTGATAACTAGAAGAATATAAACTTCTACTGCTAAATAATTCAGTCTTCATCTCTTATAGTAGAATGATATGCTAGAAGTTATTGAGAATTTATTATAATAATTCTCATGCAGAGTACTTCAGATTAGAGAAGACTGAGAAGCTTCTAAAATATAAATATATTTAAGACAAGCTTCAGACAGATATCAAAGAGTGTATTAAGACTTATAATATCTATCAAAGAATAAAGATTCTACAGTATATATAATATAATGAGTTAATATCACTGTCTGTTTCAAAGAGCTTATAATAGAATCTATTAATGAATTTCATAGTTGATCTGCTGAAGTTAACAAGAGTCAAAGAATATAACTTAATTTTAGTTATTATTAACTGCTTCATGAAGATGATCAGATATATCTCTACTTATAAAAAGATTAAAGCCTCTGAATTAACTGATCTATTTTTAGATATTATCATTCATAATCACAGTGCTCTGAAATCATTGATAACAGATTAAGAATTTCTCTTTATCAGTAAATACTGATTGACTTTTTACTATTATCTTATAATAAAATATCTTCTCAGTATCATATTTCATTCACAGATAGATAATCAGACTGAATATCAGAATCAGATACTAGAATAGCATCTTCAAATATTCTATTTATATTATCAGAATAATTAACTCAAACATCTTCTAATCACTGAATTTGTATATAATAATGTAAAGAATACAATCTTAAAGATATCTTCTTTCTATACTTATTATAAATATAATTTTTCATTATTCAGTGATATTATGAACAACATTTCAAAGAAGAGAATAGACAGTCAGAATATTAAACAGATACAGAGAACAGAGTATCTCTCAGTATCAGAAGTAAAAGTAAGATTAAAACTTTTAAATAAAATTTATAAGAAGATGATGAAAAGTATTCACTATGTTCAGAAGTAGTAGATGAAATACTATAATTAAAAACATCTTTTAATGAAGTTCTTGATAGAGAATCAAGTACTACTTTCAGCAAAGAATATCAAGATAATAAGACTGTATAAGAAGCTCAGTAAGTAATGACTAGAATCTTTCTCAGTAATAAGAGTAATAAGTAAGTAGATATATAAGTTGAAATTACTCACAGAATTGAAATCAATTCATTCTGTTTTTTACATTTTCTATTTAAAGCTCTATAAGTAACACTCTGAAGTGAAGCTGTCTTAACTAAATGATATTGAGATTGAGAGTGATACTGAATATTTTGTGAAGAAAATATTAAATAAGTGAATATACTACAGTAAGCTTCAATATCTTATAAAATAAGAAGATTATTCATTATCAGAGAATTCATAGAAACTGCTTGAGCATTTGAAAAATACTGAGAAAGAGATTGTAAGCTATAAGACAGCTAGTAGAGACTGTTCTATTATATATCAGAGATATTAAATAAGAAATACTACTTAAGACTTCTTATTTTTTCTTAAAGAGTTTTTAGAGATAATCTTATAATAATAAGTCAGTGTCTTATAAGCTCTGTAGCACTCTTCTTCTATTTTCTCTTAAAGAATTTTTTAGAAGTTTAATGAGACTATACAAGTATAAAATTCCTGAAGTGATTAGAGAAAAGAGATATTTAAAATTAATAAAAAAGATTAATATTATTAATTCATGAGCTGCTGCTATTCTAATAAGACTGTAGCTCACTGAAAAAGTAAAAAGAGAGAATCTCAGAATCTACTTATTAATAATTATATTCTTATTAAACTCATTCTTCACTGTTGAAGTCTTCAGTACTGATATCTTTATCTACTAAGAAGTTAGTACTGCAGTACTGCAGAGAAGCATGCTGTAGAAGAGAATAAGAGATACTTAAAGTATTAACTTATTAATTTATAAAGTATCTCAGTTATCTGCTTTAATTAAAGTGAGATTCTCTTTAATCAGTAATTAATCTTTATAATACTTTCAACAGCAGTACTGACTGATCTCTTCTTAAAATCAGTTATTCTGAGATATTTTTTCATCTCAGAGACTCATACTTTCATCTTCTTTTACAGATAAGTAAGAAGAATCTTCTCAGTCTTAACAGAATTTATCAATACTTAAAGCTCTGAGACTCTTACTCTGTACTACTTGAGTATCTGAGCTTCTTATCAGAGCTAATATAATGTCTTCTTATAGAGTAGATAATACTTATAGAGAGAAAGAAGTCATTATTACAGATACAATGAAAATAATAAAAGTGAGAGAAGAGATAGATATATAAGATTCTCTTCTTCTTCAGTTACTTAGTACAGTACAGATAAGTAACAGTGTCAGTCAGAGACTGCACTGAAGCCTTCTTACAGAGAGAAGACAAAGAAATCACAGAACTCTGCAGACTCAACTCAGTAGTATTTTAAGCAGAGCTCAGATATACTATGAAAGAGAAACTACAGATTAAGCTTCTCAGAGTCACTGTCTCTGAAATCAAGCTCTCTCTGAGATTCTCTTCAAATGACTACACAGAGTCATACATCACTGTGTTAATTGAAGAGAGAGACAGCATTGCAATGATGATGAAGAGAGCAGAGAACAGATCAGACATAGATGAATT
This sequence comes from Blastomyces dermatitidis ER-3, assembly GCF_000003525.1. Lineage (NCBI taxonomy): Eukaryota > Fungi > Ascomycota > Eurotiomycetes > Onygenales > Ajellomycetaceae > Blastomyces > Blastomyces dermatitidis. The sequence continues at coordinate 410,693 of NW_025544783.1, read as the reverse complement.
AGTCAGCAGAAGAAATAACACCTCACTGCAAGAAACAGCTACTACTGTCATAACTGTAAGAAATGCAGAAGAGAGAGAAGATATAACAATAAGAGTAGTGCTTTCACAGCTCATTAATACTACTGTCTCTGTCTTCAACCTGACTTTCTTAGCAGTCACAGAGACTGCAGCTGCATTATAAAGATGTTTATTACTCACTAAAAAACATCAGAATAAGTCTCTTATTATCTCTCAAGAATAATGCTCTCATACACTCACTATTATAGATGAGAGAGAGAAGAGAAAAATATATTATAAGAGAGAGAGATCTTTTTAAAAAATTCTATCACTACTGTTAACTTTGTCTCTAAAATATATTACTTTTGCAGAGAATTTCATATATAGAACAGAATATAATAAGAGATCTGTAAGTTACTTATTAACTACATTTTCTATATTTTAAATTAATATATAAGAAACTCACTTATCATGCATTTGATTTGAATGAAGATGAGAAAAGAAAGATCTATACAGTCAGTAGAAAAACTCATTTATTTCTTTATACTATGTATAGTATATACACTGTTAAATTAATTAATAACTATTACTATATAATAAAGATAATTTCTAATTCAGTAATCTTGAGAGCATCAGAACTATGTTCTTAAAGAGAAGAGTATTGTTATACTCTCAGCTATGTCAAGACTCTGCTGTGATTTCACACAGCTCATTGCTTTCATATAGATGATTTCATTTCATTTGAACCAGTTTTCAACCATTCTATGACATTATTCAGATATATCATGAAAAGATCTAATTAATAAATATAAGAACTCTACTTCTATACAAGATCAGCAGATTACTTTTTCTTAACAGTGAGATACTGCTGAGGTATTACTCTGACTATTCTCACTCATGAAATGAGAGAAGAGTATTCACTCATTATCTATATAGAATAGCTAGATACTGACTTCTTATAAAAGAAGTCAGTAATTTGTTTTTTCTTCTAGAGAAATATATACAAGAGTTACTGTATATCTTATACAATTTTCTTAGTATACTAAGTATCACATCTGTGATATTCTCATAATAACTCTGTAGTCTACAAGCTCACTATTCAAGCAAGATAGTCAAGCTCACTCATACAGCTTCTTAAACAACTATCTCTATGTAATGCCGCTGACTAGCCATCACTTCGGTTCCGCACGTTACATCTTCTTCTACTATTAGATTTGAAAAGACCTGTATAAACTGTACTCTGAGAGTTATAAAGATAAGCTTAAATTATATAATCAGAGAAAGAGTCTCTTCTTTATTTTCATTAATTAACTCAGAAAATGAACTGAATTGAAATAGATTTCTTGATTGAAATGAAAATGATTCTTTAAAGAAAATATTCTCTTAACTATACAGACTATACTCACTGATTAAAAATCAATTTTCTTCATTAAATGTTGAAAAAGTTAATCATGAGAAGATATCTCTCTGAAGAGAAAAGCTTGAATCTCTTATAAAGTTATAAATAAGTGAACTATTAAAAGAGAGAGAATATGAATAGTATTTAAAGAGAATCTCTATAATTAATATAAAAGACTTTATTCTGATTTATTCAGATGACTCAAAAAATGAGAATTTAAATAGATTAGACACAGACATTGCTTATACTGAAGATAATATCAATTTTATCTCAGATTTTTGAAATTTAGACTGTGAATCTGAAGTCTTTAATACTGAACTATTTATAATAGTAAAAGCTTTCAAACTCATTGAAATAAAATCTTATAAAAGATAAAATAGTTTGTAAGAGATATGAATATTCTCTGATAGTCAAGCTGCTTTAAAAAGACTTAGAAATAGTCAGATTTATAATAATTAAATGAATCTTGAACTGATTTTAAACTCTGTTTTAAAAATTTAAAAGAGAAGAATATTAAAGCTGATAATTCATCTGCACTGAGTTCCTGCTTATATGAACATTCATGACAATCAATTGGCTGATTCAGCTGTAAAAAAGAGTTCAGAATTAAGCAAATATATTCAAAAAATTATGTCCTGGTCTTTTATAAAGAGAAAGATAAAAGAATCTTGTTTAAACAAGTGAAATAAAAGCTGACAGAAACAAAAGAAGAGTATACATTATTCAAGATTTGAAACAAAACTCAAGTGAAAATCTTGTTCAATCAAATGTAAAAAGAAAATATTCTCATCTATAATACAGCTGAAACTAGAACATAGCTATTTCAAATTTTATATACAAAGATTTGATGATAGATTTGATTCAATAGAATGCTCATTCTGTAATACAAATAAGAATTCTGAGTATATTATAATACACTGTACATTATACAATAGTCTCACAGTCAGTTTGAAAGAGAAGTATGATCTAAATCAATTAAATATGAGATTCTTATTCTTAACTGAGACAGGAATTAAATACTTAATAGACTTTCTATCAGAAACTCAAGCAGCTATAAGAAAATAGCTAAATTCAGAAATATCTGAATATGAAGAGAAGAAAATTAATCAGATATAGTCTGTTAAAACAGCTATACACTATCTTTTAATAATTTTGTTTTATTATAGTCTCTCTTTACTTTAATTTTTTTTCTTTTCTGTTCTTTTTTATCTACTTATTTAATGTGTCTATCTTTAAGAGTTTATTCTCATTTCTTTTATCATGATATTTTCAAATGATTTCAAAGTATCAGAAGGTGTTAAAATACTGTAATTTATAAAGAGTTTTTATATTCTGAGCTGAAATTTTCTGATTTTGCATATCTGAAATTAATAAATATATAATAGTTAACTCTATAGATATTAGAAAAACTCTGAGAACTAAAAGTTCTCAGGTAAATGTTATAGTCTCTGACTATATACATCTATAATTGAATAATAATAATAATAATAATAATAATAATAATAATAATTCTCATTTAATGTGAGATAGTATAATCTGAAGTTTGTGAAGTATAATATAAGATTACTTACTTATCTACACTCAGTAAAGTGTTTATAATACTCATTCTATATATTCACTTTTTCAAAGTTATACAACATTCATTTGAAAAACTTGTTATATATTTATAAGAATGAATATTGCTCTGAGTCTATAAGATTTATCTTTTCATCAGTTATTTATAATAACTTCACTTTTCTATGTAGAAATATAGCAGATCTTAAGACTTGTTAAAATTCTATTAACTATCTATCTGTGAGTTTATACTTAATCTGATAATATGATCACATCGGACTTAGTTAACTAATTAGAGCATTATTTTTTCAGTTACTATTAATACTTAATAACTTTAGCAGATTATCTGACTTAATATATTTCATGCTTAAATTCTTATTATATGCAGTAGTCTTAGATAATGTATACACTTCTGAAAAGATTATCTCTCTATATATTTTAGAAAAATTAACTTTTCCGAGTAAAATGCTCTGTAATGTAATCTCACATGATATTATATACACTTTATCAAATTCATTTGATGAAATTGAATAGCTAGCTCTGCAGTCTATACAGCTCTGATATTAATCTTCATTCTTTTTTTTATTCTGCTTCTTTTATACATTCTCTACAGTACTTACATTTCTTATACTCTTCTCTATATTCATTGTATCAAATTCTCTGTAATATAATCTCATGTAATATTATACATATTTCTTTGAATTCAGATAAGATTGAAGAGTGACTCTGTAGTCTGTACAGCTCTGATTAATCTGATAATAATAATAAAGATAATACAGAGTGAAAGAGAGTGATTAGAGTGATAGAGATGATCAGAGTGATAAAAGAGAGATAGAGAGATAGAGATAGAGAGTGAAAGTAATAGAGAGAGCTGCAGAGCGGTAGAAGCAGTGATAATAATAAAGAGAATAAAGAGTGAAAGAAGTGATAGAAGTAGTAAGAGAGAATAGAAGTGAAGAGAGTGAAAGAAGTGAAAGAAGTGATAAGAGAGAGTATAATGAAAGTAATAGAGAGAGCTGCAAGATGATAGAGACAGTAGAGGCAGTAATAATGATAAAGAGAGTAGAGAGAACTACAGAGCGGTAGAGATAATAATAATAATAGAGAGAGTAGAGATGAAGAGAAAGAAAGAGGTGAAAGAAGTGATAGAAGAGAGAAGAAGTGAAAGAGATAATAGAGAGATTAGAGTGAAAGAGATGATAGAGAAGAAAAGAAGTGAAAGAGGTAATAGAGATGATAGAGAGAGTAGAGTGAAAGTAATAGAAGAGGCTGCGCAACGCAGCAAAGCAAGTATAAGCAAGCGTTTAATACTTGTAAATAATTATAATAAGATCTTCAGATTCAGTGTAATTATCTGTCTGTATAAACATTCAATCTCTTACTGCAGATCTATGACCTGATTTTCTCTATTCTTATTAATAGGGATAATTACATCAGTAAAGCTTTTCATAGTTAATACTTGATTTATAATAAATATTAATTGTTACTTAACTTTCATCTCAGTCTGTCACTGTGTATATAAGACTTCAATCTTATTTTAAATTCTTCTATATATACAGAGTTTCACTTTCAGTTTGATAATTTTTACTGTTTTTCTCACTACTTTGAGTAAATCTTCTGAGAGATTCTGTATATCTTTCAGTTCAGATAGTAGAGAAAAGTGTTATTTATATTAATTAGAAAAGATGTTTATTTTAATAATTTCTCATTAATTATACAATATCTATTATTATATTATTATATAATTTCTGTTATTATTATATAACTTCAGTGATAATTATCTCTCTTTTATTCTTCTGAGTAAAGATGTAAGAATAAGTGCTCGCAGGCGATTATTCGGGTGTTTGCAGCTTGGCGTGATATGTACTGTTAACTACTAGAAGTATTCATGGTAGAAAGATAAAATGTAGAAGTCAAATATATAATAGTATTCAAGCTGAGTTATAAATAGTATTTACAAACTCCAGTCTATATAGTTATGTGTAGTCAAGGGCTGCTAGTTCTATTAATTATATAAGAGATAGAAATAGAGATAAAGAATTTATAAGAAGCAGAATTTCTTACATATCTTCTTCTCTCTAAGACTTTGTCTGTGAAGCCTTTCACTGAGTGACTTCATAGAATCAGCTCAGCACTGCAGTGATACTCACTAAAAATTCTTCATATCTATAAAAAATCTCAGTGAGGAAAAATTCCTTGTTATTATAAAGAAAAAAGAGTCTGTCACTCAGTTTCTTATTCTGTAAGATTCTTTATAATCTACAGATTCTTCTCTGACTATCATACAGATTCATCTCACATCTTTTATATAGAAGAGTTTCAGTTAACTCTTAATTATTTTTACAAGATTCTTGTGTGATTATCACACAGATTTGTCTCACAGATGAATCACTCTCTGTGAGATTACTCTTATCAAAGAGAAGTATTTATAAGTTGATCTTTCACTCATTCTCATAAATTATTATTCTTTGACACTGTAGAATTGTGAGAAATTTTCCATTCTTTCATTAACTCTGTAGAATTGTAGAATCAAGATATTCACAGTCTATAATCACTTTTTGTAGTCATATAGAAAGATTCAGATCTGTGATTCACAATCACTCTTATTTACTAGAGTGATCTGACTATTCTGTGAGATCACTCACAGTGTAAGTAAATCTCTCTAGAGTAGTATAAATATCTCAGATCTGTCTGTGAAATCTCATCTTCTTTTCTCTTTTTTTATAACAGCTCTCATTCTTATAAACTGTGAGTATTCTCATTCATTCATGAAGTGTTTTCACTCAGATGATAGAGAGAGAGTGTTTCTGACAATGTCTGTATATTGATTCAAGAACTTCTTAAGAATAAAAATTTTTCAATTTCAATATCTTTATAAATAATGTCTGGCTGCTGCTGAGCTTCTCATGAGCATCTTCATAACTTCTCTGATCACTTTTTATCAGCTGATGAAGCAGAGATATCACTGCTTATAACTGTATCTTCACTTCTCTCAGCTCTGTCACTGCATCTGATCTTCAGGCCAGCAGTTCATCTCATCTCTTTTCCAGGCCAGCTTCTGACTTCAAGCAGCACAGTTTCTCTCTTTGCTGTAAGTCTTCTTATAAGTAATTCCTTACAGACTCTAGTTAATAGTTCTTGTAAAGCTTCTGATGTTGTCAGTGTCTTCTGCAGTCTCATGAGCCTACAATCACTCTCTCTCTACTCACACAATCTCTGATCAGATATATGCAAATATGTCTAGGTTTCTTATCAATGATTCTCACGCTGCAGCGCATTTCTGCAATCTCATTGTCAATAGAAGATGAGTCTCTGAGTATCTGTAAAATCTGGGTAATCAAGGCAATGTGAATGCTATGAATTCATGATAGAAGTTGATCTGAACAGATGAGTCTTCTCTTCACATCTCAATTGTTTTCAGACTGAATACTTCAGTATAACTGAGAAAGTGAACACAGTTTTATAAGAGATATCTAGTCACATGTATAGACAGTCAGTTCTCAAGACTCTGTTACAACTGTATATACTCTGATGTTCAGCTTCTCTGAAGTCTGTGTATTTCTGATAATCTTTGTATCAAATGCAACAATTATCTGTACTACAGACATGATACTCTCTGCTTCTTTAAAGAAAGAAATTAGTAGTTATAAGAGAATTGAGTGTCACAGATGTTAAGAATGTGAGTTTGAGTTTTCTTTATTTTTTCTTTGTTAATCTCTAAATTGTGTTCACAGCTCTGTTTATTTTCTGTTTTTTAGCTTTAATAAGAATATGATTTCTTCTTTTCTTATGTATATCACAGACTGTTCATCTCAGTAGAAACTCATTATCTTATAGACTAGAATTTATAAATAACAGTGTTAATATCTTTATTATAATCAGATTCTTAGTGAAGACTGTACTATTCTGACTTATCAGAATTTACAGTATGAAAGTCATGTCTCAGCTTCTACAGATATCTTATCTACTCAGATGATTCTTAAGTGAACTTATTCATCTTATCAGAATACTCTTGTCACTGAATCTTGAATCAGAGCTTGTAATCTCACTTCTCTGAGTTAATAATTTCTTTGACCTGATATTCTCTTTCACTCTCTAGTATTTTATGAATAGAGTAATGAGTCACAGAGTTCTCTTCTGAGAATTTCTTATATTCACAGAGTAAAGAGACATGAAAAACATTGTATATCTGTAACTCAGATAACAGTTTCAATCTGTAGAACTACAAGTTAACTTTCTTTATAATCTTATAAGACTCTGTCTGCAAGAGGTTCAGCTTCTTATCAGATCTTTATATAATAATGTTTTCTAGACTTAGTCAGACTCTATTATCTTTCTTGAAACTCTTTATAATATGCTTGAAGTCATAGTATCTCTTCTGATACTCTTGAGTCTTTCTCAAGAATTCACAGACTTTCTTCTGAATCTTCTGAATTCTCTCAGTCTGTTCACAGGCATCATCACACTCTATAGTATACTCTTATAAGTTCATCAAGATCATCTGTGAATAAGTCTCAGTAAGTATCTCAAAGAGGGTTTTATCTGTGCTGATATATTTTGAGTTGTTGTATATAAACTCTGTAAGTAGTAATTAATACACTCAGTTATTCTGATTGTAATTAACAAAGTATCACAGATACTATTTCAATATACTTATTAGGCATTCTATCTGATCATCTGTCTATTGATGAAAAGCTGTGCTTAGATCTTATAAGATCTTCAGTATAGTTATCAGATTAGATCAGAATTCTTCTGTGAAGATTGATTCTCTATCTGAGACAATGTTCATAGACAACTCATACAACTGAATTATATTATGAACAAAGATGTGAGTTAAATTCTTTGACTTCAAGTTCTTACAGATGAGTATAAAGTGTGTTATCTTGATAAAGCAATTCACTATCATCAGCACACTGTCAAAGCAGGCATCATATATGTTCTTACTTTCAGAGAGACTCATAAGAGTATTTATTTCTAGCTGTTCTCAAGGTTTCTGCAGAATGAGTAGAGGAGTAAGTTCTTTATATAGTCTGAATCACACTATCTGTGAATTCTGATAAATAGTACAAGAATTCACTATTTTCTTCACAAGTTCTCATATCTTCAGTCAGAAGTATTTTCTTATGAGTAACTCATGAGTTCTAGTATCTGTAAAATAATCTGCTAGAGAAGAGTCATAATACCTTTTAATAAGTTCTATATATAGAAACTCATTCACAGACATATAAATCCAGCTCTCTCTTTACAAGAGATTATTTAAGTCTCTTCAATTCTTTATTTCTGCAGAGTTGATTTCTGCTGTGAGCAGTTTCTGAATATACTGAGTATATTTATTCTTCAGTTGCAGTTCAGACAATCTGAATAGAAGATCTTATAAAGACTTATACTCTATTTCTTCTTACATCAGGTCTTTCACAGTGCTTCTCAAAGTCTGCAAACTCTTCAGATTATAGATATTCTCTTCAAGAATTCTTATAAAGATTCTCAGAGTGTTGACTCTCAGTGTTATAGAGAGTAGTTATACAGGCTTCTTCTCTCTCTTTTCTCTCTTCTCTTATGAGAGATTGAGAGACTCTTCAGTTAATCTCTTTATAACACTCAGTCTGAGTATTCTGTAAAGCTTTTCTGTCTTCTCTAATCTCTCTATATCTGTTGTTCTAGTCTTCTTAACATAGTCTGATCTGTGAGAGAGTTCATCTGCTGAGTTCTTAGTTCTCTTGATATGTTCTATCTTGAATCAGAACTCACTCAGTCTCTGAGCTCAGTGAACCTGCTGCTGTGAGAGTTTCTTGATTGAAGCAAACTATTATAAGCTGTTATGATCAGTTCTAACAGTAATCACTGTTATGAGACTTTCAAAGTAGTGATATCAGTGATGAAAGAATTTCACTATCATAAGAAGCTTCTGATTATAAATGTTATAGTTGATCTCTGTGAGTTGCATCTTTCACAAGAAAAAGGCTACTGAAACTCAGTTCTCATTTGACTGTAGTTATAAGACTATTTCTGAAATTGTAAAGAAGAAGACATCTGTCTTCAATCTGATTAAGAGTAAGAAATCAAAGTGAAACAGTATCACTATATCTGTGAATATCTGTTTCAATCTTGTAAAGGCTCTGTGAGCTTCTGAGATAAGAAAGTTCTCATAGTTCTTTCTTCTCAACAATCTTTTCATTCTCTGTTTATAAGATAACTTCTTCTTGTTTTCACTCTTCAGTATGTCTGTAAGAATCAAGAAGATTCTTATAAATATAAAGATAAATCATCTATAGAAATTCACAAAGCTCAGAAAGATCTGAATCTCATGAATACTAGTTAACTCTGATCATGATAGAATAGTTTCAATCTGTGAAGATTTCATCTAAATATCATCTGCAGTGATTACATATTCTAGGAAATTAATTTAACAGATGCTGAAGTTGTACTTCATAAGCTTAATATACAGTTCTGTCTCATCTAAGATCTTTAATATACTTTGTACATGCTCAGTGTGTTCTTTCTTCTTTGTAAAGTACATTATCACATCATTCAGATATATTATCATGAAGATATTCAGATATGCATGAAGTGTTTTATTAATAAAAGACTGAAATACTGTGAGAACATTGATCAGATCAAAAGACATTACTAGATATTTAAACAATCTCAGTGCAGTTCTAAAGACAGTCTTTCATTCATTCTCAGACTGTATTCACAGTCATGTATATATATTAATCACATTCAGTTGTGTGAATATGACAGCTTCTGTAAGACAGTTGATCACATTCTCAATCAGAGATAGAGAATAGTGACTCTTTATTATCTTGAAGTTCAGATTGTGATAATCTACATACAATCTGAGATCTTCATTTTTCTTCTTTGTGAATATCACAGAGGCTCTCACAGAGGCCTGTGAAGATCAGATAAAGTTATTCTTCAGATTCTTCTTTATATAGATCTGCAAGATTTCTGTCTCATAATGAGAGAGCTTATAGATTGATTCTCAGAAGAGTTTCTGCTCTTCTACTAAATCTATTATCAGATTCTTCTTACAGTGAGAAGAAAGCTCAGCTGTCTTTGCTGAGCTAAACATCTCTATAAGATCTTAATATTTCTCTGATATCTGAAGCTCAGTTTTCATGACTGCAAGATTCTCAGACACTTATAAAGTCATTATATAGATGAGCTTATCTTCTCTAATTAACTCTGCAGCATCAACTGCTTCTATCTTCATAAGTAAGTCTGTTAACACTGATTGAAAGTATAAACCTGACTCACAGACAGCTATGTGTGAATTGTGTCTTTGAAGTTATATAAGTCTCAAATACATGTTATCTGTAATGTCTGTGATAATCACAGTTTCTGTAAATTTTCTCCAGATTTCAGAGAGATCTTGCAATTCAAAGATAACTCTTATAAGTCTCTCAGCTCTCAGATCTGAGTTCTCATGCTCTGCTTATTATAAGAGCAGATTCTCAGTCTTCATCTTTCAGCTTATTCACTCTGTGAGCTTTAGAGACATTATAGTAATCTGAGATTCTGAGTTTATTAATACTTTTCATACTTGCAGAGCAGCAGTACTGCAGCACAGTCTCTCTTTATAAGCAAGTATTTTTATTAGAAAAGTAACAGATTCAGGTATCAGCTTCAGAGCTCTTAAGAAGACTGTTACTGACTCTGTTCATAACTTCTCAAATTTCTATTTTAATTTATTCAGACAGTTTGTGTGAAGATATTCTGATTTAGAACAGATGAAGCAGAGTCTCTTTTTCTTAATCTTTCTATTATACACTCTGTTCATAGAAGCTTATGAAGCTCTCTCTCTCTGCTCAGTAGTTAGATATAAATCTCTCTATATCTTGTCATTTTTTTCTGACAAACCTGTTCTCTGTTATTCTGACTCTTACAGAGCTAGTTAATGATCTGCTCTCTGTGAGTCTGTGACTCTCACAGTAATCTATAAGTAATGAATAAGAGTCATCAGTTTCTTCAGAGTTAAGAACTTAAAGTCTTACTTAATAAGCTTGTTCTGCATATCTTTATTCAGTCTCTTTATAAATATTATCATTCAGATCTTATTTCAGAGCTCTGTTTTCACAAATCTCAATTCACATCACAATTTCATGAAGCACTGTGAGTAGTCTTTATCAGATTTCTTATCTCTTTTTCTAATATTGATGATTACAGTTCAGATGTTCTCTATTCAGCTTATAGAGTTCTTCAACTTATTCTTTAGATAGGTCTTGAGAACAGATTAGCAGAATCTCTGATAATTATTCTCTAGATAATTCAGTCAGTTCTTGACTTCAGTATAATAGAGATCTGTTATTATATAGATAACAGCTTCTTCATCTTTCATGTCACATAGTCAGACTTGTGAGTCAATTTCAAATACAAACTTGTAAAAGCTTTTATAGATTGTGATTCAATAGATGATCTTAAGTGATTATAGCTTAAGAAAGTTTCTTTTCAGTTTGCAGATATCTCTGAAGATTATGTCTAAAGACTCAGTTTAAGAATGTTTGCAGACAGTAAGCATTTCTTATAGAAAAATAGCTTAATTCTGTAGAAGATGCTTAAGAATATTCTTCACTGAGATTGATTTATTCATGAGTTCAGAGAGTTTCTCTGTCTGAGATGTAGAGAATAATGTTCTATAAGTGATTAGTAAGTTCTCTGAGACTTCTTTTATGAAGATTATTCATAATTTAGATAGCTACTTCTGAGTGTCTATAGTAGAGTTCACAGAGATGAGAGTATATAAGTTTCTAGTTCTTTCAGTTATAATAGACAGTTACTGACTGACTGAGCTTGAAATGTAAGAATAAGTACTTACAGATAATTATTCAGGTGTTTGCAGCTTGATGTAATATGTACTGTTAACTACTAGAAGTATTCACAGTAGAAAGATAAAATGTAAAGATTAAATGTATAATAGCATTCAAGCTGAGTTATGAATAGTATTCATGAACTTCAGTCTATATAGTTGTGTGTAGTCAAGGGCCGCTAGCCCTATTGATTACGCGAGAGATAGGAATAGAGGTAAAGAATCCGCGAGGAGCGGAATTTCTTACAAAAGAGCAGACTTCTTTGAATCTGATTTACTACTCTTATTTTCTTTTTCTTATATCTTATTACATTTGCATACATAATATTTATCTGAGTGTGAAGTTTTCTCTCAACAAGTAGAGCAGTATTAATTAGATACTCTTTCACTTATTTGTAAGAATAAGTGCTCACAGGCAATTATTCAGATGTTTGCAGCTTGGCGTGATATGTACTGTTAACTACTAGAAGTATTCACAGTAGAAAGATAAAATGTAGAAGTTAAATGTATAATAGTATTCAAGCTGAGTTATAAATAGTATTTGTGAACTTCAGTCTATATAGTTGTGTATAGCCAAGAGCCGCTAGCTCTATTGATTACATAAGAGATAGAAATAGAGATAAAGAATCTGTAAGAAGTGAGATTTCTTATATACTCTCTTCTCTCTAAGACTTCATCTGTGAAGTCTTTCACTGAGTAACTTCATAGAATCAGCTCAGCACTGCAGTGATACTTACTAAAAACTCTTCACATCTATAAAAAACCTCAGTGAGAAAAAATCCCTTGTTATCATGAAGAGAAAAGAGTCTGTTACTCAGTTTCTTATTTCATAAGATTCTTTATAATCTACAGATTCTTCTCTAACTATCACACAGATTTATCTCATATCTTTTATACAGAAGAGTTCTGATTGACTCTCAATCATTTTTATAAGATTCTTATATAATTATCACACAGATTCATCTTACAGATGAATTACTCTCTGTGAGATTATCTTCATTAAAGAGAAATATTCATGAGTTGATCTTTCACTCATTCTCATAAATTATTGTTCTTTGACACTGTAGAATTGTGAGGAATTTTTCATTCTTTCATTAACTCTATAGAATTGTAGAATCAAGATGTCTATGATCTGCAATCACTCTTTGTAGTTATATAGAAAGATTCAGGCCTGCAATTCATAATCACTCTTGTTTACTAGAGTGATCTAGCTGTTTCACAGAATCACTTATAGTGTAAGCAAATCTCTCTAGAGTAGTATAAATATCTCAGATCTGTTTATGAAATCTCATCTTCTTTTCTCTTTTCTGTAACAGCTCTTATCTTTATAAACTGTGAGTATTCTCATTCATCTGTGAAGTGTTTTCACTCAGATGACAGAGAGAGAGTGTTTCTGATAATGTTCACATATTGATTTAAGAACTTCTTAAGAATAAAAATTTTTTCAATTTTAATATCTTTATAAATGATGTCTGATTACTACTGAGCTTCTTATGAGTGTCTCTGTGACTTCTCTGATTACTTTTTACTGACTGATGAAGCAGAGACACTGCTGTTCACAACTGTATCTTCACTCTTCTCAGCTCTGTCATCACACTCAATCTTCAGGTCAGCAGCTTATCTCATTTCTCTCTCAGATCAGTCTCTGACTTCAAGCAGTGCAGTTCTTCTCTTTGCTGTAAGTCTTCTTATAAGTAATTTCTTACAGATTCTAGCTGACAGTTCTTGCAAAGCTCTCAGTGTTGTCAGTGTCTTCTACAGCTCTGTGAGCCTATGATCACCTTCTTTCTGCCTGCACAATCTCTGACCAGACATATGCAAATATGTCTAGGTTTTCTATCAATGATTCTCACACCGCGGCGCATTTCCACAATTTCATTATCAATAAGAGATGAGTCTCTGAGTACCTGCAAAATCCAGATAATCAAGGCAATGTGAATGTCATGAATTCATGATGAAAGTTAATCTGAACAGATGAGTCTTCTCTCTAGACTGACCGTGTGACCGTGTCTGAGACCAGGACCAGATTTTTTGATAGTCTCATTATCAATTCGACTGATCCCATTACACGGTTTTAACATTAGATAGTAGTCTCATACTGTCTCAGTGAAACTGACTGTCTACTCTTATCACATTTTTCAAATGAGATCATGATTTCCACTTCTCAATTTAAATTATTTTTATTGCTTTAAATGACTTTAAATCTCATTTGAGTGTTATCAAAAAGTGTTACTTTTTAAAAAATTAAAAATAGTCTAAAAAAAACCTTAAAATGTCTAAAAATAGTAACTTTATGCTAAGAATGAGACTAAATGGGATCAAATGAGATCACTTTCTCATTTTTTTCATGTCATGGTCTCATTTTAAAATCTGATATATAGTCACTTTGCATGGTTTTTTGATAGTCAGTCCCAGCGGGATTCACGCCAAGAAATGTATGAAACCAGACCAAATGGAATCAAATGTGAAATTCATGGTTCTGGCGGCCAGTCTACTTCTCTCTATATCTCAATTATTTTCAGACTGAATACTTCAGCATAACTGAAAAAGCAGACACAGCTTTACAAGAAGTATCTAATCACATATACAGACAGTCAGCTCTTAAGACTCTGCTGCAACTGTGTGTGTTTTGATGTCTGACTTCTCTGAAGTCTGTGCATTTCTGATGATCTTCATATCAAATACAACAATTATCTGTACTATGAGCATGATGCTTTCTGCTTCTTTGAAGAGAGAAATTGATAGTTATAAGGAGATTGAGTGTCACAGATATTGAGAATGTGAATATGAATTTTCTTTGTTTTTTCTTTGTTAATCTCTAAATTATGTTTATAACTCTGTTTATTTTCTGTTTTTTAACTTTAATGAGAATATGATTTCTTCTTTTCTTATGTATACTGCAGACTGTTCATCCCAGTAGAAACTTATTATCTTGTAGACTAGGATTTGCAAATGACAGTGTTAATATCTTTATTACAATCAGATTCTTAGTGAAGACTGCATTATTCTGACTTATCAGAATTTGTAGTATGAAAGTCATGTCTCAGCTTCTGCAGATGTCTTATCTGTCTGAATGATTCTTAAGTAAACTCATTCATCTTATCAGAATATTCTTATCACTGAACCTTGAATCAGAGCTTGTGATCTCACTTCTCTGAGTCAATAATTTCTTTGACCTGATATTCTCTTTCACTCTCTAGTGCTTTATAGACAGAGTGATGAGTCACAGAGTTCTCTTCTGAGAATTTCTTATATTTGTGAAGCAAAGAGATATAAAAAACATTGTGTATTTACAACTCAGATGACAGTTCTAATCTGTAGAACTGTAAGCTAACTTTCTTCATAATCTTACAAGGCTCTGTCTGTAAGAGATTCAGCTTCTTACTAGATCTCTATATAATAATGTTTTCTAGACTTAGTCAGACTCTATCATCTTTCTTAAAACTCTTTGTAATATGCTTGAAGTCATAGTATCTCTTCTGATACTCTTGAGTCTTTCTCAAGAATTCACAGACTTTCTCTCAAATCTTCTGAATTCTCTCAGCCTGTTCACAGATATCATCACACTCTATAGTGTACTCTTACAGGTTTATCAAGATCATCTGTGAATGAGTCTCAGTGAGCATCTCAAAGAGGGTTTTACCTGTGCTGACATGCTTTGAGTTGTTGTATATGAACTCTGTAAGTGATAATCAATGTACTCAGTCATTCTGATTATAATTGATAAAGCACTGCAGATACTGTTTTAATATACTTATCAAGTATTCTATCTGATTATCTGTCTGTTGATGAAAAGCTGTGCTTAGATCTCATGAGATCTTCAGTATAGTTATCAGATCAGATCAGAACTCTTCTGTAAAGATTGATTCTCTATCTGAGATAATGTTCATAAACAACTCATGCAATTGAATCACATCACAGACAAAGATATGAGTCAAATCCTTTGACTTCAAGTTCTTGTGAGTGAGTATAAAGTGTGTTATCTTGATAAAGTGATTCACTATCATCAGCACACTGTCAAAGCAGGCATTATATATATTCTTACTTTCAGAGAGGCTCACAAGAGCATTCATTTCTAGCTGTTTCCAAGATTTCTACAGAATGAATAGAGAAGTAAGTTCTTTATATGATTTAAATCACACTATCTGTAAATCCTGATAAATAGCACAAGAATTCACTATCTTCTTTACAAGTTCTCACATCTTCAGCTAGAAGTATTTTCTTGTAAGCAACTCATGAGTTCTAGTATCTATAAAATGACTCACTAGAGAAGAGTCATGATATCTTTTAATAAGTTCTACACATAGAAACTCATTCACAGGCATATAAATCTAGCTCTCTCTTCATAAGAGATTATTTAAGTCTCTTTAATTCTTTATTTCTGCAGAATTGATCTCTGCTGTGAGCAGTTTCTGAATATACTGAGCATATTCATTCTTCAGTTGCAGTTCAGACAATCTGAATAGAAGATCTTGCAAAGACTTATACTCTGTTTCTTCTTACATCAGGTCTTTCACAGCACTTCTTGAAGTCTGCAAACTCTTCAGATTATAGATACTCTCTTCAAGAATTCTTGTAAAGATTCTCAGAGTGTTGACTCTCAGTGTTATAGAGAGTAGTTATACAGACTTCTTCTCTCTCTTTTCTCTCTTCTCTTATAGAGGATTGAGAGACTCTTCAGTTAATCTCTTTACTAGACTGACCGTGTGACCGTGTCTGGGACCAGAACCAAACTTTACAGTTGTCATGTTGCCTAAAAGCATTACTCCTGGTCATGGTTTGTGTTCATCACATTGATCCCAAATCATGTTATTTCAAATATTAAAGGTCTCAGATTCACTTTTCAAATAAAAATCTAGTTCTGAATAAAGAATATGTTTGAATTCTTAGTCACATTTTCATTCTGATCTCATTATTGAGAATGGCATTAAATGAGATCATGAAATCACTTCTCACTTACATAATATCATAACATAGTGCTCATTTGTTGAAAATTCAACAGAGAGTGTTATCAAATATCATTACTTTTCTGAACACAGATCATAATTCATATAATTTTAATTATGAAAAAAACATAAAATACAAAAAAAATAAAAAATAAAAAACAAAACAAACATAAGAAAAAATCACATTAAAAAAAAAAAAAGAAAAGGAAAAGAAAAAAACAAAAAATAAAAATGAAAAAAATCAAGGTTGCAGGGCTGCAGCATCTTCAAAATACTCACTCTTCAGAGTCTTTACAATATTTATTACCAACTGTGTATCTCTCACAGTGAGAATAACATGACTGTGATGAGTCATTGTCTTAACATCATCTAATAAATAATCAGTATATATCTGTATAAATGTGAATAATTAGAAAATATACACTTAAAAAGTGTGGCCAGGGTGGACTCTGCTGTCACTTGAATAACATCAAGAACAGAATACTGGAATCAATGATTTCCCTCATCAATTTCACAGACAAGACATGTGAAGATGGCCTTGAAGAATATAAGATTCTCTGACTTCTGATAAAAATGAATCTCACAAAGAGACTCTATTTTCATGATATCAGAGACTGAGTGTTATCAAAAAGTGTTACTTTCATGTAATGCACATGCACTTACTGCGGTGATCCACCCTCTGCACACATGACTGAGGGTTATAGCTTTCCCACACTGCACAGCTCTCCCTGGGATGCTGCTGTCAGTTTGCAACTCAGACAGTCTCTCAGTTCAGCATGCACTGCGTGTATGCAGCCCTGCGTGCTGGGGCTGTGTTGGTCATTATGGCCTGGTGTGATACTCACTTTTCACAAGCCATGTTTCATTTGAGAGGGGAGGAAGAGGAAGACACAACTGTTGTTTTATTGAGAGAGAGATGAATAATTAGTATTGTTGAATTAATTTGATTCATCTGCATTTAAAATTTGATTAGTTTATACTCTTCAATTTGAGGGTTTCTATGAGTGTTTTAATAGTTTTCATACCAGCTTGGACTTAGTGATGGGTTGAAGAAGAAGAGAAAAGAGAGAAGAAAGAAATGAGAATAACTTATCTTTATAATATGAAAACAGAGAATCACTGCAATCATTCTCTCTAGCAACAAAGATCTGTTTTCTGCATGTATCTCTGATATAGATTATATGATAAATGCATACAAAGAATATCAATAGTGCATGCATTGAATGAAGATAATGTTGCTATACAACACTATAGTCATTTCTATACATCTCTGAAAGCTGTTAATAGTTTCTTTGTCTCTTTATGTTTGATAAGTCAATAATATATTTCAATGCACTCTCTCTTTCATTATCATCATCATCATCATCATCATCATCATCATCATTATCATCACTATTATTATCATCATCATCATCATCATCATCATCATCATTATTATCATCATCATCATCATTATCATCATTATCATCATCATTATTATCATATCATTGCCTGCCTTCACCTCTCTCTCAATGCTCATCAAAACCAATCATGTCATCTCTCTTCAAATATTCTGCGGTTCTGTGAACTATCAAGGCGCGTGAGCACTGTCACAGATTGAAGGAAGAGAAGAAGAAGGCATTCAAGTGCGGGGAGACAGATTGCAAGACACATTATAATGCCTTGAAGAGGCTCTGTAAGAGAGTAGAATGATAACAATTTTAAGTAACACTTCTGATAGATTTAGACTGAACTAAGTATAGAAATAATACAGATGACACTGTCTGTAAGAGATTGAAAAAGAAGATAGTGAAGAGCCTCATGCAGCAGCAGTGAGACCAGGAGAAGTTCTAAGAATGATTTGAGACCAAGATGAAGAGAGAGAGAGAGAAGAAGAGTGTTGCTGTAAATAAGTGATGATAGAAGAAGATTGAGAAGATATTGAAGTGAGAGACAAAGAAGTCAAAACTGGTAAGTTTTTTATTGAGAGGTAATGATTTTTGATAACACTTCTGTTCTCTAATTGATTAGCAGGAGCTGGCAGAGAAGAAGAGAATTGAGGCCTTGTTCAGGTCTTGAATACACTTCATGATTCAGAACATTGAGAAGACAGCCCTGCTCTCTGAGCATGTCAATCTGCTTGTCACTGGGGTGGAACCCGAGGCAGCAGACCAGGAAATGCGGGATTTTGAGGCACAGGTTGACCTGGCTGAGAGAGAGCAGTGAGAATTCTCCTCTGAGAAGACAGCAGAGGGAGATTTTAAGATGATTATCACCTCAGATGAGAAGGAGAAGAAGAAGAAGAAGAAGAAGAAGAAGAAGAATGAGAAGTGAATTGTGAAGAATGATAAGAAGAATGAGGAAGAGAAGAAGTAGATTTTTTTCTTTTTATATTAGTTAGTTGTAAGTTTAAGTTTTTAATTATTAATAATTAAAATTGATTTTGAGTTTTCAAAAATTATTGTACAAGTTGTAATCAAGTCAGGAATGATATATATATATATATATATTTAACTATCATGATTCACAAATCACTATAATATATAAGTATCAACATTTTTTCAACATTGATATTCACAATATTAATATATTTTTAATGATATCATCTGATAATGTAATTTGATAATGCTCTCTTTCACAATATTAATATATTTCAAGAAATATGATAGAGATTAATCAAGATTATTTGTTTACTTTTATACATCAATGATATTCAATCTGAGTTAGTACTAAAATTATAACTAAGCTAAGAAACAAGATTATTTTCTCTTATATTAATTCTTCTTACACACATCAGTGATCAGTTATTGAAAATAAATTATCATCTTTCTCAAATTATTATCATATCTTCTGAATTCACTTCTTTCACTTCTTTTACTTCTATTGAAGATTCACAAACTCTTTAAGAAATCACTGTGAATCACAAAGTCTATGTTGTTTACAATTCAACACAGAATGCTCTCTTTCAATCATGATGAATAATCACTTCATTCTTCACATCTGATTTCAGGTCATGAAATTTATGAAAAACTCAACACAAATATCAAGATGAACTATGAAATAATTATCAACAGGTTGTATTGCAGATTACTGAAGAGTCATCTCTTTACTGCAATCACTGCAACTTCATTCAGAAACATTTATCATGAACTGATCATAGCTCTGAAGAAATTTCTCAACATCTGAAGTCATCAGAATGCAGACAACAAAAGAAAAATAATCAGAAAATTACTACTGAGCTGGTAAGTTACTCTATCAGATAATGATTTTTGATAACACTAACTTTCTAATTTGAAGAAAATCATGTGAAAATGACCCTGTATCAGTACTCTGATTTCACAACTCTCATCTGATAACTTCTGTGAACAATTACTTTGCATGTGTATATCTCTGAATCTTTCTCTTTGATCAATTGAAAACCCTGAATTCTGAACACTTCTTCAAATGCTTAATTCAAATCTTCATATTTCACATCAATCCTGTCTTCAGTCCAACCTTGAGACACACTACAAAGTCAATATGCAACATCTAGAATCAGAGTTGAAGAATCATCAAAGAGTGTCTCTCACAGTGAATGCATGAACTAGTACAAACAATCTTGCATTTATGAGAGTTACATGTTATTACATTAATGAGAACTGAACTTATTAAGAGACATTAATTGAATTTGAATCATTGATCAGTAGTCATACTGAGAATTATATGACAGAGGTATTAATGACTGTGATTAAAAATGACTATTGAGATATTAGTCTCAGTCTTCTTACAATTATAACTGACAATGCTGCAAATAACTACACTATGATGAAGAGCTTGAAGCAAAAATTGGCTTTGCATTCCTGGAATGATAAACAAGGTCATATTCTCTGCATTGCTCATGTGGTTCAACTTGTGATGCAAACACTGATAAAGAATCTTAACATCAAGATGAAGAATAATGAGATGACTGATTCTTGAGATGAGAATGAGATGAAAGTGATTACTCAAGTAACTTTTGCATTCACTTTGCAAAAGATAATGTTTTTTGACAACACTTTTTGATATTGCTTTTTGATAATGCTTTTTGATAATGCTACTGTTAATTTTGAATAGATTGACTAATAATTTAAATATCATAGATTTGAAACATTGCTAATGTGATTTGTATCTCTTCTAAATAACAACAATGATTTCATGATATTCAACAAACAAACAAATCAGTCACATCACTGAATATGATACAGAATGTTAGAACATGGTGAAGTTCAATATATGAGATAGCTGTTCAGACTCTTTGATTGTGTCAGATGATTGATCATTGAGTGCAACACTCTGATTGAGAAAAGATTCAGATATTGAAACTTTCTGATATGAAGTGAACTCAGTTGAAATATGTGATTGATTTACTGTTTCAGTTTTATAAGACAACAAAGACAGTCTCAATCACTTGTACACCAATGCTGCAGTCAGCCTGGTGAGTGTATAACAGTTTATTTACTCATCTTGAGAAGCAGTTGAATCACTCAAAAAGAAATTCAGTCTGGAATGATGCTATAGTGCAGGCTATTGTTGCTGCAAGGGATAAACTGGTATATTACTACAGCAAAACAGAATAATCTTTTGCAGAGTACTATGCTGTAGCAGCTCTACTAGATCCCTCTCATCAAGTTAACATCTACACTTCTCAAGATTGGACAGAGGAGAAATGAGACTCATATGTCAAATTAGCCTGAGACTACTACAATGTCAACTATCAGAGATTTGAATGAGCAGATGTTTGAGATGTGAAGACAGTGGAATACAATTCTCTAGTAAGTAACAATCTTTGATAACACTTCATATCACATAGAACTATAATACTAACTTTGAAACAGGACTTACATACATTGATTGCAACTGAAAATCAGGCAAAACTACATGCTTGTAAAACTGAATTTGACTGCTATCTTCAAGATGATCTGACAAATTTATGTGTCAAATCAATTCTAGAGTTATGAAAAATTGTTGAGAGTATATATTCAACTGTTGCACTGATGGCGTGTGATATTCTAGCAATTCCATTGACAGAGGTGAGAATGAAGTGAAAGTTCAACTCAAGTTGAGATATTTGTCACTATCACTGAGGACAATTACAAGGAGAAACAATCAAGAAACTCATAATTGTAAAACATGGAATTATCAGACAGTTTAATACCTCTGATCACAGTATATCAGAGAAGTGTAGTTTTGATGAGAAAGTGAAGAATAAACTTGCACAAGAATGTATTTAGTTGTTTCATGAGTGTTATTAATAATTGTTACTAAATTCTGATTATATAAGCAATCACTGAATGAACTGAATGAGACTGATTTTAATCTTCAGTCTCAGTCTCATTCTGATTTTGAAAGAATGATCATCTTTCACAGTTTATCCTGGAAAATTACTCCCATTTCACTGTTCTTGAATTAAATCTGGTCATTTTTCACGCCATTTCTCTCAGAAATGGTCCATTTTCAGATTTTTTTGAGGCTTGGTCCTGGTGGGACTCACGCCAAGAAATGTATGAGACCAGACCAAATGGGACTAAATGTGAAATTCATGGTCCCGCCGGCCAGTCTACTCTTTACAACACTCAGTCTGAGCATCTTACAAAGCTTTTCTGTCTTCTCTAGTCTCTCTGTGTCTGTTGCTCTGATCTTCTTAACATAGTCTGATCTGTGAGAGAGTCTATCTGCTGAGTTCTTAGTTTTCTTGATATATTCTATCTTGAATCAGAACTCACTCAGTCTCTGAGCTCAGTGAATCTACTGCTGTGAGAGTTTCTTAATTGAAGTAAACTGTTATAAGCTATTATGATCAGTTCTAACAGTAATCACTGTTACAAGATTCTTAAAGTAGTGACACTAGTGATAGAAGAATTTCACTATTATAAGAAGCTTCTGATTATAAATGCTATAGTTGATCTCTGTGAGTTGTATCTTCTGTGAGAAAAAGACCACTGAAACTCAGTTCTCATTTAACTATAGTTATAAGACTATTTCTGAAATCACAAAGAAGAAGATATCTGTCTTCAATCTGATTAAGAGTAAGAAATCAAAGTAAAACAGTATTACTGTATCTATGAATATCTATTTCAATCTTATAAAGATCTCATAAGCTTCTGAGATAAGAAAGTCCTTACAGTTCTTTCTTCTTAATAATCTTTTCATTCTCTATTTACAGAGTGACTTCTTCTTATTTTCACTCTTCAGTATGTCTGTAAGAATTAAAAAGATTCTTGTGAATACAAAGATAAACTATCTATAGAAATTCACAAAGCTCAGAAAGATCTGAATCTCATGAATACTAGTTAACTTCAGTTATGATAGAATAGTCTCAATTCACAAAGATTTCATCTGAATATCATTTATAATGATTTCATATTCTAGAAAATTAATTCAGTAGATACTGAAGTTGCACTTCATGAGCTTAATATACAGTTCTGTCTTATCTAAGACCTTCAACACACTTTGCATATGCTCAGTGTGTTCTTTCTTCTTCACAGAGTACATCATCACATTATTCAGATATATTATTACAAAGATATTCAGATATATATAAAGTGTTTTATTAATGAAAGACTGAAATGCTGTAGAGATATTAGTCAGATTAAAAGACATCACTAGATATTCAAATAATCTCAGTGCAGTTCTAAAGACAGTCTTTCATTCATTCTCAGACTGTATTCACAGTTATGCATATACATTGATTATATTCAGTTATATGAATATGACAGCTTCTGTGAGACAGTTGATCACATTCTCAATCAGAGACAGAGAGTAGCAGCTCTTTGTTATCTTGAAGTTCAGATTATAATAATCTACACATAATCTGAGATCTTCATTCTTCTTCTTTACAAACATCACAGAGGCTCTCACAGAGGCCTGTGAAGATTGAATAAAGTCATTCTTCAAATTCTTCTTTACATAGATCTGCAAGATCTCTGTCTTGTAATAAGAGAGCTTATAGATTGATTCTCAGAAGAGTTTCTACTCTTCTATTAAATCTATTATCAGATTCTTCTTACAGTGAGAAGAAAGCTCAGCTGCTTTTACTGAGCTGAACATCTCTGTAAGATCTCAGTATTTCTCTGATATCTGAAGCTCAGTTTTTATGATTATGAGATTCTCAGACACTTGCAAAGTTATTATATAGATGAGCTTGTCTTCTCTAATTAACTCTACAGTATTAACTGATTCTATCTCTGTGAGTGAGTCTGTCAACACTGATCAGAAGTATAAACCTAACTCATAAACAGCTATGTACAGATTGTGTCTTTGAAGTTATACAAGTCTCAAATATATATTATCTGTAATATCTGTGATAATCACAGTTTCTATAAATCTTCTTCAGATTTCAGAGAGATCTTGCAATTCAAAGATGACTCTTGTAAGTCTCTCAGTTCTCAGATCTGAGTTCTCACACTCTGCTTGTTATAAGAGCAGGTTCTCAGTCTTCATCTTTCAGCTCATTTACTCTGTAAGCTTTAGAGACATTACAGTGATCTGAGATTCTGAGTTCATCAATACTTTTCATACTTGCAGAGCAGTAGTATCACAGTATAATCTCTTCTTATAAGTAAGCATTTTCATCAGAGAAGTAACAGATTCAGGTATCAGCTTTAGAGCTCTTAAGAAGACTGTTACTGACTCTGTCTGTGACTTCTCAAATTTCTATTTTAATTTATTCAGACAGTTTGTGCAGAGATGTTCTGATTTAGAATAGATAAAACAGAGTCTCTTTTTCTTAATCTCTCTATTATACACTCTGTTCATAGAAGCTTATGAAGCTCTCTCTCTCTACTCAGCAGTCAGATATGAATCTCTCTGTATCTTATCATCTTTTTCTGATAAACCTGTTCTCTGTTATTCTGACTCTCACAGAGTCAGTTGATGATCTGCTCTTCACAGATCTGTGACTCTCACAGTGATCTGTAAGTAATGAATAAGAGTTATCAGTTTCTTCAGAATTAAGAACTTAGAGTCTTACTCAATGAGCTTATTCTGCATGTCTTTATTCAGTCTCTTTATAAATATTATTATTCAGGTCTTGTTTCAGGGCTCTGTTTTCACAGATCTCAATTCATATTATAATTTCATGAAGCACTGTGAGTAGTCTTTATCAGATTTCTCACCTCTTTTTTTAATATTGATGATCACAGCTCAGGTGTTCTCTGTTCAGCTTACAGAGTCTCTCAACTTATTCTCTAGATAGATCTTGAGAACAGATTAGTGAGATCTCTTATAATCATTCTCTAGATAATTCAGCCAGTTCTTGACTTTAGTGTAATAGAGGTCTGTCATTATATAGATGACAGCTTCTTCATCTTTCATATCACACAGCTGAGCTTGTGAGTTAATTTCAAATACAAACTTGTAAAAGCTTTTATAGATTGTGATTCAATAGATGATCTTAAGTAATTACAGCTTAAGAAAGTTTCTTTTCAGTTTATAAGTATCTCTGAAGATTATGTCTAGAGACTCAGTTTGAAAATGTTTGTAAGCAGTAAGTATTTCTTATAGAAAAATAGCTTGATTCTGTGAAAGATGCTCAAGAATATTCTTCACTGAGATTGATTTATTCATAGATTCAGAGAATTTCTCTGTCACAGATGCAGAAAATGATATTCTGTAAATAATTGATAAGTTCTCTGAGACTTCTTTTACAGAAGTTATTCATGATTCAGATAACTGCTTCTGAGTATTTGCAGTAGAGTTTGCAGAGATGAGAGTATATAAGTTTCTAGTTCTTTCAGTTATAATAGACAGTTACTGACTGACTGAGCTTGAAATGTAAGAATAAGTACTCACAGATGATTATTCAGATATTTGCAGCTTGATGTGATATATACTGTTAACTACTAGAAATATTCACAGTAGAAAGATAAAATGTAGAAATCAAATATATAATAGCATTCAAGCTGAGTTATAAATAGTATTCATGAACTCCAGTCTATATAGTTGTGTGTAGTCAAGAGCCGCTAGCTCTATTGATTACATGAGAGATAGAAATAGAGGTAAAGAATCCGCAAGGAGCGGAATTTCTTACATTATTACTTCTTTATACACTATCTTTTTAAGATATTTTTAAACCACACTGACATGATAACTATAAATTACTTTATAGATGAAATTATCATATTCTGAAGAAGCCTGCACTTCTCACTAGTTTTTAAACATGCTATCAGATGTGATTCAAAGATTACTTAAGTCAGTGTATAATTACAGATATATATCAGCTTCTTATATACATTATACTAAATTAGTAACTGCTAGAGCTTCTTTTACATTTATAAGTATGTTTAGAGATGATTATATTATTATTCAGTGATTATACATTCTTTTAAATTATAGAGTAATGAAATTATTAAATTTTTTAAATTTATCATTAATATAGTTCTTTTTACTAGTAAAAATACAGATTATATATAAGAAAATACTAATTTCTGAAGCTGTTAAAAAAATAAGCAGACTTATAAAAAGAATATCACATTATAATACACTATTTTTAAAAAATAGAAGAAGACAGATATTATAAAGAAGAGAATAAAATAGAAGATAACTTATTAAATAGTAAAATAGTAAAAAGATATAAATAAAACTATAAGATTATTATTATTATTATTATTATTCTTTCATTATACTTATATGTAAGTGAAGCTTATAATAAGTTCTTGTATAATATTAAATACAGATCAAGTGTTAATTATACAGAAGAAAATACAGATGTTAAGATTATATCAAGATAATAAGAACATAGAAAAATACAAAGAAATGATAATTAAATACATATAATACTAACTTCTCAGCTCAGAAACATAGAGTGATTCATTGAAGTGATTTATACATCTCTGTATTTATTAGAAATCTGAGGTGCTTGAGTTCCAGATTTAATGTATTCCCTGCGGGTTTCAAACTCACATGTCTTGGTTTCCCACGCCAAGGTGCTACTGAGTGGCCGCATTAATCATTCAGCCACCGGGGCATAAAACTATAAGAGTCACTCACTTAAAAGCAGATTGAAAACAAGCATACAAATATAAGAAAGACTTGAGAGTAAAAAGAGAAGAAAGAATAAACTGCTGTATAATAATAATTATAGTTAAATAAGAAAAAAAAATTGAAGAATTCAAAAAGTATCTTTCTAATTAAAAAAATAGATTCTTGATTTTATAAAAAGTACTTAAATCATGTTTTTAGAGCTCTGTCAGAGTACTTATAGATTTATTATCAGAGAAATCTGATAATATTACAATCTTTACTAATTTAATAACTGTTTACTTATTAAATCTATCTTCACTCAAGATTTCATATTCTGAGTAAATTATTAAGTTAAATAAACAACTACAGAATTAGCTATATATTTTTATGTATAATTTTCTATATATATTTTCATCATATAATATATCATCTTAAAATCTAATTGCATTGTTGAGATATCATTGAAAATATTTCATCATAGTGATGGTGAAATGGCCGGCGTTGGGTGTAAGCGGGCGTTGGGTGGCACGTTACTAACTAGCCAATCATATTTTGGTGCTGTCCCCTATACCAACGTCAAAGTCCACCCAAAAGGTTGAGATCGTAACTACGGCTTTGACCGCCGCTAACTATCCTACTATCTTATAGTTTGCTGCTGGAATTCTTGTCAATGCCAATGCATCGAGTTATTTCCACTCCATCCTACAAAATAGGCTATCGTCAGCATCGCGCTCATCGGCTCAGTCACGAAAAGCGGGGGCAAAAGAGGGCGAACACGGGAATTTTGATCAAGTCGGATGAGAACTTACAGGTTCTCCGGTAGGCTCAAAGCTATTTACCAGCCTGCTCTCATATATCAAATCTGGGTTCCCAAAGATATCAACTGACGCCAATGCGTGTCCTCTTGAGTTTCCAAAGCGGTTGACCGCGGAAGTAGGGAACCCGTCAAGATCATACCCTCGCGATGATGTCGGATTGGCTGCTGCTGCCGCCGTTCTCTTCTCCTCAACACTGCTCCGCACATACCTAAGGTATGGCGGATTCCCTGGAGAGATGACATTGTCTGCCGCCAAGACGCTCCCAGGCACTATCATGCCGAGTTGTTCGCAGAGTTTCAAATCGGCCACGTATGCCGGTTTATAATGGTCTAGGAACATCATATCGATGCGGTTAACCACCCCACTGTTATGCAGTTTGAAAAGGGAGATATCGCTGGGGCCAATTACGACCTCGACAAAATCGCCCAGCCCAGCCAGGTCCAACAGCATTCTCGATACTGCGCCAAAACCAGGGCTCCGCTCCAAACTGTAGTATCTCTCCCCTCCCGCGCGGCGGACTGCATCCCCAAAAAGGAGCGCAGAATACCCGACATAGCCGCCCAGCTCAACCATTACTTGAGGCTTAACTGCTGCTATCAAGTCGGTGACGATCGACCCTTTGGCCGAGCCGACGTTCATGAGGTAGCTCTTATCTCTTCCATATTGGTCGATTGCGTCTATGATATTCGAGGGAGAGCCGCGGAGTTGTTCGAGATTAGGTAGATTGTATATGTACCGAAGCAGTTCGATCTCTCTTCCATCCTCAGACTGTACGCCGGTGGATGTTAGCGAACGGACTGTGCTCAGTTAAGGCAATACTGACAGGAGTAGCCGGTTTTGGCAAATATGGTCGGTCAACAACTCTCATTTTGAAATTTGGGCTGCACGAGATGCGGTTCCTCGCAACGAAGAAAAAGATATATATCTGCGCCCGTCAACAACAGCGACACATTAGTTATCATGGCCAACAACAGAAGGGAAGGGGGGGAAGCAGGAAACCCTGCTTATATAGCAAAATTTCCCTTTCACTTGCCTATATCCCGTGAGTATATGCAACACCGTGATGACACCCTCAGGGGATGGAGATCACAGTTTTGAATTCCTTAGCTCCGATACAAGGACGATTCAACTGGGGTTCTCTTCCTTTTATATGCCTCCGGCCATGTAAACAGCTCCACATACAGGGTTCAACGATCCTGGTAGACAGTTCATGGAAAGCAAGCAGAAAATTTCAGGCCAATCTCTTGGCCCTAAAGAGGGCATGATGGGGGTATTCCTGTGCAATCTTATACCATATTTTAGCCATGTCTGTCTATCGATCTTTTCTGGTCTTTCCTTGGCTCGAATTCCGCATCCTGCCGTTTTGCATACGCTGTAGTGTCTCTTCCATCTCGTCACACCAAGCTGCTAATGCAGGTAAAAGCCCGGATTAACTGCCCTACCATGTTCTGCTGCACACCCCCCATTACCGATTTCCGGGTGTGCTAGTAGGAAATAATACTGGGCAGATTTCTTATGCGGAAGAACGGGTTTCCTGCTCGTTCAACTCCACTCATCATCTGTGTAACACAGTGCTTCAGCAGCTCAAGTTTTGCCATGAGAAAGAGGAATAATAATAGACAATATACGTACGACGTTGACCCAATGTTGAAACACAGCTACAACAGCCGCAGGACACCTTGCGAGAAAATATCTTGGAAGACGCCTGATTCATTGCACCGGGATGGAATAGACAGAGATGAGCAAGGATGCTCTGACAAATTTGCCGGTGGCGTAAATAAAAGTAGGGCATGGCATTGCTTGCAGTTGAAATGCCCGTCTCCTGCCCGTCATACTATACATACATAGCGGGTAACGTGTAGCGCGGTGAAAGGGTGTAATAGTGTAGCGTACTTACGATGCTGACTAGAAGTTTACAAGAAGTTTGATAAACGTGGTTATCCGCCGGGAGCTGAAGGCCGGATTACTTCAATTAGAGCAACTACCCACTGGTTAGCAAGTGCATTTTTTTATTTTTTTATTTTCCTTTTTGACTGTGTTTCGTCAGCCAACAACCGTTCGTACATGTACATGTATATGTAGTACTCCGTACATTGGTGAGACGAGGGAGGTTGAATTCACAGCATCAGTTAGCAACCAACGCGGCTACGGAATGTATGTCCACCGGTGCATGTCCATGCGCGGTACGGTACCAGGACGAGCTAAGTATATGCCCGCTCTCAGAAGTTAGTTATAAAATTATGGAAAGAGGCATGTTGAATATTCAAATATTCCCCCTCCTTTCTTCGCCGCATAACTCTACTTTCTGCGGTTCAACATGGCAGACATGCCTGTTTGATAGTGTGGGCTAAGAGAGCTAAGCTCACCATAATCGCCCCAAGAGTTGTTTAGCGTTCTCTCTTGGCATTGACCGCTGCCCCGATTATTTAGCCCTTGTAAACTCTCCCCCGCGCTGGGGTGGAGGAAACTCCTCCGCATCTTTGTTCGTAAAAGCGTGGTTAGGGTAGTACGTAGGATGTAACGCAAGGCAAACCATTTTATATTCATGGCCCTTGGGGGGGGTCTATATAACCCGTGTAAATTATGTAATTCTACGAAGAATGTGCACACCACCTACGATTGAGGAATGCATATAAACATACTGCTAGGTACTAAAAGTTTGCGTATTCCCGGTTCTCCTCCTTCCTAGGATACCCGTTGATGTGTTAGGTATATGTGGGAATGACGTAAAGGAAAAATGTAGCCGGTACTGAGGGAGGGAGCTTTTGAAGACAAAAAAGAGAAAAGGATTGAAGGATCAAGAATAAATTTCAGTGTTGTACTTCAAGTCATCCTTCGCCTATGAACGCCTAGGAAGTGGAATGTTAGGGGTGCGATGGTGGGGCTAAGAATGTATCACAAAATGGTATCCTTGATCTGGCTTTAAATGATCATGAGAATGCTGGCTATCCTGCAGGATGAAGATCGTCTGGTAAACGATGAGAAATAACATCGCGAAAGAAATATGGGATAGTCGGGATTTAAGGACATAAGAGAAGGGGAGAAAACGGTTGTCCAGGATTAATGCCTGGAAGAAAAAATATGTACACAAAAAAGACAACACTAGTGTATAATCGGGTTATTCTTTACGTGGATGGGGAGGAGCCGGATAGGATCCAGGCGAATCAAG
Source organism: Blastomyces dermatitidis ER-3 (assembly GCF_000003525.1). NCBI lineage: Eukaryota > Fungi > Ascomycota > Eurotiomycetes > Onygenales > Ajellomycetaceae > Blastomyces > Blastomyces dermatitidis. The sequence continues at coordinate 380,047 of NW_025544783.1, read as the reverse complement.
CTCAAATACTTGGGCGGGATGTCCTTCGGCTGGTGAGTCAAGCTCATATCGGGAAGGTACCGGAGCCTGCGCTGGTAGCTCTCTAGGTTCTTGTTCGATGCGCATGTATGGGTCATCCTTTTTGTCAGTAAGAGCTGGCTGGGATGGGGGTGGTTCAGGATAATAGACGGAGGGAGCTGTGGGAACGGCTGGAGAGGCGTTGAATCGATCGGTCGGGGTCTTATTTCGCTTGTTTCGTCGAAGGAAGAAAATAGCGGCAGCGATGACGGCGACTCCTCCGACGCCGCCAACGACTCCGCCGGCAATCGCGCCTGTATTGGAGGACTTTTCTTCGGTTGAAGGGGGAGCTGTCGGTTGCGGAGTTCCGGTCGGCTCTGCTGGTAGCGGTTCATCTGTGATCTCCGGCCGCCTGGCTATAGTTTGAGAAAATATGCTCGCGACTTCGCTATTAGGCCATCCGCCCTCCGGTTCCTTCAGTGTAGCTTTTCCGGTTCCACTGTGTTTGGTAAAGAAAATTAGTCTGGAAACAAACTATTGAGGTATATAATAAGTGAGGAAGAAAGAAGAAACATACTCCCCGCCAATTACATCGGAGACGATCTGAGGCACAGTGTATTTAGTGTCGCGATCGAATTGCTTTTGCCATTGAAATGTGCTGGTATCAAGCACCCGGATAGGTGGGTAATTTCGACTGCATCCCTTTTGCTGTTTGTCGTCTTTCCGAGTTGTACCCCCAATCACTACCATTTCCCCGTCTTTCCAACTGACACATTTATGGCTGTCGCGACCAACCCCATCTGCCTTCCATGGTTCTAGGCCAGTCGTAGGGGCACGTATCCAACGAAAAGATGGGAGGGTCAGGACATATAGGTCATTATATGAGGTTGCATTCTCCCAGGTACGGCTGCGACCACCATACATATGCACCTGGAACGAGGAGTCGTCTGGAGCGGAAGAGACAGCTGTGCAAAATGCGGTTCTCGCGCTCGGGATGTCTCCAGTAGCTTCAATTTCGTACCTATTGACCCAGTCAGCTTCTGAATCCCTGATTCTAATATCTCTGAGTATTTAAATCCGACCAAACATACCAGGTACTAGAGTCGATATCATACACACCGATCTTATCCATCTCCCTGAAATCTCGGCTTGTTTTGGTTTCGTTCGTTCCTTTTTTCGAAGTCTTTCAATAGTGTTAGGCATAGCACATACAAGACCCGCTGCGCGGCAGAACAAATGGCACATACATCATAACCACCGAACGCAACCAGCATCCCTTTCTTTCCTAGCCGTACATAATCCATTCCCCCATTGGCTATCCGAGGTTCTCCGACGGCGTCCTCCCTATCCACCTTAGTCACGTTAGTCCATTGAAGGTTGGCGCTATCCGTCGCGTTGAAGACCAAAGTGCCCGTAATGGGGAGGTCCCATCCTCCCGTATAGAAAGAGAGGTTGGATTCCGGCGCAACAGCAGAAAGCCCAGCGAACCGGGTTTCCAGATTTAATTTGCCGCCAGCAACTACTGCGCGACTCCATGTTCGATCTTTTGCATTGTACGACCACATCCAATCATATCTGCTCGAACTCGACAAGCCAGCATATATGTATATGGAATTTCGCGCGGCGAAAAATGCACCTCCGGAAACTTCATGAGGCGCGGAATTTGGAATATCGGTCCTATGCAGAGTATGTGGAGAGATACCGCCTTCGACGTTAAACGTAGTGTTGAGGTCGAGCCAATAAAGTTGGTTCACTTTTACCATATTCCATTAGCAACGAGCTAAACTCGACAGGTTGCAGACAAGATCTCAAAATACCAAATGCTTCATTATGTCCATCTTGAATCGTTACCTTCCCAGCCATCATAAATACTAAGTTACCCAGAAGGACCGCTTTGGCACCAGTTAGCATGACTACATCAGGTTGAGGGAGGAAATGCGCGTATCCGGCTTACTTCTCCCCTCTGTAAAAACACAGAGGTCCCCCGCCGACCGCGGTGCAAGAGCCGCCTCCGCATGGCATCCTGCAGCGAGTAGCAATGGGGCAAGGCATGATCTAATTGAGAACCGCATTCTTCAACAAGAAGAGACCCTCAATAAAAATCCGCAGAGAGTCGTGCGGAATAGTATCTTGAAGACCGTTCATCTGCAATGCCCATTCACATCGAAAAGTTGGGTAGAAATGAAGTGGGAAAAAGCTTGAGAGTTGCGAGGAGAATGGGTGCAACCCAAAGGGGGCGGTTGCAAGAGCTGATAAAATCAACGCCGTCGCGAGGCTAAGTTGGATTTAATAATCTTTTCCCCATGCTTGAACTCGTATCCAGCTTGACACTTGTGCAGATCGGGCTTGGTTTAGGGGCCATCAGTGTCACTGGGCAGTGGGCGTCGTGGCTGTCCCGACCAAGCAAATGGATGCCGAAGACTTGGCGAGCGCATTTGAAACGTCCAAAGCATACTGACAATTTACAGCATATGGAAGTGAAACATGAATGGCCAGCTTCAGAACCGAGGAAACCTCGTATTATTGGGTGGTGAATAGGTATAACGATTGTTACGGGTCTCAAGACTAAGGAGATGTTTGGTCCGAGAAGGATTTTAGCGCCGGTGTCTAATTGAGCCTCCCTCGTAACTGACTAAGCGGGGCTGGCGCCGTTAGGAGAAACTGTAGGCTACTGGGGCAAAAGAGCTCAATCACCACCAGCGCCTGCTGGTAGAAGGGCCGATCAACCGCGGGACCCCCAACAGAAACTAACACCTCTTCATTTTTAAGATAGTAAGTTCATCAGCGATTCAAATTCCAGACGTTTCACACAGCCTGTGGCTCCGAGTCAATCGTGTGGGATATGAAGAATGCTAACCAACGGCCCCCTTCAACCTTGGGAATATGCAGAGACTAACTTGATATATCTCGACACCCAGGATTCAATCCGATACCACAGAAACGGACCGCACAGTTCAGCATTGGGGAATCGATGAGAGAGCCCAGAAGAGGAGTGGCTACTGAACTAATTTAACTCGCCAACCAATCCGCGACCTGCCCGGTTCTCGCAAGGTTTAAACATGGAAGGCTTCGTCGCACGCACATGCCAACCAAGCCACCGCAAGCCATCGGAGGCTTTTTCAGTAATATCTCGTTTGGATGATGGTTATTTTGGCTTTAGCCACCTGCCTTGCTTAGCGACTGATCTGCCGCTGGGCTGTGCCTGGCTTCACTGGCAACAAGCAAAAAAACAAAAAAAAAAAAAAAAAAAAAAAAAAAAAAAAAAAAAAAAAAAAAAAAAAAAAAAAAAAAAAAAAAAGAAGGGGGGGGGCTCTCGAAGACAAACTCCCCAGCACAACCATTCATGTTCTAGATTTCCAACTCGGTAGGTAGAACAGTAGGCAGCAGAAATAAACATGGCGGACAATCGCGAGAAAGGGCTTCTGTGATGTGGGTTAACCAACTAGCGGGCCATCCCGGCAACTCTAATCTGACAAGCCAACCATCAGAGACTGAAGCGGCACACAACCCTGTGTGAAGCAGTGAGAGGCTGTCGCTAATAAATCAATTAGCTTTAGAGGCGTCGCGCCCTTCAAATTGCGATCACATGCAAATTGAAGGCCTGGCTATGTGCAAGGACAATGTCGGCATAACTCTTTGGGATAAACAGAATGAAAATAAAAGTGAAAAATATGAAAAATATGAAGAAAGAAACACATCTGTCAACCTCATCTAGCCTGGAGGAAACAATGCCAGAAGCTGCCTCTCTCTCGATGAGTGGAGGACCAATGAGGGAAAGTAGGAAGAACCCTTGCAATGGTCCCCCGGTATTGCAGGGTGCCTAAGGTCGCTGGTTGTGAGTTCGTGAAGACTCTGAAGAGAAACACCTCAGCCGAGAAGCCGTTTTGCATTCTGCAACCCAAGGAGAAACTAAGACAACAAGTTGCGTTGCTCGCGTGTGGTTGACTAAATGGTCGAGACCCAACTCAGAAAGTGGGAACGAATTCTAGCATAAAAGCTTGGCCCTCTCCAGTTTAACGGGATTGTTTGATTATTAACGTCACACAAGAACTCATTATAAGCTCTGCTTTTCAAAGCCAACCGCCCCACCACGAACTCGCTCAATTGTTCGAATAAGAACCTGCCGATAGATCCATCGAATAGCTCTCGATCATGCAAGCATTTTGACCCCATCGCCGACCGCATACCCCGTGTGGTGGTGGAATTATCCAGCCAAACGTGAACCAGACATGGTTTGAAACTCCTGTGTGGGATTATCCCCCGTCCACCCCTACCACACCACAACCCCGGGTCAAATTGCCATACGAATTGTTGTCAGGTCACGTGATCTGGCTTACTAATCCTTCCACCATATAACTTTCCACAAGCTAGCAACCTTTCAATCACACAAGCTTTACACCTTTCACAGGTTATGAGACCTATTTTGTGCAAAAATCACTGTCAATTCAGAATTTCTTATCAATATACTTATTATTTGAACTACTGCTTCATTTGATACACTCATCAGAAGTTAAAATTGTCTTATTCTATCAGTATTAATGCATTTAAGATCTTGATGATCAATAATACTACTGCTCACTTAAAAAAGAGACTTGTAGAAAACACATCACATTTGTAAAAAAGTAAGAAAAGAGAACAATATTGATAAGAATTTAATAAATGAATATCAAGATAGCAGATTCAATACAATTCTGCTTATATATATATTCACAATCTCATATTCTTTTCACTGAGTCAGTTATAGTTGATGATAATAATTCTTTATACTTATACTCTGTCAGTGAACATTCTTCTGAAGTCTTTGAAAGCTTCATTGATAAATGCTCTGAAACACTCTCTTAATTCAAAGCTGGTTTAAATACAGCTTCTGATATAATCAGACTGACTTTCTGATCTACTTAACAGCTTAATACTGATTCTCTTAATGAGAATAATGAATACTCAGATATCTACTGTTCAGATAAGATAATATCAGATTAATAGATAAAGTATCTTAAGATAATACTTGAGATGAAAAAGAAGAAGTGAAGAGTTCTAGAACTTAAACTATAACTGAAAAAACTCTGTTAATAAAGATTCTCTACAGATTAATTACAGAATATTAATAATTATTCTGTTATCATATTAACAGTCTGTACAATCACATGAAATTCTAATCTCAGTGAAAGATTGAAATTTAATCTTTATAAACTGAATAGCTGTGTTGACAAGACAATCTCTTAATTCAAGAAAGATGTTAAGAATACTGTGAGATCAAATAGTCTAACTAATATATTCAATTACATCACATGAAGCATCTTCATGAAATTGAAACTGATTGATATACAGTGTTAATATATGATAGAGAAATAACAGACTCAGAACTCTCTATAAAAAGATGATGAATAAGTATTATTCTGAGATGTCAGAAACTGATAACTCTACATATTCATCTTGAACTTCTTGAGTGCAGGTGTCAGATCATGTTTCTTCAAATATAATGAAAATCAGATTGCTTATACTCTATGAAATGCAATTGAACAGAAATACTCTGTTCTTAAAACACAGTTACACTGTGAGACAGTTCTGAAATTCATGTCTCTTAATAATACACAGGTCATCAATCTATACACATTCTTTGATAAGTTTCAGTCTGTTATTATGAAATTAAAGATATTGAATGCTTCTTCTTCAGATGCATGAATATTTGATATCTTCTACTTAGTTCTATTCAACAATTAAAGAAATTATGTTCAGAAGAAGATAGAGAAGATACAGGATTTCAAATTCACAGCTGTGATATTGAATGTTGATCTTCTCATGAAGAAAATCTGTTCACAGCTTAATTCTTTAAAAGATAAAAAGAATCTGCAGAATACAGATTCTGCAGCTAACTCAGCTATAACAGCTATAACAGCTATAACAGCTATAATAATCACAATAACTATCAACAATAATACATTGAATTCAGCCTGTAAAGACTGTACTGAATGTGATTATAATAGTACTCAAGAGAGCTTCTGAAATTATCAGAGATTAGAAAATTCATCTACATATTCTGAATGTGAGAGATCTCACTTTAACATCTGTTAATTAATCAATTCAGACAGTGCTCTGAATAATTAAAGAATAAATAATACTGTGAGAATAAAGAAATTCAAGAAAAAGAAGAAAAAGAACAATAGTAAGAGTAGAACTCAACTATTTATTACAGATGAATCAGAGACCTATCAGATGACAAATCTCACAGAGATTATCAATGTATCAGTCTGTTTCATAAAACCTCACAAGAATTCTCTCACTATATGAGATAGTGACACTGGATGTCACATAGTAAGTAATAAATCATGATTTTCAGAACTTATAGCAATCAATGACTCAACAGTTTAAGTGATTAATAAGATTATTATAAAGATTCAGAGTGTCAGCACTGTATTCATTCTAATAAATGAAAGATTGATAGAATTCAATTATATATACTATGTGTCAGAACTATCTGCAAATCTGATCTTCACTGAGCTTATAAAATGTCAGAGCTATATTCACTGTAATATATAAGTTAATACTAAGAACTACTTTGAGTTTCTGTCATCTATCAACAGTGATATCTTTTATACTAATCTGTCTTAAAATAATATTTACATTCTATCTGACAGCTCATCAATATTTCATAAGATAATGAATAACTTAATGTATGAAGAAGTAACATATATAGCTGTTCTAAAATCAAAGACAATCTCAACAGATTACAATCTGAGTACTGAGTCTTTGAGATCTTTCAGTTATAAGAAGATTGAACAGTTAATCAATTCTAAGAATTCAGATACTGATTTCTTTATTATCTCATCTTCATCTCATTTATCTGCAGTTCTTCTGAAACAGCTTTCAATAGATAAGTTACATCATTAACTTAATTATATCAGTAAAAGTAGTATATTAACAATGATCAGAGACTCATGATTTGATATTATTATTACAAGTATTAAATGCTCACTTACGCTTGCTTTTCTACTTGCGCAGCCTTCTCTATCACTTTCACTCTCTTCTTCAATTACTCTCTACTCTCTCTTTATCACTTCTTTCACCTCTTACTCTCTACTCTCTCTATCATCTCTATCATCTCTATCATCTCTATTACTTCTATCATCTCTATCATCTCTATCATCTCTATCACTTCTATCATCTCTATCATCTCTATTACTTCTATTATCTCTATCATCTCTATCATCTCTATCACTTCTATTATCTCTATCATCTCTATCATTACTCTCTCTACTACTTCTATCACTCTCTTCTTCTATCACTCTCTTTCACTTCGTATTACTCTGTATCACTTCTATCACTTCTTCTACTTCTTTCACCTCTTACTCTTCACTCTCTCTATCACTTTCACTCTCTCTCTCAATCATCTTCTACTCTCTCTTTACCACCTCTTTCACTTCTTACTCTCTACTCTCTCTATCATCATTATTATCTCTATTATCTCTATCATCTCTATCATCTCTATTATCTCTATCATCTCTATTATCTCTATCATCTCTATCATCTCTATCATCTCTATCATCTCTATCATCTCTATCATCTCTATTATCTCTATCATCTCTATTATTACTCTCTCTATCATCTCTATTACTCTCTCTCTCTATCACTCTCTTTCACTTCGTATCACTCTGTATTATCTCTATCATCTCTTCTATCTCTTTCATCTCTTACTCTTCACTCTCTCTATCATTATTACTGTCTCTACTGTCTCGCTGCCTCTCTATCACTTTTATTCTTCTCTCAGATTATCTTCTACCTCTCTCTTATCACTTTTTATCATCTCTTTCACTTCTTTCACTTCTTTCACCTCTTTCACCTCTTTCACTCTCTACTCTCTTTATTATCATTACTGCCTCTATCACCCCGTAATCTCTCTCTATTATTATTATTATCTCTATTACTTCACAATCTTCTTTATTACTTTCATTCTCTATCTCTACTCACTGTTATCACTCTTTTTATCTCTTTCACTCTCTATTCTCTTATTATTATTATTATTATCATCTTTACTTCTTCTACTACTCTCTTTTACTCTGTATCATCTCTATCACTATTATCAGATTAATCAGAGCTGTATAGATTACAGAGTCAGCTATTCAATCTCATTCATGAATTTAAAGAGATATATATGACATCATATAAGATTTTATTACAGAGTATTTAGCAGTATATACTATAAATACAGAGATCAAAATATGATAGAGATAGTAAGAGAGAAGTAGAGATAGTAAAAGTAATAAAAAAGACTGTAGAGTAGTAGAGATAATAATGATAATAGAGAGACTAGAGAGTGAAAAAGATGACAGAGAGAGATAATAGAGATGATAGAAGTGAGAGAGATAATAGAGATGATAAGAGAGAGATAGAATAATAAGATAAGAATAGAGATAGAGAGTGAAAGTAATAGAGAGTACTGTGAGATAGTAGAGACAGTAATAGTGATAGAGAGAGTAGAGATGATAGAGATAATAGAGATGATAAGAGTGAGTGATAAGATAAGAATAGAGATATAAAGTGAAAGTAATAGAAAGTGTTACAGAGTGTTAGAGATGATGATAATAATAGAAGATAGATAAAGTGATGCAATTAACAGATATTACTATATATTCATAAATTTTTGATGAGATATATGTAATGTCATATAAGATCATATTACAGAGCATTTTACTCGGAAAAGTTGGTTTTTCTATAATATATAGAGAGATCAGTCTGAAGAAATTATCATTCTGTGTTATATATGTATTAAGATTAAACAGAAATGCACTTTCTACAAGAATTTTACACTATATCATATCACTCACAAGATCTTGAAGATTTGAGTGAATATATTCAGTGATGATGAGACTCTTGAAACTGAAAATGATATATCATCTTACACTGATAAGAAGCTTGCAATGATGATAACAGATGATACCACTTATATAAGATGAATATTTCTATTGAAATGCAAGAATAAGACATTGAGATATCTATGAATCTTCAATTAATTCATCAAGAATCTGCTGAGACATGACATTGTAATCATTCACTCAGATTATGAAGAATTAAATTCAAATGCAGTCACAGTATACATACTTAGTGAAGATATAAAATAAGAGTTGACTCTCTCTTATACTTTATAGTAAGATAAAGTATCTGAATGATTGATCAGTTTGATCATTGAGAAGTCTCAATCACTATTAATAGACTCTTCAGCTCTGAAAAAGATGTGAAGTGAGACAGTTATTGCAGTCACAGAGCTGCTTAACCTTATATTAATCTCAATAATATTGTATGAAAACTCTGAAAATACAAAGCTGATTACACTGTATAAGACCCGACTTAAAGCTCTATCTTCTGCATGCAGCATTTACTGATGAGATTGCAAAGCATTCTTGAAAATAGTCTTCAAGCTCATTAATAAGATGACTTTCTATTTCAAAGAGTTGATTTTTATGAGTTATAATAATTTTATCAATTATAGATTGATGAACCTCTTTAACAGGTGTTTATACATATCAAGAGACATCATCTTTCAGAAGAACCTTCATCTTGCTAATTCATTAATACTGACAACACACAATCTGAAGATTCTATTCAATACAGTCTATAAAGCAGCTGCAGTGATTTCTTCAGTAATATCAGATCTACTCACTACAGTCTGTCAAGAGATTGCAGTGATTTCTGATTCATCAATAGATGATCTGTTCATTGATAAGAAAATTCAACCTGAGTATTCATTATTTCTCATACTCACTAATAATTGATGAATTGACTATGAAATCTCTGTGAGAATATCTATCTTTTTAGTGCAGAATATACTAAACTTCTCAGAACTCACAGTTGAATCTGATGACTCTCTGACATTTATAAGAGATATCACTATAGTGAGGAAATCAACAGTGAGAGAATCTTCAGTGAGAAACAGTCTTGAAGACCTACTCACTGATTCTGAGATCACTGCACTTTCAATTCTGAAAAGCCTCACATGTGTCAAAGCTTTCATGAAATGAAAGTATTATTATAAGATCTGTGTTAAAGAGATCAACTGTTTAAAACAGATAGAGGTCTAACAACTGATTGAGAGAATATCATAAATGAGTGTTCTTCACAGTCAATGAGTATTTAATAAAAAGTTCAATAATATAAGTGATGTTATTTACTATAAGGCCTGCTGAATTGTCTGCAGAAATCATTAATAAAAGAGAGTCAATTACTCAAGAATCTTTGTACTCATTGTCTCTGCATTCATCTCACAAGCTCTTATAATAATCTCAGCATCTCAGAAATGATATGTTCTTCAGATTGATATAATAACTGCTTTTTTAAACACTTAACTGTCTACTGATGAATGAATATATATGAATCAACTCACAGAATTCCGTGAAGATCATGATGATCTTGTGTGTGAGTTAAGACAGAGACTCTACAGTCTTAAGCAAGCAGCACTCTTATAATATAAGAAGCTGTGAAAGATGCTATTACACTCAGGCTTCTATGTCAGTCTCTATAATATCAGACTATTTATTCATGATGAAAGACAGATCTATATAATTACCTATATAAATAATATTCATCTCTACAGTCTGAAAATTGAAGATCTGAACTGAGACAAAGCTGAAATTACTGCTAATTACAAGATCAAGAATGTAGAGAATTTCAATCACTATCTAGAAATGAAGATTGATAGAGATTCAACTTTATTAACATTATCTCAACTTCTCTTTGTAAGAAATCTTCTGAAGAAGTTCTTAATGAATGACTATCATTCTACATTCACTTCTATGAAGAAGAATATCAATTTCATGAATGATGATGAGAAACTGATTGTATACATAGCAGAATTTATTCTATAGTTCTATTAATTCAGTATCAAATCTCTGTAATATCTAGACTGGCCGGCGGGACCATGAATTTCACATTTGATCCCATTTGATCTGGTCTCATACATTTCTTGGCGTGAGTCCCACCAGGATCAAGCCTCAACAAAATCTGAAAATGGATCATTTCTGAGAGAAATGGTGTGAAAAATGACCAGATTTAATTCAAGAACAGTGAAATGAGAGTAATTTTCCAGGATAAACTGTGAAAGATGATCATTCTTTCAAAATCAGAATGAAACTGAGACTGAAGATCAAAATCAGTCTCATTCAGTTCATTCAGTGATTGCTTATATAATCAGAATTTGGTAACAATTATTGATAATGCTTATGAAACAACTAAATACATTCTTATACAAGTTTATTCTTCACTTTCTCATGAAAACTACACTTCTCTGATATACTGTGATCAGAGGTATTAAACTGTCTGATAATTTCATGTTTTACAATCATGAGTTTCTTAATTGTTTCTTCTTGTAATTGTTCTCAGTAATAGTGATAAATATCTCAACTTGAGTTGAACTTTCACTTCATTCTCATCTCTGCTAATGAAATTATCAGAATATCACACATCATCAGTGCAACAGTTGAATATATACTCTCAACAATTTTTCATAACTCTAGAATTGATTTGGCATGTAAATTCATCAGATCATCTTGAAGATAGCAGTCAAATTCAGTTTTATAAGCATGTAGTTTTGCCTGATTTTCAGTTGCAATCAATGTATGCAAGTTCTGTTTCAAAGTTAGTATTATAGTTCTATGTGATATGAAGCATTACTAAAGATCATTACTTACTAGAGAATTGTATTTCACTGTCTTCACATCTTGAACATCTGCTCATTCAAATCTCTGATAGTTGACATTGTAGTAGTCTCAGGCTAATTTAACATATGAGTCTCATTTCTCCTCTGTTCAATCTTGAGAAGTGTAGATATTAACTCAACAAGAGGGATCTAGTAGAGCTGCTACAGCATAGTACTCTGCAAAAGATTGTTCTATTTTGCTGTAGTAATATACCAGTTTATTCCTTACAGTAACAATAGCCTGCGCTATAGCATTATCTCAGACTGAATTTCTTTTTGAGGGATTCAACTGCTTCTCAAGATGAGTAAATAAACTGTTATACACTCATCAGACTGACTTAGACTGACCGTGTAACCGTGTCTGAGACCAGGACCAGATTTTTTGATAGTTCCATTACCAATTCGACTGATCCCATTACACGGTTTTAACATTAGATAGTAGTTTCATACTGTCCCAGTGAAACTTACTGTCTACTCTTGTCACATTTTCCAAATGAGACCATGATTTTCACTTCTCAATTTAAATTATTTTTATTGCTTTAAATGACTTTAAATCTCATTTGAGTGTTACCAAAAAGTGTTACTTTTTAAAAAATTAAAAATAGTCTAAAAAAAACCTTAAAATGTCTAAAAATAGTAACTTTATGCTAAGAATGGGACTAAATGGGACCAAATGAGACCACTTTCTCATTTTTTTCAAGTCATGGTTTCATTTTAAGATCTGATATATAGTCACTTTACCTGTTTTTTTGATAGCCAGTCCCAGCGGGATTCACGCCAAGAAATGTATGAGACCAGATCAAATGAGACCAAATGTGAAATTCATGATCTCAGCGGCCAGTCTAGACTGACTGCAGCATTGATGTATAAGTGATTGAGACTGTCTTTATTGTCTTATAAAACTGAAACAGTAAATCAATTACATATTTCAACTGAGTTCACTTTATATCAGAAAGTTTCAATATCTGAATCTTTTTCTGATCAGAGTATTGCACTCAATGATCAATTATCTGACATAATCAAAGAGTCTGAACAGTCATCTCATATATTAAACTTCACTGTGTTCTAACATTCTGTATCATATTCAGTGATGTGACTGATTTGTTTATTTGTTGAATATCATGAAATCATTGTTGTTGTTTAGAAGAGATATAAATTGCATTAGCAATGTTTTGAATCTATGATATTTAAATTATTAGTCAATCTATTCAAAATTAACAGTAGTGTTATCAAAAAGTGTTATCAAAAAGCAATATTAAAAAGTATTGTCAAAAAACATTATCTTTTGCAAAGTAAATGCAAAAGTTACTTGAGTAATTACTTTCATCTCATTCTCATCTCAAGAATCAGTCATCTCATTATTCTTTATCTTGATGTTAAGATTCTTTATCAGTGTTTGCATCACAAGTTGAACCACATGAGTAATACAGAGAATATGACCTTGTTTATCATTTCAGAAATGCAAAGCCAATTTTTGCTTCAAGCTCTTCATCATAGTGTAGTTATTCGCAGCATTGTCAGTTGTAATTGTAAGAAGACTGAGACTAATATCTCAATAGTCATTTTTAATCACAGTCATTAACACCTCTGCTATATAATTCCCAGTATGACTACTGATCAATGATTTAAATTCAATTAATGTCTCTCAATAAGTTCAGTTCTCATCAATGTAATAACATGTAACTCTTATAAATGCAAGATTGTTTGTACTAGTTCATACATTCACTGTGAGAGACACTCTTCAATGATTCTTCAACTCTGATTCTAGATGTTGTATATTGACTTTGTAGTGTGTCTCAAGGTTGGACTGAAGACAGAATTGATGTGAAATATGAAGATTTGAATTAAGCATTTGAAGAAGTGTTCAGAATTCGGGGTTTTCAATTGATTAAAGAGAAAGATTCAGAGATATACATATGTAAAGTAATTGTTCACAGAAGTTATCAGATGAGAGTTGTGAAATCAGAGTACTGATACAGAGTTATTTTCACATGATTTTCTTCAAATTAGAAAGTTAGCATTATCAAAAATCATTATCTGATAGAGTAACTTATCAGCTCAGTAGTAATTTTCTGATTATTTTTCTTTTGTTGTCTGCATTCTGATGACTTCAGATGTCAGGAAATTTCTTCAGAGCTATAATTAGTTCATGATGAATGTTTCTGAATGAAGTTGCAGTGATTGCAGTAAAGAGATGACTCTTCAGTAATCTATAATACAATCTGTTGATAATTATTTCATAGTTCATCTCAATGTTTGTGTTGAGTTTTTCATAAATTTCATGATCTGAAATCAGATATGAAGAATGAAGTGATCATTCATTATAATTAAAAGAGAGCATTCTGTGTTGAATTGTAAATAATGTAGACTTTGTGATTCACAGTGATTTCTTGAAGAGTTTGTGAATCTTCAATAGAAGTAAAAGAAGTGAAAGAAGTGAATTCAGAAGATATGATAATAATTTAAGAAAGATGATAATTTATTTTCAATAACTGATCACTGATGTGTGTAAGAAGAATTAATATAAGAGAAAATAATCTTGTTTCTTAGCTTAGTTATAATTTTAGTACTAACTCAGATTGAATATCATTGATGTATAAAAGTAAATAAACAATCTTGATTAATCTCTGTTATATTTCTTGAAATATATTAATATTGTGAAAGAGAGTATTATCAAATTACATTATCAGATGATATCATTAAAAATATATTAATATTATGAATATCAATGTTGAAAAAATATTGATACTTATATATTATAGTGATTTGTGAATCATGATAGTTAAATATATATATATATATATATCATTCCTTACTTGATTACAACTTGTACAATAATTTTTGAAAACTCAAAATCAATTTTAATTATTAATAATTAAAAACTTAAACTTATAACTAACTAATATAAAAAGAAAAAAATCTACTTCTTCTCTTTCTTATTCTTCTTATCATTCTTTATAATTCACTTCTCATTCTTCTTCTTCTTCTTCTTCTTCTTCTTCTCCTTCTTCTTATCTGAGATAATAATCATCTCAAAATCTCTCTTCACTGCCTTCTCAGAGAAGGGTTTCTGCTGCTTCTCCTCAGCCAGGTCAACCTGTATCTCAAAATCCCGCATTTCCTGATCTGCTGTCTCAGGTTTCACCTTAGCAGCAAGTAGATTGACATGCTCAGAGAACAGAGCTGTCTTCTCAATGTTCTGAATTATGAAGTGTATTCAAGACCTGAACAAGGCCTCAATTCCCTTCTCCTCTATCAGCTTCTGCTAATCAATTAGAGAACAGAAGTATTATCAAAAATCATTATCTCTTAATAAAAAACTTATCAGTTTTAACTTCTTTGTCTTCTGCTTTAATACCTTCTCAATCTTCTTCTACTGCTGCTTATTTACAGTAACACTCTTCTTCTCTCTCTCTCTCTTCATCTTAGTCTTAAATCATTCTTAAGACTTCTTCTGATCTTATCACTGCTGTATGAGGCTCTTCACTGTCTTCTTTTTCAATCTCTTACAGACAGTGTCATTCACATTATTTCTATACTTAGTTCAGTCTAAATCTATCAGAAGTATTACTTAAAATCATTATCATTCTACTCTCTTACAGAGCCTCTTCAAGGCATTATAACATGTCTTGTGATCTGTCTCTCTATGCTTGAATATCTTCTTCTTCTCTCTCTTCAATCTGTGATGACGCTCACACGTCTTAGTGGTTCACAGAACCGCAGAATATTTGAAGAGAAATGACATGATTGATTTTAATAAGTATTGAAGAAGAAGTGAAGACAGGCAATGATATGATAATAATGATGATAGTGATAATAATGATAATAAGAATAATGATGATGATGATGATGATGATAGTGATGATAATGATGATAATAATAATAATAATGATGATGATGATGATGAAAGAGAGAGTGCATCAGAATATATTATTAACTTATCAAATATAAAGAGATAAAGAAACTATTAACAGCTTTCAGAGATGTACAGAAATGACTACAGTGTTGCATAGCAATATTATCTTCATTCAATACATGCACTATTGATATTCTTTATATACATTTATTATATAATCTATATCAGAGATACATGCAGAAAACAGATCTTTGTTGCTAGAAAGAATGATTGCAGTGATTCTCTATTATTATTATTATTCTTCAATTATAGATGTATGCAGTCAGAGACTATGACATCTACCTGAGAACTTTAGTTCTCAGGGTTTTTTCTATGTCTGTAAAGTTAACTATTATACATTCATCAATTCAGATATGCAAAATCAGAAAATTCCAGCTCAGAATACAAAAACTGTTTACAAATTGCAGTGTTTTAACATCTTTTGATACTTTGAAACCATTTGACAATATCATGACAAAAGAAAAGAGAAAAAGAACACAGTCTCAAAGATAGACACATTAAATAAATAGATAGAAAGAAATTGAAAGAAAAAGATAAAGAAAAAGATAAAGTAAAGAGAGACTATAACAAAACAAATTATTAAAAGAGAGTGTATAGCTGTTTTAACAGACTATATCTGATTAATTTCCTCCTCTTCATACTCAGATAATTCTGAATTTAGTCATTTTCTTATAGCTGCTTGAGTTTCTGATAGAAAGTCTATTAAGTATTTAATTCCTGTCTCAGTTGAGAATAAGAATCTCATATTTAATTGATTTAGATCATACTTCTCTTTCAATCTGGCTCTGAGACTATTGTATAATGCACAGTGTATTACAATATACTCAGGATTCTCATTTGTATTGCAGAATAAGCATTCTATTGAGTCAAATCTATCATCAAATCTTTGTATATAAGATTTGAAATAGTCATGTCCTAGTTTCAGCTGTATTATAGATGAGAATATTTTCTTTTTACATTTGATTGAACAAGATTTTCACTTGAGTTTTATTTTAAATCTTGAATAATGTATACTCTTCTTTTGTTTCTGCCAGCTTTCATTTCACTTGTGTAAACAAGATTCTTTTATTTTTCTCTTTATAAAAGATCAGGACACAGTTTTTTGAATAGATCTGCTTAATTCTGCACTCTTTTTTGCAGCTGAATCAGCCAATTCATTGCCATGAATGTTCATATGAGCAGGAACTCAGTGCAGATGAATTATTAGCTTTGATATTCTTCTCTTTTAAATTTTCAAAACAGAGTTTAAGATCAGTTTAAGATTCATTTGATCATTATAAATCTGACTATTTCTAAGTCTTTTTAAAGCAGCTTGACTATCAGAGAATATTCATGTCTCTTTCAAACAATTTCCTCTTTTATGAGATTTTATTTCAATGAGTTTGAAAGCTTTCACTATTACAAATAGTTCAGCATCAAAGACTTCACATTCAGAGCCTAGATTTCAGAAATCTGAGATAAAATTAATATTATCTTCAGTATAAGCAATGCCTGCGCCTAATCTATTCAAGTTCTCATTTTTTAAGTCATCTGAATAAATCAGAATAGAGTCTTTTATATTGATTGTAGAAATTCTCTTCAAATGCTGTTCATATTCTTTCTCTTTTGATAGTTCACTTATTTGTAAGTCTATAAGAGATTCAAGCTTTTCTCTTCAGAGAGATAACTTCTCATGATCAACTTTTTCAACATTTAAAGAAGAAAATTGATTTTTAATCAGAGAGCATAGTCTGTACAGTTGAGAAGGCATTTTCTTTGAAGAATTATTTTCATTTCAATCAAGAAATCTATTTCAATTCAGTTCATTTCCAGAGTTAATTGATGAAAATGAAGAAGAGACTCTTTCTCTGATTATATGATTTGAGCTCATCTTTACAACTCTCAGAGCATAGTTCATACAGGTCTTTTCAAATCTAATAGCAGAAGAAGAAATTGAAGCTTCAATTTTCATTGCTTTAATAGAAGATGATTTGAATGCTCTCAGAATTCTTCTCAAGACTCTGTTTTACAGACTTTGAAAGAGTTCAGTGAAATTCTCTTGATTATTTCATTAAACTTGAACTTCATAATCAGCTACTGATGTAATACAGGCTATATATAACTGTCTCATAGCCTGGAAGGATAGACCTCTCTCTGTATTTGATAGTCTGATTATGTTGTTCAATAGTCTTTCTGCCTTGACAGTTCTTTGTTAAATGTGATATTTAAAATTCAACTTGGAGTTTAATCATACTTCTAATCATTTGATATTTACACTGGGTTTAATCTCTCTATTTAAAAGAGTTAGAGATAGTTCTTTCTCATTGAGTCTAGAAAAGAAATGAATTAACTCAGTTTTATTCATATCAAATTAAATTTAATTGATATCTGCTCTAACAAAGATTTCCTTTGCAGCTTCTTCAATTACTTTCAAATTCTCTTTGATAGTTTTTGAGCTGTAGACTAGATCAATATCATTCACATAACTCAGAGATTGCACTATTCTCATATTTCTATTTTTGAATAGATATGCAGTGTATATTACAAATAAAATGAGTGAGATTGAAGATTTCTGTGATACTTCTATTTTTATCTCAGTCTTGTCTTGTTTCATTTCATCAAAGAAGAGTTGTATAATTCTTTTAGACATAAAACAGTTAACTCATTTTATTAGAGAAAGTGGCAGTTTTAATATCTTCAATGTCTGAATTAACTTTGACTTTGAAACATGATCAAATGCTTTCTTTATATCAATAAAAACTGCAGTTGAGACCAGACTCTCATGCTTTGCTATTTGAATATCATGAACAACTGAGAGAACAGTGTTAATTGCAGAACACTGTTTTCTATCTTTCATTTATTCACTGAATAAAAGAGAATCATCTATAGAGCTTATAAAAGATAGTTGAGTAGCTATTATCTTTTCTAAAACCTTTTCTAAACAGTTCAATAGAGATATTACTCTATATGACTTAGAAATTGAAGTTTTTCTATTAGGTTTTGCAAGAATCACTTCAGTGGCTTCTCTTCAGCATTCAGAATGATATCCATTTTTTAAGAGATTGAAAAAGAGCTCAAAATATTCATTCTTTAAGTAGAAATATGTATTTTGAATAATCAAGTGATTAATTGAATCAGGATCTGCCACAGTTTTAACAGAACTTGAGAAGATAGCTGACTCTAATTCATCTTGTGTAAGATCAGGTCATTCTCAGTCATTTTCATCAATGTAGTTGAGAAGTGATATATTCTCTTTCTCTGAATCTGAATCTGAGTCTGATGAGTTCTGAAAGAGAATTCTCATGAAAGCTTGACATTTTTCCTCAAAAGAGTTTGCTGTATATGATTCATTCTGAAACTCATATTCTAAGGCTGGAAGTTTTGCTACACTTCTTGTTTTAGTATAGTTAAAAGCTTTAAAAATTTCCTTTTCTTATACTTCTTCAAGAAATTTATTCCAGCAGTCTGTTTTAGCTCTTTTGATATCTGAAAAATATTCATTTCTGACAGCTTTGAACTCTTCATCAGATATTACATCATTTTTCCAATCTCTTCTAGCAGTAGCTAATTCTTTTCTTTTAGATGAGATATTCTCATTTCACCAAGATTTTGAATACTCAGAAGATTTTCTTTTTGAAATATTATCTGTAACACTTGTTAGAATAATAGATGTAATAAGCTTCACTCTATTCTCAAGCATTTCATTTGAGATATCTTGACCAGAATTTCAATATAGCTCATTCTGTCTTTCAGATTTTAGCAGTTTTATACTTTCTTCAACTGCTTTTCAATCAGCTTTTTCAAAGTTATACTGATTAGAGAGAAGAGGATTTTCACTCATTTGTTTTTCACTCAGTTCAATATTAAATTGAATAATCTCATAATCTGATTCTGATGTCTCATTTGAATCAATAAACCAGTTTACAAGTCTTCTTTTCATTAGATTTTATGACATGAAGGTTAGATCTATAATAGACTTCTGTTTCATGTCTTTTCTAAAGAATGTTTGTTGATCAGACTTATTAACCAAATCTATTGAATGCTCAAAGATTTATTTAATCAGATTATCAGCTCTCACTGCTCTCTTGCATTCTGAATTTCATCAGAGATGATGTGCATTGAAATCTCCTGCAATTATAGAGTTTCTTGATGAAGTTATGTTCAGAAATCCTCTATCAATTGTTCAGATATTGTTATTTTCCTTCAATGACTTTTCATTATAGATATTTATAAGCTGTATAGTATCAAACTCATTTTCTTTATCTATAATATCACTCATCAGAATATCAGGGTCAGATATGATATCAAATCTTAGATTAAATTGATATCTTGATCTCTTTCTTCCATAGATCACTACTCTTGACTTTATCTCAGACTTTTGAGGTAAAAAGCAGTAGTAGCTTGAATAAGAAATAACATATTTTTGCTCAGCATCAAAATTCGGCTCCTGAAGCAGTATAAAATCAACTTTTTATTCAAATGTAATTTGAAGACAAGAATAAATACAATTTGAGTTTCTGTCCACATTATTTTGAATAAATGTGATTTTTAAAGAGTTTTTAAACTTTTTTTGTTGTTTTTGTTGTATATTCATACTAAAAGAGAGTAGAGTAGAATCTAATCACTATCATCAGATAGTAGATTATAACTGTTCTGAAAAGTAGGAATCTCAACTGCTTGCATTATATCTAGTTTATCATCAGAGTCATTTCTCAATTCTCTAATCTTAACAGGAGTTTGAGAATTCAAGTTCTGTTTACATTTAGCTGAAGAGTTGAAGTTTGAAGACTTAGATAGTTGAGAGTTTCTTCTTTTTAAGCTTGCAGTTATGAGTTTACTGGCTTGACTCTTCTCTTCAGTTCTAGATTGACTTTGAGCTTCATCTTTTCTTCAGTTCTTTTGAGTTCTAGAAGCAAATATACATTCTTTTGAGCTAGATGCATGTTTTTCTTTGCAATTAGAGCACTTAAGCAGAGTATATTGACAAATTTCATCTCTTTTTGAGCATGTTTCACATTTATGCTCACTAGTTTTGTGATCTCTGGCACAGAATGCACATTTTGAGTCTCTAAAATATGAGATTGCAAAGTGTCCATATCTTTGACAGTTTGAACACTGTGTTTGAGCTTTGAGGTTCATCCTTGAGTCTTTGTATTCATGAACTCTCATTTTCAAACCTGCTACTCTTACTTCAGAGATCTTTGACTGTTCAAGTGTTTTTATATATACTAGAACAGAGGTATTTCTCCTGCTTTGTCTGAACTCAATTGAATTTAGTCATACAGGCTTCTTTCTCAGTTGAATAGAGTTGTATTCTTTCAATTCATTTTTGAGAAGTAGCATTTCTTCTTCACAGTCAAAAATTTCAACTGAAATATTATGAAGAATGAATTTATCTCACTTTTCATCTCTTTCAGATAGAATTGTTATATTTAACAAAGATTCTACTGCTGACTTCAAGAGATTCTCATTCTGAATAAGGAATTCAGCACTGAATTCAGGCATTGTAGTCAGAATGATGAAGTTTTCAAAGAATGATGATTCAATTGAAGCTATAACTGGTTTTTGAACTTCAATATCAGTCATCAACTGAGAAAAGAACTGCTGGTTAATTTCATTTCTGATTCTGAAAATGAGATTTGAGTTTAGCTTGTTTCTTTGCAGAATGTCCTGATTTGAGACTTTGAGAATAAGTCTTCTATTTCTGGAGATTTGAAAGTTTTTCTCTTTTTGCATTTTCTTTTTCACTTTTCTATGAATAGAGGCATGAGCAGTATTCTTCTCAGTTTTCTCAGGATTTTGAGCAGGTTTTGAGACAGCAGGTTTAGAGATAGCAGGTTTAGAGGCAGCAGATTCAGCTGCTTGAGCATATGTTTTCTTCTGATTCAAAGAAAGAGAAGAAGAAGAAGTAGAAAAGAAAGAAGAGCAAACTGAAGAGTCAGTGATTATATTAGAAATTTTCAAAGTTTTTTAAACTGTGTTTGAAATTCCAAGTTTGAACTTGATCACTTTCTGTAGTTGTCTAGTCTGAGTATGAAGAATTAACAGAACTTCTTTATTCATCTCACTCAGACACTGCTTTTCAAGAATTTTACTTGCTTTTTCAAGTTCCTGTATTTCAAGAACTTGTTGTTTCTCTATCTCTTCTTTCTTTCTTCTCTTCAGAATTTCAATCTCAGGAATAGCATTTGAGAAAGCATCTTTTTCCACATCAACTGAGTGTACTTTTGAACTCATTATTCTTACTCAATGAAAAGTTGGTCAGACTAATTCAATTGAGATATTTATTAAACTCTTTTGAATTGAAAAGTTGATCAGACTGTTTCAATTAAGAGGTTTCTAAGTCTGTTTTCAATTGAAAAGTTGATCAGACTATTTCAAAAGAAGAATCGCAGACTTTTGTGTATAAAACACCTGATTTTTTTCACACTAGTTCAGTAACTAGGTTAGATTTTTGAAGAGAATCTAATAAACTAAAATTGATTTTTAAGATAAATCAATAAAATCTTTACAATCTCTTTCTTAGGATACAGTGAGAAAAAGTATGATATCAATTGATAGTAAATCAGATGATATGACAGTTTTTGAGAGAAAAACTGACAAAAAATAAATCAATTTTTTGAAGAGAAATTGATTAAAACTATTCAATTTTATTCTAAATTATCCAATTCTTCTCACACAACAGGTGTGCAACTCAAATCAGTTAATAAAGAGTGTAAAAAAGAATTAAGTATTAATGAAAGCTCTTCAGCCACTGAAAAAGTAATTCTTACTTAAAAGAATATGAAATTATGATAGAAAACAACTCTGTTTTTAATTCTTTGTAAGAATATTGTGTAAAACTCAGAGAAAAACATCTTACTTTTTTAAGAGAAGTAAAAAACTATTTCTAAAATCTTTTTTTTGCATTAACTGCTGCAGAAGAATGAGATAGAAACTGCTAAGATATGCACTACTATATACTCTCTATCAAGACTTTCCCTCTTCAGAGTCTTGATATTATAGAGAATATAAGTCTGTTTCTATATGATAATATAAATATTGCCAGCGGGATGTAGAGGAACTGGTTATTTATATCTCAAAATAGAAGACTTTGTCAATGATTATATTAATATAGAGTTAATTCTCAAATTCAATAGAAACCTAGTATTGCTATTCTCAATCCCTTGCAGAATCTATTGAATATTGAGGTATTAAAACTAGATTTAATATATCTCACTGTGCAGGGATCAAAGGCTCAGTCAGACCTTGAGGTATACTGATTTTATAGTTGTTGTGTCTGCTGATTATGTATTGAGTACAGTTGCTGAGGTATCTTTTTGTACTTTTCTGTCGGGGATGGGCCAGATTGAGAGGGATGGTACGAGGGCGAGACTTGGCGTTGATGTTCAGATACACTGAAGACAGACCGCGGAGGTTGCACTTCAGAAGTGGCCGTTGGTTATGTGCTTGATATTATCGCCGAGGTATCTTTTTGTATTTTTCTGCC
Source organism: Blastomyces dermatitidis ER-3 (assembly GCF_000003525.1). Taxonomy (NCBI): domain Eukaryota; kingdom Fungi; phylum Ascomycota; class Eurotiomycetes; order Onygenales; family Ajellomycetaceae; genus Blastomyces; species Blastomyces dermatitidis. The sequence continues at coordinate 356,980 of NW_025544783.1, read as the reverse complement.
GGGGATGGGCCAGATTAGGAAGGGCGGTACAACGGTGGGACTTGGCATTGGTGTTTTGGAACATCAAAGATGGACAGGGTTTTCGCGGAGGTCGCTCCTCAGATATCTCCACAACTACAGATCGGGGATCTTCCAAAATCGAGAAGATTGGTGCATATGGCTAGGTCTCTTCACCTTACAATTTGTATGGCACTTTGGCCCGGGGTTGTGGTGTGGTAGGGGAGAACGGGGGATACTCCCACACAGGAGTTTCGAACAACGTCCGGTTCACGTTTGGCTGGATAACTCCACCACCACACAGGGTATGCGGTCGGCGATGGGGTCAGAATGCTCGTATGATCGAGGGCTTTTCGATGGATCTATCGGCGGGTTCTTATTCGAAAAATCGAGCGAGTTCGTGGTGGAGCGGTTGGTTGACAGTGATTCTCTGTTTTCATATTATAAAGATAAGTTATTCTCATTTCTTTCTTCTCTCTTTTCTCTTCTTCATCAACTCATCACTAAGTTCAAGCTAGTATGAAAACTATTAAAACACTCATAGAAATCCTCAAATTGAAGAGTATAAACTAATCAAATTTTAAATGCAGATGAATTAAATTAATTCAATAATACTAATTAATCATTTCTTCTCTAATAAAACAACAGTTGCATCTTCTCTCTTCCTCTTCAAACAAAACATGGCTCGCGAAAAGCGAGTACCACACCAGGCCATAATAACCAACACAGCCCCAGCATGCAGGGCTGCATACATGCAGTGTATGCTGAACTGAGAGACTGTGTGAATTGTAAACTGACAGCAGTATCTCAGAGAGAGCTGTGCAGTGTGAAAAAGCTGTAACTCTTAATCATATGTGCAGAGAGTGAATCACTGCAGTAAGTACATATATATTGCATAAAAGTAATGCTTTTTAATAACACTCAGTCTCTGATATCATGAAAATAGAGTCTCTTCATGAGATTCATTTTTATCAGAAGTCAGAGAATCTTATATTTCTCAAGACTATCTTCATATGCCTTGTCTGTGAAATTGATGAGAGAAATCATTGATTTCAGTGTTCTGTTCTTGATGCTATTCAAGTAGCAGCAGAGTTCATCCTGATCACACTTTTTAAGTGTATGTTTTCTAATTATTCACATTTATACAGATAGACTGACCGTGTGACCGTGTCTGAAACCAGGACCAGAATTTTTGATAGTTTCATTGTCAATTCAACAGATCTCATTACACGGTTCTAACATTAGATAGTAGTCTCATACTGTCCCAGTGAGACTTACTGTCTACTCTTGTCACATTTTCCAAATGAGACCATGATTTCCACTTCTCAATTTAAATTATTTTTATTGCTTTAAATGGCTTTAAATCTCATTTGAGTATTACCAAAAAGCGTTACTTTTTAAAAAATTAAAAATAGTCTAAAAAAAACCTTAAAATGTCTAAAAATAGTAACTTTATGCCAAGAATGAGACTAAATGGGACCAAATGGGACCACTTTCTCATTTTTTTCAAGTCATGGTTTCATTTTGAGATCTGATATATAGTCACTTTGCATGTTTATTTAATGATTAGTCCCAGTGAGATTCACGCCAAGAAATGTATGAGACCAGACCAAATGAGACCAAACGTGAAATTCATGGTCTCAGCGGCCAGTCTATATACAGATATATACTGATTATTTATTAAATAATATTAAGACAATAACTCATCACAGCTGTGTTATTCTCACTGTAAGAGATACACAGTTGATGATAAACATTGCAAAGACTCTGAAAAGTGAGTATTTTGAGAATGCTGCAGCTCTGTGATCTTGATTTTTTTTATTTTTATTTTTTATTTTTTTCTTTTTCTTTTCTTTTTTTTTTAATATGATTTTTTCTTGTGTTTATTTTGTTTTTTGTTTTTTATTTTTTTTTGTATTTTATATTTTTTTCATAATTAAAATTATATAAATTATGATCTGTGTTCAGAAAAGTAACAATATTTGATAACACTCTCTATTGAATTTTCAACAAATGAGCACTATGTTATGATATTATGTAAGTGAGAAGTGATTTCATAATCTTATTTAATACTATTCTCAATAATGAGATCAGAATAAAAATGTGACTAAGAATTCAAACATATTCTTTATCTGAGACTAGATTTTTATTTGAAAAGTGAATCTGAGACTTTTAATATTTGAAATAACATGATTTGAAATCAATGTAATGAACACAAATCATGATTAGAAGTAATGCTTTTAGATAACATGATAACTGTAAAGTTTGATCCTGGTCTCAGACACGGTTACACGGTCAGTCTAATAATATCTAATATTCAATACATGTTCTGATATAAGCTTCACTGCAGGATTTCTTGAATGATTCAGCTCTCAGTCTACATCAAAGAACTGAGCTGCATATAAGTGTACACTCTGATATTTACAGAGTTCAATCAATGAGAGTATAATCTATCACAGAGGTGCTGAAATTGAACCTGTAGTATATGCAGATGCTGATTGAGCTGGTAGAGATTCAGAATTCTGTTCAATCACTGATTATATCATCTACATGACAGATGGCCCCATTGCATGACAGAGCTGCTGGTAAACAGAGGTCTTCAAGTCATCAATAGAGGCTGAATATATTGAATTCTCTGAGGCTGTATATGAGCTTGTCTGTCTCTGAGAGCTTCTAGAAGACACTGAATTCATCTCATTCTGTCTCAACAATCTGAATGTTAATGATCACCTCATTCTCATCACAGTCAATGATCTGACTTATATGATTTATACTGATAATAAGTCTATCATAGAGCTATTCTCTTCTGAAGTAATTCCACATCACTCAAAGCATATAGAGGTTTATTTTCACATTCTTCAGAATCTTGTCTGCAAGAATGAGATATCTATCTGATATGTTTCATCTGCTGAGAACACAGTAGATGAGCTTACTAAATCACTTAAAACATTGAAATATACATGTTGAAAGGAGATTATGAAGATGAAGAAATAGAGGGATAAAAAATAATGTATATTATGACTGATTTTTCATTACTTCATATTTTCCAGTCATTTTTTATATCTGTACTTGATTTGAAGATGAATTTTGTATATAGCATCATGTATAGTTACTCTGATGAGTGAGAGTATCAGATTATGTGATCTAACTTACTAATTCTTTCATCATATAACTTTTCACAAGCGAGTAATCTTTCAATCACACAAGCTTTACATCTTTCACAATTGTAAGATGAAGAGACCTAGTTATATGCGTTAATCTTCTTGATTTTGAAAGATTTCTGACCTGTAATTGTGAAGATATCTGAAGAACAACCTCCGTGAAAACTCTTCGTCTGTCTTTGATGTTTCAAAACATCAACATCAAGTCTCACTCATATACTGCTCTTCTCAATCTGACTCATCTCTGGTAGAAAGATACAAAAAGATACCTCAGTAATAGTATTTAGCATATAATCAATGAATAATTATATACATCTGAAGTGTAACTTTCATGAAAACCCCTGTCTGTCTTTGATGTCTCAGAACATTAATGTCAAGTTTCTCTCATATATCACCTCTCTCAATCTGGCTCATCTTCAGCAGAAAGATATAAAAAGATACCTCAGCAACAGTATTCAGTACAAAACTGGTAAACAACTATAAAATCAGTCTAACTAAAGATCTGACTGATGTTAGAACTTGATTACATGAATATCAGAGTGATAGCAGCTTCATATTAGAATGTAATATTACTGATTCTTGAAGAAGAGAACTAGATAGTAGAGAAGTAGAGAATGAGTATAAGACACTACAGCTTCTGTGAGTCATATAATGTGTATATAAGTATGCTTTAAGTTCTAGGTCTTACACTCTATCTTCTCACCTCTCTCACCTCTCTCTCAGAGTGGTGAGGTTATTATATTATATATATGATATAGGTAGTGAGGCATACAGATAATTAGAGAATTAGAGTATACAGTATAAGAAGTGAAATCAGTAGAATATACTCTGTTCTATTCTGAAGTTCTAATAAGACACACTCTGCTCTAGAGTTTATGTGAAGTAGTGACAGTCTTCAGTTCTACTTTTGAAACTTATAGCAGGACATGCTCTGTTCTACTTCTTAACAGAACATATTCTGCTCTATTAAAAATAAAGAGACTTATTATAGATTATTTTCATAATAGTAATTAACACTGTGATATTATGTCTGAAAAAAATCAAGTATATCAGTATATAGACTAGCCGCTGAAATCATGAATTTTATGTTTGATCTCATTTGATCTGGTCTCATACATTTCTTGATGTGAATCTCGCTGGGACTAATTATTAAAAAAACATGCAAAGTGACTATATATCAGATTTTAAAATGAGACCATGACTTGAAAAAAATGAGAAAGTGATCTTATTTAGTTTCATTTAGTCTCATTCTTGACATAAAGTTACTATTTTTAGACATTTTAAGGTTTTTTAGACTATTTTTAATTTTTTTTAAAAGTAACACTTTTTGATAACACTTAAATGAGATTTAAAGTTATTTAAAGCAATAAAAATAATTTAAATTGAGAAGTGAAAATCATGATCTCATTTGAAAAATGTGATAAGAGTAGACAGTAAGTCTCACTGAGACAGTATAAGACTACTATCTAATGTTAAAACAGTGTAATGAAATCAGTTGAATTGATAATGAGATCATTAAATATTCTGGTTCTGATCTCAGACACGGTCACACGGTCAGTCTATTAGTATATACAGAATCTGCTTATAAGATATCTGATACTGAGTTTGTTACTGATGATTGTCAAGATCTCATTGAATAACAGGAATAGAAGATATCAAGATGCAGCTGAGTATTAGAGAGATAGTCATAGTCTATTTATTTATCAAATTAAGAACTGTAACTCACTTAATATACTAAATATTTGATTCAGTTCTCTCAGATAAGCTTGATATTAAGTATCTTCTAAATGTTATTATTATTATCTAGATTGAGATATAGAATCTCTAAGAAGATATGCTGATTATTAAGAATGAATAAGCAGTGTGACTCTAGAAGTGAGACATGAAATACATTATATACATAGTAGAAAGATGACAGGTTCAGTTGATATATCTGTATACTGATATAAATGTACACAGTGAAGAGTTTAAGAAACTTGTGATTTAGCTTATAGTTAAGATAACATATTTTTATATTCTTTATATTAAGAAAAACAAGATTATCTATCTGAAACTTACAGAGCTTATTATGAGTGTAATACTGTATGAGATTCTGAGAGTGAAGAAGATGATTATAAGTCTCTTACTAAGTATCTTTGATAAGAACTGCACAGTGTTCTGCTGCAGTGTCATCTGATTCTGAGAGAGAGAAGTTAGATATAATGAGAGATGTAAGATAATATTCTAGATTCATGAAGAATGAGATAAGATTATAAACAGAATGTACTAAATTACTGTAAGTAAATTCAGCTAAGATGAGAAGATCTACTCAGTCATTCTATAAGTAGATGATATATAGATATAGATATACTTTTAGTTCACAATTCTGTCTTTCTATCTAATCATCAGTCTGTGTATGATAGATAGTGAAGAGATGATGATTAGTATTAATAAGATTGATAAGAGAGTGTGTGATTCAAAGATTGCTTAAGCCAGCGTACAATTACAGGCGTACGCCGGCTTCTTATATTGTAGTCTCATACGCTAAATTAATTAGCATATGCTATGGCCCCTTTACACTTGTACATGTATGCTAGTAGTTCGGAAGCAGCTGTGTTATTATTCAACAGTTGTATGTTCTTCTGAATCACATTCTCTCTCATCAGATTCAGTCATGCTCACATGATCATGTTGTACATTCTAGCTTCATGTGAATTAGCTCATCACTAGTGTTTTGTAATTGTATGACCTATCTCTGATTCAGCTAGCATCTCACATACACTCTCACAAAGAAACTTTCACTATATTACATCACTTATTCACTAACTTTTCTCATTCTTCAATTATCATCTTCATCATTGTCATCATTGAATGTTATTATCTTATTCAAGATTTCTACTCCTTCTTCTGTTCAACTCTTTTCATCTGTTCTTCTATTATATTGTATGTGTTTCTGGCAATGACTCTCTGTTCTCATAATAAGCATTATTGTAGTGCTCATACCGGGCAGTTTGTTAGCAGTAAGTGTAACACATTGTGAAATGTGATCAGAACTTGTTTATCTTCTAATGATTATCAGAATATACTACTATGAATGATGATACATCTTCTTCATCTTCTTATACACTCTTGACTGTTTCCTTCTCAGTGAGTTTCTGATTGTGTTTTCTGGCATAATTTTATATGAATGCAGATGCTGATGTTTGTTTTTATTTATATAGAATCTTCATGTGTTAACAGATTCATGTCTGCTGATAATAGTGAACTTAATATTGAATCATTGATTGAGAATCTGAAGAATGTGATAATGAAGAAATTGTCTGTGTCATGTGTAATCAGATCTTTCACATTTCTCTCTGTTCTCTCTATTTCTTTCTCTGCTGCTTCTCTTCATTCTTCTACATCTGCTTCTGTGTCTGATTTCTCTTCTGCTATCTCTGTTCCTGTGATTCTCACTTCTGCTACTTCTGGTTTTACTGTCTCTGCTTTCATTATCAGCTCTCCCTGTTTCAAGAAGATGTTATATAGACTTAATAAATCATCTCTCTCAGTGTGTACACTTCTGCTCTTCTTATCAACTCTCAGAATGATTTATTGTACAAAGACTGTGTATAATATAACTATCTGAAGCTCAATCATGAATACTGATTATTACATTTGTTTTAAATATTCATAATGAGACAATTATTTATTTATATCAGAGAATCATCTTCTCTCTTTGTGATTCAAAGGTTGCTTAAGCCAGCGTACGATTACAGGCGTACGCCGGCTTCTTATATTGTAATCTCGTACACTAAATTAATTAGCGTATGCTATGACCCCTTTACACATGTACACTAGTAGTTTGGAAGCGGCCGCGTTATTATCCGACAGTTGTACATTCTTCCAAACCACATCCTCCCTCACCAGATTCGGTCACGCCCACATGACCATGTCATACACCCTAGCTTCATGTGGATTAGCTCGCCACTAGTGTTTCATGATTGTGTGACCTATTCCTGATTCAGCTAGCATTCTGTGTACACTCTTACAAAGAAACTTTCACTATATTACATCACTCATTCACTAACTTTTCTCATTCTTCAATCATCATCTTCATCATCATCATTATTGAATGTCATCATCTCATTCAAGATTTCTATTTCTTCTTCTGTTCAACTCTTTTCATCTGTTCATCTATCATATTATATGTGTTTCTGGCAATGGCCCTCTGTTCTCACAGTAAGCATTATCATAGTGCTCATACCAGGCAGTTCATTAGCAGTAAGTGTAATGTGTTGTGAAATGTGATCAGGACTTGTTTATCTTCTAACAATCACCAGAATGACATATTATCATGAATGATGACACATCTTCTTCACCTTCTTGTACACTCTCAATCATTTCTTCTTCTCAGTGAGTTTCTGATTATGTTTCCTGGCACAATTTTGTGTGAACACAGATGCTGATATGTTTGTTTTTATTCATATAGAATCTTCACATGTTGACAGATCTGTGTCTGCTGATAATAGTGAACCTGATGTTGCATTCTTGATTGAGAACTTGAAGAACATGATAATGAAGGAATTGTCTGTGTCATGTGTGACTGAGTCTTCTGCATTCTCTCTTGCCTCTTCTGCTGCTTCTTTCTCTGCTGCTTCTCTCTCTGTTCCTTTCTCTGCCACTTCTCAATCTTCTACACTTGTCCCTGTGTCTGGTTCTCCCACTCCTGCTACCCCTGTTCCCGCGATCCCTGGTTTTGCTGTCTCTGCTTTTGTTACTAGCTCTCCCTGTTTCAAGGAGATGTTGTGTAGGCTTAATGAATCACATCTCTCAGCACATATGCTTCTGCTCTTCTTGTCAACTCTCAGAATGATTTATTGTATGAAGACTGTGTATGATATGACTATCTGAAGCTCAGTCATGAATGCTGATTATTATGTTCATTTTAAATATTTGTGATGAGACAATTGTCTGTTCATCTCAGAGAATCATCTTTCTTCTCAACAGTGTTAAGATTATAAGTCTTTTTCTTTTTCATCTTTTCTTTCTGATGCTGATTTTTCTGTTCTTAGAAGAAATCATTATGAGTTTTACTGTGCATAAAGTTGTGACATTCACAGATATCAAGAAACTTTTTACAATTGTAAAGTTCAATATTGCAGGAATATTCACTCTGGTGAATTTCTTTGAGATGATTAATCTGTATCAGCCTATTCTCTGGTGTCTGTTGTCTGACTTTGTGATACAGGTGAAAGATATCTGTGTTTTCAGGAACAGAAACACAGATATTGTACTCTTTTACACTCATGGATGTGAGGCTTGTACATCTTATCTGAGATGTTGTTATGAAAATGAGTCATTCACATGCTGCATTCTGCTTTCTGCATTTCTCTGTGTCTCTCTCTCTCTTTCTGAGGAGCCTCATGCATGTTGTAATTATGTGTACAATTCTAAGATCAGTGAGTGTTCATTCAGTAATTGTTATTCCTGTTTTTACAGTTTCATATGCTAACAATAGTTCTTAGTTGCTCCAGTGCCAGAGGTCATTTTAATTGAAGATAACAACACTGCTGAGACTACTCTCTCTCACTCTCAAGCTTCTTCTGTCACTTCTTCTCCCTTCTCTGCAGAGAAGATTGTGTGCATACTGAATTGTAAGTATTCAGTCCTGAGTGGCTTCTGTTGTTTGTTCAGTTCTGTGTCTTCTTCTTCTTCTGTTTCTTCTGCCTCTGTCCTCTCTGCCCTGACTTCTGGTCCTGTGGGTTCTGTGCTCTCCTTCAATTTCTCTACACATACACGTGCACATTTCTATATTGGCATTCCAGTTAATCTTGTGATCAATGACATTAATGTTGTACACAGAGTGATAGAGAAATCAGAGATGTGCACAGTGTTGTTGTGAGAGCAGCTTGTGACTCTCAAATTTCTTGCAGATCTTAAGTTTTGAGATTTCCTTTGTTTTTGATGTTTTTCAGGTGATGTGACATTGGAAATAGATTAAATATGTGATGTATAAAAATGAATGAAGTGTGTATGATAACATTTATCTTTTGCAGCTGACTCTTACAGTTGATGATCAATTCATCATTTCTTTTCTTATACTTTTTCTCTATCTGCTAGTCACTACTCTTACATGATCTCTATATAATACAGTGTTCAGTGACTAGGTTCAGCAGCTTTCAACTTTTTGTGATTCTGTCTCACACATTATACTGTCTCTCTTCACTCACTCAGATCACTACAGTGAATGATTCATTGAAACTAACCTCACCTGACCTCTGAGTGTTCTCAGGAGTTGAGATGACTTGGTCTCATGTGTTCACAGATGTTTCAGATAGTTCATCCTCTGTGATCTCTGTGATTGAACTGGTGTAAACAGTCAAATTCAACTCTGAATTCCTTTTTCTTCTGTGACCTGATTCATGTGCAAGTCTGCTGCTTTGAGACTGCTCTTTATCATGTTGTGTCTGCTGTCTGCAGTATGTTATTGTATGATCAGCTACAGTCTTATCACTTATTGAAGTATGATGTTCATCTGATTTCTTCATTTCTTCTCATTCTTTCCTTGTAATCATGGAAAGATCAGAATAAGTGAGATCATCTGATTTGTAAGTGTCTATGATTTCTCTTACTTTGCAAGACTTTTCAATTGTAAGTCTCTTCTTTTTCAACACTGATGATAGTGCTGTGAATAATCATAATTCACTCAGATCTTGTATCTTTGCTTTCACAAGTTGTGATTCATTAATTAAGTTGTGTAAGATTCATCCCTCTGGTTCTTTTAATGTGTATATTCCCAGAGAATGTGATTTGAGTATTTTATATGACTCAAATCACCTAGGTTGGAACTTCTCAGGACTCTTGTTGTATATAAGAACTCATGTTCTCATCTTAAGACTCAATTCCTTAACAAGTGAGTCTTGTATTCTTTTCAATTGAATTGCTCAGTTCAGGAGTAACTTATTAGCTTTTGTGTGTGCATGACTGATCTCTTTCAATCTTGGTTTCACATCCATGACTGTTGCATCTGCAACTGCTGTTTCTGCTGTGTCTGCAACTGTTGTTTCTGCTGCGTCTGCAACTGCTTTCTTCCTCACCTTTTCTGAAGCATCCTCTGAGATGCGCGGATGCAATCCATACAACAGGTAGAATGATGAACACTTGAAGACTGCATGCTGTTGAATCCGCGTGGCCAACAGTGCCTGCCTGAGATATTCATTTCATAGTCTCATAGGCTTGCCCACTAGATATTTCATCAGCATGTTGCCCAAGATTTCATTCAAGTGTTTCATCTTCCCATTCATCTGCGGATGATATGGTGTTGTTCTACAATGTCTTATCTGTAACTGGCTCATGAAATGCCTCATCACTCCTTTCATGAGATTTGCATCATTATCAGTTAGAATCTTGTGTGACATTCCATAGTTGACATAGATCTCATTGTGTAGGAACTTCACTATCACCTTCTCTGTCACCTCTGAAACTGCTTTCATAACTGGCCAGCCAGTAGTGTAATCAATAGCAGTGATTATCCATCAATTTCCATTTGATGTTCACAGTAATATGCCTATGAGGTTCACCTCTCATTGTTCAAACAGTTGTATTGTACATTTCATCTGATGTTACACTTCCTCATGTTTCAATCCTTTCTTAGATTCTTTCACAACCTGGCAATTCAGGCACTTGTGAGTGTACATCTGAATGTTCTCAGCCATGCTTGGCCAGTATACTCTTGGTTTGAGTACACTCATGAGTCCAGAGCTTCCTAAGTGACTGAATTCCTTGTGCATATGAGTCATCAAGTTGCATCTAAATGAAGGTTCTAGATAGAGAGCTTCTGCATATTCTAGATTGTGATAAAGCACAACATTGTTTTTCAATTTTCTCAGCTTGAAGTTCAGAAGCATCTCTTTCACTATTTTCACAAGACACTTGTCATCTGACATCTTGTCATTCTTCAAGTGAGAGATTATGGTATTCACTCATTCTGATTCCTTGCATTCTCTCAGTGCATTTAACATGAATGTTCCTTGTGCCTGGTTCACAGAACTCTCATCCATGAAATTGAGTCTGCAACTGATTGCATTCAGCATCACTGTGTCTGATTTCTTTCAGTATTTGATATGAAGATTATACACTTAGAACTCTGAGATTCAATGTACTAAACATTTGAAAGATTTTATCATTGATTGTAGATAGACAAGACTTTCATGATCTGTGATCATCATTGTTATATACTCATTGTCAATATATCTATCTCACAATGCCAGCGCGTGCTTGATCACTAGCAATTCCTTTTCATGCACTGGGTAATTGAGCTCAGCGCCTGATAGTTTCCTACCATTATACATCACTGAGTGCAGCTTGCTGTTCTTACTCATCTGTAGAAGAGTGCCTCTGATAGCTCATTCAGATATGTCTGTCTCAATGTAGAAAGGTTTATCATGATCTGGTTGAATAAGCACTGAGAATATTGTTACATGTTCTCTCAGTGTGAGAAAAGCCTCTTCACACACAGCATTTCAGATGATTGAATGAAACTTCTTCTTTTGCAGATTTGTATCTGTTTCTCTTAAGAGATCTGAGAGTGATGTAGATATTCATGCAAAATCCTTGATGAACCTGCAGTAGTATGAGACCAACTCAAGGAACTGTTGTACATGATGTACATTTCTCAGCTGTGGTCAATTCACTATAATATTCAATTTCTCTGGGATGGGGTATATACAGTCATCACTCACTACATGTCTCATGAACTCCAACTCTTTCATTCCAAACATACACTTGATTGATTTGACATAGAGCTTATACTCTGTCAGAGTTGTAAGCACTTCATTGAGATGCTTCAGATGTTCATTGTATGAGTTTGAAAAGACTAGGATGTTATTGAGATATATAAGGCATGAGGTTTCATTCTGTTTATGAAGAATTGTATTCATCATCATTTGAAAGGTGATGAGTGCATTTGTCAGATCAAATGACATTGCTAGGAATTCAAACTTCTCTCATTGCATATTAAACACAGTTCGCGGGACTGACAGTTCATCTATGCAGATCTGCCAGTATTCTGAGAGAAGATTGATCTTTGATAGATATCAAGTGTTTTCAACTGTATTCAACTGTTATTGAATCTGTGACAGTGAATATTCATTCTTGATTGTTAGCTTGTTGAGTGCTTAATAATCAATACACATTCATCACTCTTCACCCATCTTTTTCATGAATAGGACTGGAAAGCCTCACATGCTTGATGAGAGTCATATGAGACCACATTCTAGAAGGTCTGTGATCTGATGCTTCTGTTCTTCAAGGTGTGTTTGTGACAGAGGATATGCATTCTGATTGACTGGTTTTGCGTCTCCCATGTCAATCTCATGTATGAATCCTCATTCCGGCGGCAATTCTGATGGAAGATCTGTTCAGAAGATCTTTTCATACTTCTTCAGAAGCTTCTTCATATGCTTATCCTCCTGCATATCTTTTATCTTGGTTTTCTCTGCTTCTGAGTCCTGTATGACATACAGGATGCTTTTGAATGAGGTCTTGCAAATTGTTCTCTTTGCTTGTTAATGTATAAGCAGATTTAACCCTTCTATACCAGGGGTGTGAAATGTCCTTCTCATATCAGTTGATAGAATTGTATGAACCATTTTCTTTCTATCAGTCAACTGCATATAGCATGTACACTATTGAATCTGTGAATTGAATCTTTGAAATCAATCAAGTTCAAGAATAAGATTGTATTTCACATTCTACAGCTCTCACACTCAAATATAGCAAGATCATTCTCTGAAGTGCAAGAGAACTCTTACTTTTACAGGTGATATCAAATATCAGTTATCAGATAATCTTATATGTTGGGGATTCTTCACTCAGCAGACCCCTTTCAATCTTCAGATTATATGATCATTAATATATTGTGTTGAAGCTTCTGTGTCTGCTAACACTTTTGCAGTCATCTCTCAATTCTTACTCAAGTGCTTCTTATACATTAACATTTCAGACTTCAAGGCATTGAGATGAGTGTTCACTTCATCCTCACCTGCATCTCAGTCAGGAGCCTGCTTCTTCTTTGTATTCACAGGATTCAGAGAGTCATCTAACACGGGCATCTCTTTCACTTTGAAGGCTTTTCATAGAATATCAGTGAGTGCCTCTGAGCTCACTGATCCTGCTAGTTTTTTAACTGTGCATGCTGAGTGCAATCTTTTGCATCATGATTTTGATGTCTGCAGTTGAAACAAGCTTGATGCTTGTGACATCAAGGTTTTCACCCAGAGAATCTCTTTTTCAGAGGATTCAGTGCTTTAGTGATGGTATTCAGATCTAGATTCATCACATTCAGGTGTGTAGCTTGTATCATAGAAGTCTGATTATCTGTTCTCTGCTGGGGTATACTTGATTGCAGTATTTTCTGTTGCAATTGACTTGCTTATTCCTGTACAATGAGAATGTTATATGCTTTCTTCACTGTGCCTGGCTGTGAGGTTAAGCATTTTCATTTCACTCTCAACTCAGGTGTAAGATCATGGATGAAGATCTGTAAACAGAAAGATGTTGAAAGCTCTTCATTCAATGTGAGATAGTGTAAGCTGAAGTGTGTGAAGTATGATATAAGATCACTCACTTGTCTACACTCAGTGAAGCATTTATAACACTTGTCTCATATATTCACTTTCTCAAAGTTGTGCAAGATTCACTTGGAAAACTCATTCCATGTTTGTGGAAATGAATATCACTCTGGGTCTGTGAGGTTCATCTTTTCACCAGTCATTTATAATGACTTCACTTTTCCACATAGAAACGCGGCAGATCTTAAGACTTGTTAGAATTCTGTTGACTGCCTGTCTGTGAGTTCATGTTTGATCTGATAATATGATTGCATCTGACTTAGTCAGCTGATTACAGCATCATTTTTTCAGTTGCTATTGAAGCTTGATGACTTCAGCAGATCTTCTGATTTGATATATCTCATGCTCAGATTCTCATTCTGCACAGTGATCTTCAATGATGTGTACACTCCTGAAGAGATTGTGAACAATCATGATGAAATCTCCAGGTTCAGTGTAGTCACCTATCTGTATAAATGTTCAATCTCCTGCTGTAGGCCTAAGATCTGGTTTTCTCTATTCTTATTGATGATGATGATTGTGTCAGTGAAGCTCTTCATAGTGAATGCTTGATCTGCAGTGAATGCCAATTGTTGTTTGATCTCTGCCTCAGCCTGCCACTGTGTATGCAAGACCTTGATCTTGTTTAGAATCCTTGTATATGTACAGAGCTTCAATTCCAGTTCAGCAGTCTCAGCTGCTTTTCTTACTGCTTCAAGTAAACCCTCTGAGAGATTCTGCATATCTTTCAGTTCAGGTAGCAGAGAAGGGTGTTATTCATATCAGCTAGAGAAGGTATTTATTTCAGTGATTTCTCATTGATTATATGATGTCTATTGTTATTGCTGTATCATTATATTGCTATATCACTGTATCATTATATTGCTATATTGTTATATCACTATATTGCTCTGTTATCATTGTATGACTTCAGTGATGACCACTCTTCCTTTTATCCTTCTTTTGAGTAGGGAGCAGACTTCTTTGAATCTGGTTCACTGCTCTCATCCTCTTTCTCACACCTCATCTGTTTGCATCTCATATGTGGCATTCACCTGGGCATAGAGTTTTCCCTCAACAAGCAAAGCAGCATCAATTGAATGCTCTTTCACTCACTGCTCTTTGTATGCTATCTTTTGAGGTGTTCTAGGACCACACTGGCATGATAACTATGAATTGCTTTGTAGGCAGAATTATCACACTCTGGAGGAGCCTGCACTTCTCACTGGTTTTTAGACATGCTATCAGATGTGATTCAAAGGTTGCTTAAGTCAGTGTACAATTACAGGCGTACACCGGCTTCTTATATTGTAATCTCGTATGCTAAATTAATTAGCGTACACTATGGCCCCTTTACACGCGTACGCTAGTAGTTCGGAAGCGGCCGCGTTATTATCCGACGGTCGTACGTTCTTCCGAACCACATCTTAACAGTGTTAAGATTATAAGTCTTTTTCTTTTTTATCTTTTCTTTCTGACACTGATTTTTCTATTCTTAGAGAAAATTGTTATGAGTTTTGCTGTGTATGAAGTCATGATGTTCACAGATATCAAGAAGCTTTTTATAACTGTAAAGTTTAATATTGCAGAGATATCTGCTCTAATAAATTTCTTCAGAATAATAGATCTGTATTAATCTATTTTCTGATGTCTGTTATCTGATTTTATAATACAGGCAAAAGATATCTGTGTTTTCAGAAATAGAAATGCAGATGTTGTACTCTTTTACACTCACAGGTGTGAGGCTTGTATGCCTTGTCTGAGATGTTGTTGTGGAAATGAGTCATTCACACACTGTGTTCTGCTTCCTGTATTTCTCTGTGTCTCTCTCTCTCTTTCTGAGAAGCCTCATGCATGTTGTAATTGCATGTACAATTCTAAGACCAGCAGGTGTTCATTCAGTAATTATTATCTCTGCTTTTACAATTTTTATACACTAACAATGGTTCTTAGTTGCTCCAGCATCAGAGACCATTCTGATTGAAGATGACAATGCTGTCAAGACTACTCTCTTCTGCTCTTAAGCTTCTTCTATCACTTTCTCTCTCTCTTCCTTCTCTGTGAGAAAGGTTGTGTGCACACTGAGTTGTAAGCATTCAGTCTTGAGTGACTTTCACTGTTGTTCACCTGATTCTGCATCTTCTCTTTTCTCTGTTTCTTTCATCTCTGCTCTCTCTACTCTGGCTTCTGATCCTGCAAGTCCCGCACTCTTCTTCAATTTCTCTACATGTACACATGCGCATTTCTATATTGATATTCCAGCCAATCTTGCAATAAATGACATTAATGTCATACACAGAGTGATAGAGAAATTAAAGACATGTACAGTGTTATTGTGAGAGCAGCTTGCAGCCCTTGAATCTCTTGCAGATCTTGAGTTTTGAGATTTCCTTTGTTTTTAATGTTTTTCAGGTGATGTGATGTTGAAAATAGATTAATATGTAATGTATGAAAATGAATGAGATATGTATGATAATATTTGTCTTTTACAGTTAATTCTTACAGTTGATAATCAATTTATCATTTCTTTTCTTACACTTTTTCTTTATCTGCTAGTTACTACTCTTACACAACCTCTATATAATACAGTATTCAGTGACTAGGTTCAGCAGCTTTCATCTTTTATGATTCTGTCTCATATATTATACTGTCTCTCTTCACTCACTCAGATCACTACAGTGAACAGCTCATTAAAACTAACATTATCTGATCTCTGAGCATCTTCAGAGGTCAAGATAGCTTGATCTCATGTGTCTGCAGATGTTTCAGATAGTTCATCCTCTGTGATCTCTGTGATTGAACTGGTATAAACAGTCAAATTCAACTCTGAATTTCTTTTTCTTCTGCAACCTGATTCATATACAAGTCTGCTACTTTGAGACTGCTCTTTATCATGTTGCATTCACTGTCTGCAGTGTGTTATCATATAATCAGCTACAGTCTCATCACTTATTGAAGTGTGATATTTATCTGATTTCTTCATTTCTTCTCATTCTTTTCTTATAATTGTGAAAAGATTGAAATAAGTGAGATTATCTGATTCATAAGCATCTACAATTTCTCTTACTTCATAAGACTTTTCAATTATAAGTCTCTTCTTTTTCAACACTGATGATAGTGCTGTAGATAATTATAATCTGCTCAGATCTTATATCTTTACTTTTATAAGTTATAAATCATTGATTAAGTTATATAAGATCTGTTCCTCTGATTCTTTCAATGTATACATTCTCAGAGAATGTGATTTAAGTATTTTATATAACTCAAATCATCTAGATTGAAACTTCTCAGAACTCTCATTATGTATAAGAACTCACATTCTCATCTTGAGACTTAATTTCTTAATAAGTGAGTTTCATATTCTTTTCAATTGAATTGCTCAGTTCAGAAGTAACTTATTAACTTTTGTGTGTGCATGACTGATCTCTTTTAATCTTGGTTCCATGTCCGCGACTGTTGTGTCTGTAACTGCTACTGCTGCATCTGTAACTGCTGTTTCTGCTGCATCTGCAACTATTGTGTCTGCAACTGCTGTTCTCTCCCTCATCTTTTCCGAAGCATTCTTCAGAATGCGCGGATGCAATCCATACAACAGGTAGAATGATGAACACTTGAAGACTGCATGCTGTCAAATTCACATGGTCAATAGCATCTGCCCGAGATATTTATTTCATAGTCTCATAGACTTGCTCACTAGATATTTCATCAGCATGTTGTTCAAGATTTCATTCAAGTGTTTCATCTTTCTGTTTATCTGTGAGTGATATAGTGTTGTTCTACAATGTCTTGTCTGTAACTGGCTCATAAAATGCCTCACTGCTTCTTCTATGAGATTCACACTGTTATCAGTTAGAATCTCACACAGCATTTCATAGTTAACATAGATCTCATTATATAGAAACTTCATCATCATCTTCTCTATCATCTCTGAAACTGCTTTCACAACTGGCCAGTCAGTAGTGTAATCAATAGCAGTGATTATTCATTGATTTCCATTTAACATTCATAGTAATATGTCTATGAGATTCATCTCTCATTATTTAAATGATTGTATTGTACATTTCATCTGATATTATACTTTCTCACATTCTAACCCTTTCTTAGATTCTTTCATGACCTGATAATTCAGACACTTGTGAGTATACACCTGAATATTCTCAGTCATGCTTGACTAGTACACTCTTGATTCAAGTATACTTATGAGTTCAGAGCTTTCTAAGTGACTAAATTCTTTGTGCATGTGAGTCATCAAGTCATGTTAAAATGAAGGTTCTAGATAGAAAGCTTCTATGTATTCTAGATTGTAATAAAGCATAATATTGTTTTTCAATTTCCTCAGCTTGAAGTTCAGAAGCATCTCTTCTACTACTTTCATAAGACACTTATCATCTGACATCTTGTCATTCTTTAAGTAAGAGATTATAATGTTCACTTATTCTGATTTCTTGCATTTTCTCAGCACATTTAACATGAACATTTCTTGTGCCTGATTCACAGAATTCTCACTCATGAAATCAGGTCTATAACTGATTGTATCAGGCATTATTATATTCAATCTCTTTCAGTATTTGATATAAAGATTATACACTTGAAACTCTGAGATTCAATGTACTAAGTGTTTGAAAGATTTTATCATTGATTATAGATAGACAAGACTTTTGTAATCTGTGATCACTGTTATTGTATGTCTGTTGTTGATATATCTATCTCACAATGTCAGTGTGTACTTGATTGCTAGTAATTTCTTTTCATACACTGAGTAATTGAGCTCAGTGTCTGATAGTTTTCTATCATTGTACATCACTGAGTACAGCTTGCTGTTCTTACTCATCTGTAGAAGAGCATCTCTGATAGCTCATTCAGATGCATCTGTCTCAATGTAGAAAGGTTTATTACAATCTGATTGAATAAGCACTGAGAATGTTGTTATATGTTTTCTCAGTGTGAGAAAAGCCTCTTTGCACATGGCATTTCAGATGATTGAATGAAACTTCTTCTTTCACAGATTTATATTCATTTCTCTTAAGAGATCTGAGAGTGATATAGATATTCATGTGAAATTCTTGATGAATCTGTAGTAGTATAAGATTAACTCAAGAAACTGTTGTATATAATGTATATTTCTCAGTCACAGTCAATTCACTATGATATTCAATTTCTTCAGAATGAGATGTATACAGTCATCACTCACTACATATTTCATGCACTTCAACTCTTTCATTTCAAACACACATTTGATTGATTTGATATAGAGCTTATACTCTGTCAGAGTTATAAGCACTTTATCAAGATACTTCAGATATTCATTATATGAGTTTGAAAAGACTAGAATGTCATTGAGATATACAAGATATGAGATTTTATTCTGTTTATAAAGAATTGTATTCATCATTGTTTGAAAGATGACAGACACATTTATCAGACTGAATAACATTGCTAGAAATTTGAACTTCTCTCATTGTATATTAAATATGATTCATGAGACTGATAGTTTATCTATACAGATCTGTCAGTATTCTGAAAGAAGATTGATCTTTAATAGATATTGAGTGTTTTCAATCATATTCAACTGTTGTTGAATTCATAGCAGTGAATATTCATTCTTAATTATAAGCTTGTTGAGTGCTTGATAATCAATACATATTCATCACTCTTCATCTGCTTTTTTCATGAATAGAACTGAAAAGCCTCACACACTTGATGAGAATTGTATGAGACTATGTTCTAGAAGATCTGTGATCTGACACTTCTGTTCTTCAAGATATGTTTGTGACAGAGAATATGCATTCTGGTTGACTGGTTTTGCATTCTCTGTGTCAATCTCATGTACAAATCCTCATTTCAGCAGCAATTCCAGTGAAAGATCTGTTCAGAAGATCTTTTCATACTTCTTCAGAAGCTTCTTCATACACTTATTCTTTCACATATCTTTTATCTTAGTTTTCTCTGCTTTCAGGTCCTGTATGACATACAGAATACTTTCAGATAAGATCTTGTGAATTGTTCTCTTTGCTTATTAATGTATAAGCAGATTTAACTCTTCTATATCAGAGATGTGAAATGTCCTTCTCATATCAGTTGATAGAATTGTATGAATCATTTTCTTTCTATTGATCAACTGTATATAGCATGTATGTCATTGAATCTGTGAATTGAACCTTTGAAATCAATTGAGTTTGAGAATAAGGTTGTATTTCATGTTCTGCAGCTCTCACACTTAAATATAGCAAGATCATTCTTCAAAGTGTAAGGGAACTCTTACTCTTGCAGATGATATCAAATATTGATTATCAGGTAATCTTATGCATCAGAGATTCTTCACTCAGTGAACCTCTTTCAATCTTCAGATTATATAATCATCAATATATTATATAGAAGCTTCTGTGTCTGCTAACACTTTTGCAGCCATCTCTTGATTCTTACTCAAGTGCTCTCTATACATTAACATTTCAGGTCTCAAGACATTGAGATGAGTGTTCACTTCATCATTCTCACCTGCATCTCATTCAGAAGCCTGCTTCTTCTTTGCATTTACAGAATTCAGAGAGTCATCTAACACAGGCATCTCTTTCACTTTGAAGGCTTTTTATAGAATATCAGTGAGTGTCTTCAAGCTCACTGATTCTGCTAGTTTTTTTGACTGTGTACATTGAGTGCAATCTTTTGCATCATGATTTTGATGTTCACAGTTGAAACAAGCTTGATGCTCATGACATTAAGATTTTCACTCAGAGAATCTCTTTTTCAGAGAATTCAGCACTTTAGTGATGATATTCAGATCTAGATTCATTGTGTCTGAGTGTGTGACTTGTGTCATAGAAGTCTGATTATCTGTTCTCTACTAAGGCATACTCAATTGCAGTATTTTCTGTCACAATTGACTCACTTGTTCTCATATAATGAGAATATTGTATGCTTTCTTCACTGTGTCTGACTGTGAGGTTAAGCATTTTCATTTCACTCTCAACTCAGATGTAAGATCATGAATGAAGATCTGTAAATAGAAAGGTGTTAAAAGCTCTTCATTCAACATGAGATAGTGTAAACTGAAGTGTGTGAAGTATAATATAAGATCACTCACTTGTCTACACTCAGTGAAGTGTTTGTAACACTTGTCTTATATATTCACTTTCTCAAAGTTGTGTAAGATTCATTTGAAAAACTCATTCCATCTTCATGAGAATAGATATTGCTTCAGGTCTGTGAGATTCATCTTTTCATCAGTTATTTATAATGACTTTGCTTTTCTGTGTAGAAATGTGATAGATCTTAAGACTTGTTGAAATTCTGTTGACTGTCTGTCTGTGAGTTCACATTTAATCTGATAATATAATCACATCTGACTTAGCCAGCTGATTGCAGCATCATTTTTTCAGTCACTATTGAAGCTTAATGACTTCAGCAGATCTCTCAGTTTGATATATTTCATACTCAGATTCTCATTCTGCACAGTGATCTTCAATGATGTGTATGCTTCTGAAGAGATTGTGAATAATTGTGATGAGATCTTCAGGTTCAGTGTAGTTGCCTATCTGTGTAAATATTCAATCTTCTGCTACAGGTCTAAGATCTGGTTTTCTCTATTCTTATTAATGATGATGATTGTTATTATTATTATTATTCTTCAATTATAGATGTATGCAGTCAGAGACTATGACATCTACCTGAGAACTTTAGTTCTCAGGGTTTTTTCTATGTCTGTAAAGTTAACTATTGTACATTCATCAATTTCAGATATGCAAAATCAGAAAATTCCAGCTCAGAATACAAAAACTGTTTACAAATTACAGTGTTTTAACATCTTTTGATACTTTGAAACCATTTGACAATATCATGACAAAAGAAAAGAGAGAAAGAACACAGTCTCAAAGATAGACACATTAAATAGATAGATAGAAAGAAATTGAAAGGAAAAGATACAGAAAAAGAAAAAGTAAAGAGAGACTATAACAAAACAAATTCTTAAAAGAGAGTGTATAGCTGTTTTAACAGACTATATCTGATTGATTTCCTCCTCTTCATATTCAGATACTTCTGAATTTAGCCATTTTCTTATAGCTGCTTGAGTTTCTGATAGAAAGTCTATTAAGTATTTAGTTCCTGTCTCAGTTGAGAATAAGAATCTCATATTTAATTGATTTAGATCATACTTCTCTTTCAATCTGGCTCTGAGACTATTGTATAATGCACAGTGCATTATAATATGCTCAGGATTCTCATTTGTATTGCAGAATGAGCATTCTATTGAGTCAAATCTATCATCAAATCTTTGTATATAAGATTTGAAATAGCCATGTCCTAGTTTCAGCTGTATTATAGATGAGAATATTTTCTTTTTACATTTAATTGAACAAGATTTCCACTTGGGTTTTGTTTCAAATCTTGAATAATGTATACTCTTCTTTTGTTTCTGCCAGCTTTCATTCCACTTGTCTAAACAAGATTCTTTTATTTTTCTCTTTATAAAAGACCAGGACACAATTTTTTGAATAGATCTGCTTAATTCTGCACCCTTTTTTGCAGCTGAATCAGCCAATTCATTGCCATGAATATTCATATGAGCAGGAACCCAGTGCAGATGAATTCTCAGCTTTGATGTTCTTCTCTCTTGAATTTTTAGATGATGATTGTGTCAGTGAAGCTCTTCATAGTGAATGCTTGATCTGCAGTGAATGTCAATTGTTGTTTAACTTCTGTCTCAGCCTGCCACTGCATATGCAAGATCTCAATCTCATTTAGAATTCTTGTACATGTACAGAGCTTCAATTTCAGTTCAGTGATTTCAGCTGCTTTTCTTACTACTTTGAGTAAACTCTCTAAGAGGTTCTGCATATCTTTCAGTTCAGATAGCAGAGAAGAGTGTTATTCATATCAGTTAGAGAAGATATTCATTTCAGTGATTTCTCATTGATTGTATGATGTCTATTGTTATATCACTGTATTATTATATTACTATATCATTATATTGCTATATCACTGTTATCATTGTACAACTTCAGTGATGATCATCTCTCTCTTTTTATTCTTCTTTTGAGTAGAGAGTGAACTTCTTTGAATCTGGTTCACTGCTCTCATCTCTTTTCTCACATCTCATCTGTTCATATACATGGCATTCATCTGAATGTGAAGTTTTTTCTCAACAAGCAAAGCAGCATCAATCAGATGCTCTTTTACTCATCACTCTTCATACACTATCTTTTGAGGTATTCTAGGACCACACTGACATAATAACTACAAATCACTTCATAGATGGAATTATCATGCTCTGAAGAAGCCTGCACTTCTCACCAGTTTTTAAACATGCTATCAGATGTGATTCAAAGGTTGCTTAAGCCAGTGTATGATTACAGATGTACACCGGCTTCTTATATTGTAGTCTTGTACGCTAAATTAATTAGTGTATGCTATGACCCCTTTACACTCATACGCGTACGCTAGTAGTTCGGAAGCGGCCGCGTTATTATCCGACGGTCGTACGTTCTTCCGAACCACAAGTGTTAGAATTCTGAGATGAAAAGATGATCACAGTCTGAGATCAAGACTGCTGATATTTTATAAAGATAAATAATATTATTAATAAATAACTGTGTGAATATCTCTGAGAGAAGATTCACTGTGATGAGAATATAATAAGAGCATTTGAATCTTTTATATATAATTATTAAAACTGTGTTGAATATGATATCTGTGACTCAGCAGATGAACTTGAGTAGATCTATTACAAAGTTAAGAGTGATTGTATACTAATTAATATCTGAGATGAGAATGAGTGTGAGTGCTCTGTATACTTAATAAGTGATAGACTTGAATCATCTGCATGCTTCACAGCTGTATTCATAGTTATTCATATTATACTGCATGATAGATTATCAGAATCAACAGTTTATCAAGACATAGATTCAGTGAGATTCAAAGTGTTCTATGATGAGAGAGTTATGAAAGTTCTATAGAATAAGAACTCAAGTGAGTATATAATCTGAGATAAAAATTCTGTCTTTGTAAAAGAGTAGATTATTCTCTATGACTTAATTTTCCAGGTTATTATAATCTGTTAAGAGTATGAGTAATTCAAGATTTTCAGAAAGATTGTTATGAATTATCTGCAGCAGCAGCTCTGTAATATGATCTTTAGTGTATAACTATATCTGAGTGTGAGTAGAAATAACTGAGACTGACTCTACTGTTTATGCTACAGTGAGAGTGATGAGACAGGTATTATAAAGATGATTATAAAAATTATTAAGAAATCTATGAAATATATTAATGAGTTCTGTAAGATTATCTGAATATAATCAGTAGTCTGAACACTGACTGAATACATCTGTTAAGTTACTGTGATCTTTCTTATACTTTATACTGATATCAAGCTCACTTAGATGTTGAGCTCATCTTACTTAACAGTGACTAAGAACCTTGATTATAAGAAAGAGTAGAAGATTATTATAATCACTGTATATAATCATATTACAATGATTACTTCTGATGAAATGACTTCAATACTTGATTAACTTTATTATTACTAATATCTCTTGATTATAGATTCTATAGTTACACTCAGTACTTATCATTTTTCAGCTATAGAATATAACTGAATATAAGTGATCATCAGAATCTTTCTGTATAAGAATTTGACTTATAATATATTTACTAATATCACAGAAAATGACTATGTCAATCTCATCTGAGTAAAATATAAGAAGAGATGTTTTAATGAAGATCTCTTTCAGTAAGAGAAAGCTAAAGTTCTCAGTCTCTATTTATGAAAAGATTTTATTAATCTTGAGAAGACTAGTTATTGACAGAGCTATCTTACTGTAGTGATATATGAAGTAATAATAAAAATTATAAAAGCTCAGAAATTTATAAACATCTTTGATTAACTTAAAAATGAGTCATGCTACTATTGTCTCAATCTATTTAAGATTTATACAGATACTGCAATATTTAATTATATAGTCTACAAAGTCTATTTCTTTCTGAAGAAAGTGACATTTGAAGAGATTATATATTAGATAAGCTTTTCTGAATTTTTACAGTATCTGTTTAATATATTATCAATGAGTATCTGAGTTGTAATCTTTAGTATATATTATAACATCATCTATGTAGACTAGACTGGCCGCTGAGATCATGAATTTCACATTTGATTTCATTTGATCTGATCTCATACATTTCTTGGCGTGAATTCTGCTGAGACTGGCTATTAAAAAAACATGTAAAGTGACTATATATCAGATCTTAAAATGAAACCATGACTTGAAAAAAATGAGAAAGTGATCTCATTTGGTCCCATTTAGTCTCATTCTTGACATAAAGTTACTATTTTTAGACATTTTAAGGTTTTTTTTAGACTATTTTTAATTTTTTAAAAAGTAATGCTTTTTGATAATACTCAAATGAGATTTAAAGTCATTTAAAGCAATAAAAATAATTTAAATTGAGAAGTGAAAATCATGATCTCATTTGAAAAATGTGATAAGAGTAGACAGTAAGTCTCACTGAAACAGTATGAGACTACTATCTAATGTTAAAACCATGTAATGAGATCAGTCGAATTGATAATGAGACTATCAAAAAATCTAGTTCTGGTTTCAGACACGGTCACACGGTCAGTCTAATGTAGACTACTGCAAAATTATTAATGTATGAGAGTAGTACTATCTGAATATACTGCTGAAAGTGACTGAATGAATTACAGAGATCAAAGAGTACTACTAGATATTCATAGTTATCATATCATATTTTAAAGACTGTAAGATGTTTGTACTTCTCTGCAATTTATAGAAGATGAAATGTATGAACTAAATCTAGTTTTGTAATACAGTGTATTTCAGTGAAGTATTCAAGAAGTTCTGATATAAGAGATATTATATATTGATTTTTAACTGTGATAGCATTTAAATTTCAGTAATTTATATAAAATTATTTGATTTCATCTTTCTTCTGTGTGAAGAGTACTGAGAAGATCAATTACCACCGCTCCACCACGAACTCGCTCGATTTTTCGAATAAGAACCCGCCGATAGATCCATCGAAAAGCCCTCGATCATACAAGCATTTTGACCCCATCGCCGACCGCATACCCCGTGTGATGGTGGAGTTATCCAGCCAAACATGAACCAGATGTCGTTCGAAACTCCTGTGTGGGATTATCCCCCATTCTCCCCTATCACACCACAACCCCGGGCCAAATTGCCATACAAATTGTAAGGTGAAGAGACCTAGCCATATGCACCGATCTGTAGTTGTGAAGATATCTGAGAAGCGACCTCCGCGAAAACCCTGTCCATCTTTGATGTTCCAAAACATCAACACCAAGTCCCACCCTCGTACCGCCCTTCCTAATCTGGCCCATCCCCGGCAGAAAAATACAAAAAGATACCTCGGCGATAATATCAAGCACATAACCAACAGCCACTTCTGAAGTGCAACCTCCGCGGTCTGTCTTCAGTGTATCTAGACATCAACGCCAAGTCTCACCCTCGTACCATCCCTCTCAACCTGGCCCATCCCTGACAGAAAAGTACAAAAAGATACCTCAGCAACTGGACTCAATACATAATCGGCAGACACAACTAGACTGACCGTGTGACCGTGTCTGGGACCAGGACCAAACTTTACAGTTGTCACATTGCCTAAAAGCATTACTCCTGGTCATGGTTTGTGTTTATCACATTGATCCCAAATCACATTATTTCAAATATTAAAGGTCTCAGATTCACTTTTCAAATAAAAATCTAGTTCTGAATAAAGAATATGTTTGAATTCTTAGTCACATTTTCATTCTGATCTCATTATTGAGAATGGCATTAAATGAGATTATGAAATCACTTCTCACTTACATAATATCATAATATAGTGCTCATTTGTTGAAAATTCAACAGAGAGTGTTATCAAATATCATTACTTTTCTGAACACAGATCATAATTCATATAATTTTAATTATGAAAAAAATATAAAATACAAAAAAAAAACAAAAAACAAAAAACAAAACAAAAACAAGAAAAAAAAAAAAAAAGAAAAGAAAAAGAAAAAAACAAAAAATAAAAAAAAAAAAAAAAATCAAGATTGCAGAGCCACAGCATTCTCAAAATACTCACTTTTCAGAGTCTTCACAATATTCATCATCAACTGTGTATTTCTCACAGTGAGAGTAACACAGCTGCAATGAGTCATTGTCTTAATATCATCTAATAAATAATCAGTATATATCTGTATAAATGTGAATATTTAGAAAATATACACTCAAAAAGTGTGGTCAGGGTGAACTCTGCTGCCACTTGAATGATATCAAGAGCAGAATGCTGGAATTGATGATTTTTCTCATCAATTTCACAGATAAGACAGGTGAAGATGATCTTGAGAAATATAAGATTTTCTGACTTCTGATAAAAATGAATCTCACAGAGAGACTCTATTTTCATGATATCAGAGACTGAGTGTTATCAAAAAGTGTTACTTCTATGCAATGCATATGTACTTACTGCAACAATTCACCCTCTGCACACATGACTGAGAATTATGGCTTTTCCACGCTGCACAGCTCTCTCTGAAATGCTGATACTGGTTTGCAACTCACACAGTCTCTCAGTTCAGCATGTGCTGTGTGTATACAGCTCTGCATGCTGAGGCTGTGTTGATCATTATGGCCTGATGTGATACTCACTTTTCACAGGCCATGTTTTGTTTGAAGAGGGGAGAGAAGACATGACTGTGGTTTTATTGAGAGAGAATGAATAATTAGTAATGTTGAATGTAATTTGATTCTTCTGTATTTAAAATTTGATTAGTCTATACTCTTCAATTTGAGAGTTTCTAAGAGTGTTTTAATAGTTTTCATATCAGCTTGAACTTAGTGATGAATTGAAGAAGAAGAGAAAAGAGAGAAGAAAGAAATGAGAATAACTTATCTTTATAATATGAAAATAGAGAATTGCTGCAATCATTCTCTCTAGCAACAAAAATCTGTTTTCTGCATGTATCTCTGATATAGATTATATAATAACTGTATACAAAGAATATCAACACTGCATGCATTGAATGAAGATGATATTGCTATGCAACACTATAGCTGTTTCTGTATATCTCTAAAAGCTGTTAATATTTTCTTTGTCTCTTTATATTTGATAAGTCAGTAATATATTTCAATACACTCTCTCTTTCATTATCATCATCATCATCATCATCACTATTATTAACATCATCACTATCATCATCATTATTATTATCATTATTATCATCATCATCATCATCATTATCACTATTATTATATCATTTCTGGCTGTCTCTTCTGCCTTCACCCTTCTTCAATGCTCACTGAAATCAATCATGTCATCTCTCTTCAAATATTCTGCGGTCCTGCAGATCATCAAGGTGTGTGAGCACTGTCACAGATTGAAGAGAGAGAAGAAGAAGATGTTCAAGTGAGAGAAGACAGATTGTAAGACATATTATGATGTCTTAAAGAGGCTCTGTAAGAAAGTAGAATGATAATGATTTTAAGTAACACTTCTGATAGATTTAGACTGAACTAAGTATAGGAATAATGCAGATGACATCATCTGTGAGAGATTGAAGAAGAAGACAGTGAAGAGTCTCATGCAGCAGTAGTGAGACCAGGAGAAGTTCTGAGAATGATTTGAGTTCAAGATAAAGAGAGAGAGAGAGAAGAAGAGTATTACTGTAAATAAGCAGCAGCAGAAGAAGATTGAGAGGATGTTAAAGTGAGAGATAAAGAAGTCAAAACTGATAAGTTTTTTACTTATTGAGAGATAATGATTTTTGATAACACTTCTGTTCTCTAATTGATTAGCAGGAGCTGGCAGAGAAGAAGAGGATTAAGGCCTTGTTCAGGTCTTGAATGCACTTCATGATTCAGAATATTGAGAAGACAGTTCTGCTCTCTGAGCATGTCAATCTGCTTACTGCTGGAATGAAACCTGAGGCAGCAGATCAGAAAATGTGGGATTTTGAGGCACAGGTTGACCTGGCTGAGAGGGAGCAGCGGGAACCCTTCTCTGAGAAGGCAGTGAAGAGAGATTTTAAGATGATTATCATCTCAGATGAGGAGAAGAAGAAGAAGAAGAAGAATAAGAAGTGAATTGTGAAGAATGATAAGAAGAATGAGAAAGAGAAGAAGTAGATTTTTTTCTTTTTATATTAGTTAGTTGTAAGTTTAAGTTTTTAATTATTAATAATTAAAATTGATTTTGAGTTTTCAAAAATTATTGTACAAGTTGTAATCAAGTCAGGAATGATATATATATATATATATATTTAACTATCATGATTCACAAATCACTATAATGTATAAGTATCAACATTTTTTCAACATTGATATTCACAATATTAATATATTTTTAATGATATCATCTGATAATGCAATTTGATAACACTCTCTTTTACAATATTAATATATTTCAAGAAATATGATAGAGATTAATCAAGATTGTTTGTTTACTTTTATACATCAATGATATTCAATCTGAGTTAGTACTAAAATTATAACTAAGCTAAGAAACAAGATTATTTTCTCTTATATTAATTCTTCTTACACATATCAGTGATCAGTTATTGAAAATAAATTATCATCTTTCTCAAATTATTATCATATCTTCTGAATTCACTTCTTTCACTTCTTTTACTTCTACTGAAAGATTCCCAAACTCTTCAAGAAATCACTGTGAATTACAAAGTCTACATTATTTACAATTCAACACAGAATGCTCTCTTTCAATCATGATGAATGATCACTTCATTCTTCACATCTGATTCCAGGTCATGAAATTTATGAAAAACTCAACACAAATATCAAGATGAACTATGAAATAATTATCAACAGGTTGCATTGCAGATTACTGAAGAGTCATCTCTCTGCTGCAATCACTGCAACTTCATTCAGAAACATTCATCATAAACTGATTATAACTCTGAAGGAATTTTCTGACATCTGAAGTCATCAGAATGCAGACAACAAAAGAAAAATAATTAGAAAATTACTACTGAGCTGATAAGTTGCTCTATCAGATAATGATTTTTGATAATACTAACTTTCTAATTTGAAGGAAATCATGCAAAAATGATCATGTATCAGTACTCTGATTTCACAACTCTCATCTGATAACTTCTGTGAACAATTACTTCACATGTGTATATCTCTGAATCTTTCTCTTTGATCAATTGAAAATCCCGAATTCTGAACACTTCTTCAAATGCTTAATTCAAATCTTCATATTTCACATTGATCCTGTCTTCAGTTCAACCTTGAGACACACTACAAAGTCAATATACAATATCTAGAATCAGAGTTGAAGAATCATTGAAGAGTGTCTCTCACTGTGAATGCATGAACTAGTACAAACAATCTTACATTTATAAGAGTTACATGTTATTACATTGATGAGAACTGAACTTATTGAGAGACATTAATTAAATTTGAATCATTGATCAGTAGTCATACTGGGGATTATATGACAGAGGTATTAATGACTGTGATTAAAAATGACTATTGAGATATTAGTCTCAGTCTTCTTACAATTACAACTGACAATGCTGCAAATAACTACACTATGATGAAGAGCTTGGAGCAAAAATTGGCTTTGCATTTCTGAAATGATAAACAAGGTCATATTCCCTGCATTGCTCATGTGGTTCAACTTGTGATACAAACACTGATAAAGAATCTTAACATCAAGATGAAGAATAATGAGATGACTGATTCTTGGGATGAGAATGAGATGAAAGTGATTACTCAAGTAACTTTTGCATTTACTTTGCAAAAGATAATGTTTTTTGATAATACTTTTTAATATTGCTTTTTGATAATGCTTTTTGATAATGCTACTGTTAATTTTGAATAGATTGACTAATAATTTAAATATCATAGATTTGAAACATTGCTAATGTGATTTGTATCTCTTCTAAATAACAACAATGATTTCATGATATTCAATAAACAAACAAATCAGTCACATCACTGAATATGATACAGGATATTAGATTATGATGAAGTTCAACATATAAGATAACTGTTCAGACTCTTCAATTGCATCAGATGATTGATCATTGAGTGCAACACTCTGATCAGAAAAAGATTCAGATATTGAAACTTTCTGA
This sequence comes from Blastomyces dermatitidis ER-3, assembly GCF_000003525.1. Taxonomy (NCBI): domain Eukaryota; kingdom Fungi; phylum Ascomycota; class Eurotiomycetes; order Onygenales; family Ajellomycetaceae; genus Blastomyces; species Blastomyces dermatitidis. The sequence continues at coordinate 326,135 of NW_025544783.1, read as the reverse complement.
TATAAAGTGAACTCAGTTGAAATATGTGATTGATTTACTGTTTCAGTTTTATAAGATAACAAAGACAGTCTCAATCACTCATACACCAATGCTGCAGTCAGCCTGGTGAGTGTATAACAGTTTATTTGCTCATCTTGAGAAGCAGTTGAATCACTCAAAAAGAAATTCAGTCTGAGATGATACTATAGTGCAGGCTATTATTGCTGCAAGGAATAAACTGGCATATTACTACAGCAAAACTGAACAATCTTTTACAGAGTACTATGCTGTAGCAGCTCTACTAGATCTCTTTCATTGAGTTAACATCTACACTTCTCAAGATTGAACAGAGGAGAAATGAGACTCATATATCAAATTAGCCTGAGACTACTACAATATCAACTATCAGAGATTCAAACAAGCAGATGTTCAAGATGTGAAGACAGTGGAATACAATTCCCTAGTAAGTAATGATCTTTGATAACACTTCATATCTCATAGAACTATAATACTAACTTTGAAACAGAACTTACATACATTGATTGTAACTGAAAATCAGGCAAAACTACATACTTGTAAAACTGAATTTGACTGTTATCTTCAAGATGATCTGACAAATTTACATGTCAAATCAATTCTAGAGTTATGAAAAATTGTTGAGAGTACATATTCAACTGTTACACTGATGACACATGATATTCTGACAATTTCATTGACAGAGGTGAGAATGAAGTGAAAGTTCAACTCAAGTTGAGATATTTATCACTATCATCAGAGACAATTACAAGGAGAAATAATCAAGAAACTCATGATTGTAAAATATGGAATTATCAGACAGTTTAATACCTCTGATCACAGTATATCAGAGAAGTATAGTTTTCATGAGAAAGTGAAGAATAAACTTGCACAAGAATGTATTTAGTTGTTTCATGAGCATTATCAATAATTGTTATCAAATTCTGATTATATAAGCAATCACTGAATGAACTGAATGAGACTGATTTTGACCTTCAGTCTCAGTCTCATTCTGATTTTGAAAGAATGATCATCTTTCACAGTTTATTCTGAGAAATTACTCTCATTTCACTGTTCTTGAATTAAATCTGGTCATTTTTCACACCATTTCTCTCAGAAATGGTTCATTTTCAGATTTTTTTGAGGCTTGGTTCTGGTGGGACTCACGTCAAGAAATGTATGAGATCAGACCAAATGGGATCAAATGTGAAATTCATGGTCCCGCCGGCCAGTCTAGACACAACAACTATAAAATCAGTATATTCCAAGTAGACTGACCGTGTGACCGTGTCTGGGACCAGGACCAGATTTTTTGATAGTCTTATTACCAATTCAACTGATCTCATTACACAGTTTTAACATTAGATAGTAGTTCTATACTGTCTCAGTGAGACTTACTGTCTACTCTTGTCACATTTTTCAAATGAAATCATGATTTTCACTTCTCAATTTAAATTATTTTTATTGCTTTAAATGACTTTAAATCTCATTTGAGTGTTATCAAAAAGTGTTACTTTTTAAAAAATTAAAAATAGTTTAAAAAAAACCTTAAAATGTCTAAAAATAGTAACTTTATGCCAAGAATGAAACTAAATGAAATCAAATGAGATCACTTTCTCATTTTTTTCAAGTCATGATCTCATTTTAAAATCTGATATATAGTCACTTTGCATGTTTTTTTGATAGTCAGTCCCAGCAGGATTCACATCAAGAAATGTATAAGACCAGACTAAATGAGATTAAATGTGAAATTCATGATCTCAGTGATCAGTCTAATTTCAAGATCTGACTGAGCCTTTGATCCCTGCATAGTGAGATATATTAAATCTAGTTTTAATACCTCAATATTCAATAGATTCTACAAGGGATTGAGAATAGCAATACTAGATTTCTATTGAATTTGAGAATTATTATTATTATTATTATTCTTCAATTATAGATGTATGCAGTCAGAGACTATGATATCTACCTGAGAACTTTAGTTCTCAGGGTTTTTTCTATGTCTGTAAAGTTAACTATTATACATTCATCAATTTCAGATATGCAAAATCAGAAAATTCCAGCCCAGAATACAAAAACTGTTTACAAATTGCAGTGTTTTAACATCTTTTAATACTTTGAAATCATTTGACAATATCATGACAAAAGAAAAGAGAAAAAGAACACAGTCTCAAAGATAGACACATTAAATAAATAGATAGAAAGAAATTGAAAGAAAAAGATAAAGAAAAAGATAAAGTAAAGAGAGACTATAACAAAACAAATTATTAAAAGAGAGTGTATAGCTGTTTTAACAGACTATATCTGATTTATTTCCTCCTCTTCATACTCAGATAATTCTGAATTTAGCTATTTTCTTATAGCTGCTTGAGTTTCTGATAGAAAGTCTATTAAGTATTTAATTCCTGTCTCAGTTGAGAATAAGAATCTCATATTTAATTGATTTAGATCATACTTCTCTTTCAATCTGGCTCTGAGACTATTGTATAATGCACAGTGCATTACAATATGCTCAGGATTCTCATTTGTATTGCAGAATGAGCATTCTATTGAGTCAAATCTATCATCAAATCTTTGTATATAAGATTTGAAATAGCCATGTCCTAGTTTCAGCTGTATTATAGATGAGAATATTTTCTTTTTACATTTAATTGAACAAGATTTCCACTTGGGTTTTGTTTCAAATCTTGAATAATGTATACTCTTCTTTTGTTTCTGCCAGCTTTCATTTCACTTGTCTAAACAAGATTCTTTTATTTTTCTCTTTATAAAAGATCAGGACACAATTTTTTGAATAGATCTGCTTAATTCTGCACCCTTTTTTGCAGCTGAATCAGCCAATTCATTATCATGAATATTCATGTGAGCAGGAACCCAGTGTAGATGAATTATCAGCTTTGATGTTCTTCTCTTTTGAATTTTCAAAACAGAGTTTAAGATCAGTTCAAGATTCATTTGATCATTATGAATCTGACTATTTCTAAGTCTTTTTAAAGCAGCTTGACTATCAGAGAATATTCATGCCTCTTTCAAACAATTTCCTCTTTTATAAGATTTTATTTCAATGAGTTTGAAAGCTTTCACTATTGCAAATAGTTCAGCATCAAAGACTTCACATTCAGAGCCTAGATTCCAGAAATCTGAGATAAAATTAATATTATCTTCAGTATAAGCAATGCCTGCGCCTAATCTATTCAAGTTCTCATTTTTTGAGTCATCTGAATAAACCAGAATAGAGTCTTTTATATTGATTGTAGAAATTCTCTTCAAATGCTGTTCATATTCTTTCTCTTTTGATAGTTCACTTATTTATAAGTCTATAAGAGATTCAAGCTTTTCTCTCCAGGGAGATAACTTCTCATGATCAACTTTTTCAATATTTAAAGAAGAAAATTGATTTTTAATCAGAGAGCATAGTCTGTACAGTTGAGAAGGCATTTTCTTTGAAGAATTATTTTCATTCCAATCAAGAAATCTATTCCAATCCAGTTCATTTCCAGAGTTAATTGATGGAAATGAAGAAGAGACTCTTTCTCTGATTATATGATTTGAGCTCATCTTTACAACTCTCAGAGCATAGTTCATACAGGCCTTTTCAAATCTAATAGCAGGAGGAGGAATTGAAGCTTCAATTTCCATTGCTTTAATAGGAGATGATTTGAATGCTCCCAGAATTCTTCTCAAGACTCTGTTTTGCAGACTTTGAAAGAGTTCAGTGAAATTCCCTTGATTATTTCACCAAACTTGAACTCCATAATCAGCTACTGATGTGATACAGGCTATATATAACTGTCTCATAGCCTGAAAGAATAGACCTCTCTCTGTATTTGATAGTCTGATTATGTTGTTTAATAGTCTTTCTGCCTTGACAGTTCTTTGTTGAATGTGATATTTAAAATTCAACTTGGAGTTTAACCATACTTCTAATCATTTGACATTTACACTGGGTTTAATCTCTCTATTTAAAAGAGTTAGAGATAGTTCTTTCTCATTGAGTCTAGGAAAGAAATGAATTAACTCAGTTTTATTCATATCAAATTGAATTTGATTGATATCTGCTCTAACAAAGATTTCCTTTGCAGCTTCTTCAATTACTTTCAAATTCTCTTTGATAGTTTTTGAGCTGTAGACTAGACCAATATCATCCACATAACTCAGAGATTGCACTATTCTCATATTTCTATTTTTGAATAGATATGCAGTGTATATTGCAAATAAAATGGGTGAGATTGAAGATCCCTGTGATACTTCTATTTTTATCTCAGTCTTGTCTTGTTTCATTCCATCAAAGAAGAGTTGTATAATTCTTTTAGACATAAAACAGTTAACTCATTTTATTAGAGAAAGTGACAGTTTTAATATCTTCAATATCTGAATTAACTTTGACTTTGAAACATGATCAAATGCTTCCTTTATATCAATAAAAACTGCAGTTGAGACCAGACCCTCATGCTTTGCTATTTGAATATCATGAACAACTGAGAGAACAGTGTCAATTGCAGAACACTGTTTTCTACCTCTCATTTATTCACTGAATAAAAGAGAATCATCTATAGAGCTTATAAAAGATAGTCAAGTAGCTATTATCTTTTCTAAAACCTTTTCTAAACAGTTCAATAGAGATATTACTCTATATGACTTAGAAATTGAAGTTTTTCTATTAGGTTTTGCAAGAATCACTCCAGTGGCTTCTCTCCAGCATTCAGAATGATATTCATTTTTCAAGAGATTGAAAAAGAGCTCAAAATATTCATTCTTTAAGTAGGAATATGTATTTTGAATAATCAAGTGATTAATTGAATCAGGACCTGCAGCAGTTTTAACAGAACTTGAGAAGATAGCTGACTCTAATTCATCTTGTGTAAGATCAGGCCATTCCCAGTCATTTTCATCAATGTAGTTGAGAAGTGATATATTCTCTTCCTCTGAATCTGAGTCTGAGTCTGATGAGTTCTGAAAGAGAATTCTCATGAAAGCTTGACATTGTTCCTCAAAAGAGTTTACTGTATATGATTCATTCTGAAACTCATATTCTAAGGCTGAAAGTTTTGCTACACTTCTTGTTTTAGTATAGTTAAAAGCTTTAAAAATTTCCTTCCCTTGTGCTTCTTCAAGAAATTTATTTCAGCAGTCTGTTTTAGCTCTTTTGATATCTGAAAAATATTCATTTCTGACAGCTTTGAACTCTTCATCAGATATTACATCATTTTTCCAATCTCTTCTAGCAGTAGCTAATTCTTTCCTTTTAGATGAGATATTCTCATTCCACCAAGGTTTTGAATACTCAGAAGATTTTCTTTTTGAAATATTATCTCTAACACTTGTTAGAATAATAGATGTAATAAGCTTCACTCTATTCTCGAATTTGAGAATTAACTCTATATTGATATAATCATTGACAAAGTCTTCTATTTTGAGATATAAATAATCAGTTTCTCTACATCTCACTGGTAATATTTACATTATTATATAGAAACAGACTTATATTCTCTATAATATCAAGACTCTGAAGAGGGAAAGTCTTGATAGAGGGTATACAGTAGTACATATCTTAGTGTAGAATAGTTGAAGGTTGTATTGATAGATCTATCTACAAGAACATAATATAGTGATGGGTCACGTGATCTAGTGGGATCGCTAACCGCAACGGCCGTAAGGGCCAACATAATACTCTGTCAGAGATTCTGTTTCACGTGAGCTTGCTTCATCACACTGTCACTGACTCATTCTCTTCTCAACTGACTTTCAACTGGCAATCACCAGGAATCATAGGAGAAGATAATGAACTTGAATGAGAGATTGAAGATATTCTTGATAAAAGGCCCTGCGGCCGCGGCTGATAATATCTTATGAAATGGGTTGATTATGACTGTCTGACCTGGACCTCAGGCTCCACGCTATTTAATACAGCAGCTCTTGACTGATGGGAACTACACTCACTTCTGAGAAGGGAGGGCTAATGTGGCAGACTGCGCCCGATCATATAGACTATTTCATTACACTTCATAGATTCCTGCCAAAAGCTCTGATTCTCGGTCGCCGATTCTTAGCTGAGGAACCCATGGAGTTCCTATTCTCCCGCTCCGAAGCTCCACCTCATACGCGTATAAATATCCGCTCCGATCACTGATCCTCGCACTTTCTCTTCTCTTCCTTCTCTAACATTTTCCACTTTTGTTATATAAGACCTATATCTTAATGCCGAACTATTCGGCGTAGGCCCCTTACAATTAACATTTAAAGTTGATTATAATTGATTTACAAAGGCGAGTGTTAGGTGGAAATGAGCATTAGGTGGTTGATTACATTATACCAGTATAGAAGAGGTATTTATTTATTTTTTCATGTCAGACAGCATCGCATCTGAGTAAAAACAGATTTTGAATGTTCACGTTGAGATTAACAGACAGTCAGGCGAAAGCTCAGTAGAAATTGTGAGAAACACATAAGATTTCTCAAGAAACAAAATATAATAAGAATAAAAATATATCAAATACAGACAGATGAACAGTCAAAGAAATTTTGAAGGCAATGTACATCTACATGTACTTTGCTTTCCACATCAAAGATTTCAAGAAAGGGTTGACAGCCTGAATGTTGCTTGAAACTCGGCGAGAATAGGAACGAATGTTAAGGGGAAACAAGATAGAATCCGTGCCTGGACATCATATGAGGCAAGCCATGGATCGGATGAATAGCCCTGTTGCGCTGATGAATTTTGGCGGAGGTTGTTTCGAGGAGAATTGTATGCAGATCTATTTATAGACAAGGTCTGAAACCAACTTGACTTAAGCTAGTCAGATTGCATCACAGCAGAATTTTTTTGGTTTATTTTTCATGATTATATTATTATTATTTGTTTGCCATCGTGGACTTAGGGTGTATCTATTCAATTCCTCTTTGTTGTATGTTCGTCGGGGAATTGGTACGGGCACAATGCATTTTGTGTTTTGGCTTGTTTTGAGGTCGGCCAGGATACTGCTTTGTATGAAGAATTTGGAGTGCTAGTGATATTAACCGTATTTAAGCATAAAATCGCAGTCGTAAACTAACTTCCCGGTTGACGATGTCGAGCTGCAATCTCTACAAGCATCAAACGCTCGCTTACGCTCGCTTTGCTGCTTGCGCAGCCCCTCTACCACTTCCACCCTTCTACCCCTACCCCCCTTACCACCCCTTCCACCCCCTACCCCCTTTATCACCATCACCGCCTCTACCGCCCCGCAGCCCCCCTCTATCACTTCCACCCTACCCCTCCTACCACCACCACCACCACCTCTACCGCCCCGTAGTCCCCCCTACCCCCTTTATCACCACCACTGCCTCTATCGCCTCTACCGCCCCGCAGCCCCCTCTACCACTTCCACCCTACCCCCCCTTACCACCTCTTCCACCCCCTCCACCCCTACCCCCCCTTACCACCCCACCCACCCCTACCCCCCCTTACCACCCCTACCACCCCTATTGATTCTCTGTCTGAGACAGTGTTCACAGGAAATTCATGCAACTGTATCACATTGTAGACAAAGATATGAGTCAAAATCCTTTGACTTCAAGTCTTGTGAGTGAGATAAAGTGTATTATCTTGATGAAGCACTTCACTATCATCAGCACACTGTCAAAGCAGGCATCGTATATGACCTTGCTTTCAGAGA